>NC_137656.1:11942402-12204435 GCF_963422515.1 Blennius ocellaris
TCTCTCTCTCTCTCTCTCTCTCTCTCTGCTTCTAAAGATGTTCTGGCTCTACTATACAGCCTTGGGATGTGACAAGTCTCCTCAATAAAACTATGATTAACGTCAAAAGCTAACAGCCAGCTTGGAGCTTATTTCTTGAGTTCCATCACAAGTAAAACATTTACAGGGAATCATTGGCACGCTAACACAAAGACCACATCAGCCATGCATTCGCATTTAAAACCGTCACTTTGTGTTCTGTCACCCAGGAACCGCATGCAAAATTTAATCTACCACCAGCAAAAATAAAAAGTGTTACCAAGCTTGTTGTCGAGTGGCAGGCTTTACACTTTCAGGGACAGAAATTTAGATTCCCCCCCCCCTCCTTTTAGTCATTAAAAAGATGATTTATTAAAGAGGGCCTGGCTGCAAATATTGAGCTGTGTTGCACATCATAGAGGAACAGTGCAGCTCCTGTAGGAATGAGACACTGTAAACCCATTACAGGGAGCATAAACGCCACAGATTTACAGTTACTCTACACACTGTCTGCATCGAACCCGTCACCGCGAGTCTTCTATTCCAGCCCACTTGATTAAGAAAATACGATTCCAATTGATTTACTCACACTATAATTTGTGAGAAGTCGGTATGAAAAGAGACTTATCAATCTGAAATGTGGGTGTCATATGAGAGAAGTTAGTAAAAGTAATGGATTTTCTTATCTTTTTTTCCCTTTCTTAGCCAAGTAGCCAGTGAGATGGATGGAAAGAATATCAGAGAGAGAGAGTGATCGAGGGAAAAAAAGGAGTGGGAGGGAGTGTGCAATAATCGAACAAGAAAGGAGCGCTGCGGTCCTGGAATCGTGTGAAGGTCCACTGAGTCATCACAAATGCAACGATTCTAAAAGTGAGAATATGATTTTCAATCGACACTGGGTGGGACCAAGTGGGATTCAGAAGGAGGAGGAATCAACTGCTAAACGAGATAATTACTGAGAGAGATTAGAGAGGAATGGAGACAGGAAAAGGCAAACAGAGAGGCAACGAGAGGGATGCAGGAAGAAATGAATAGTACAAATAATCCCAAAAACTAAAAAAAAGAGTTGCACCTTCAGATTATTACAAACAGCAATGGGTCCACTTGTTGTCTTTGAAACTTTTCCTTTTCATCACAGTTCATTAAGATGGAAAACTTTGATACATACATTTTTCCATTAAATATGGGGCTTTTAAAATTTAAGAAAAACAAAGATCATTAACATTTTGATAAACGGTAAAGGACATGAGTGAATTGCACCCTGGTTATGTGTCGCAAGTTACACACACTTTATCCGTGTCAATAGTGGCATTATTTAAATAATCTTAATGTGCTTGAGAGCCACAATCTATAAAATCACAGTTCACAGCCAGTCCGGGTACTTGTACTGACTCCTGCAAATACCTGATGTCACAGACGTACATTTTCAATCTTTCATCAGGAAAAACCCATCCCCGAGTCGTTGTTAAGAAACCATCTGCTTTTGGAATTATTCTCAGAATTTAAATCCAAACGTGTCCTGGAGGCAATAAGACACCATATGAAGGCGACAGTCGCTTTGGCTGGTCCCTTCAGGGGTCATCACAGTAGATCATGATCCGCATGTTTGAATTGGAACAGATGTACTTCCTAACATAACCCTCGGTGGGGTTCAGGAGCTGTGGGATTCAAACTCTGACCTCCAAGTCACAAGACGGCTGCTTTGATTTGCAGGCCACCAGTGACTGGGCAAAGATGAACTTATAACACACCAAAAAAAATTTGAAATGTGTTCGATAACAATGTGTTGTGATTGAGCTGAAGAGTCTAACTATGGAAACAGCAGTTGGTTAAGAGAGGAAAAAACATGTCACCAACAAGTGCATAATTGTGTAGCCGTTCCAAAACACATCCTTTTTTATAATGAATGTTGGGTTGACAAGATCATTCTAACTTGTGTTATTTTTTAACATTAACAGTTCCATGACAACTGGAAAATCACCATCTGCTGAGACATGTGGTGATACCATCAAAAGCTCCAAAGCAGCTTCAAGGACTTTGAAGTGAGATTATTTTTCTGGTAAAATTGACAATTTGTGGTTCCCTGTGGTATGTGCCAAGTTAAACAGTTTAACCTGGATGAAGAGGAGAACTTGTAGAGGGGGGAAAAAAATGTTTGTCTGACAAAGCTCTCTCGAAAAAAGAAAAGAAAAAAAAACAAAACATAAATCTTATCAGAATTATGAACTTGTTCTCCTCAAGTCCTAAAACTTCACCTTGGTTAATAATGTAATAAATAATAATGAGGTTGTGTATGTGGGCGGATGTGTATGCGTCCACCTCCAGGTATGCTAATGCTGTTATGACTGGCTGGCTTCATTACTGTCTGTCTACAACAGCATGGCCAAGGTCAGTGGAGGCTGCAGAGATGATAGGGGGGCCAGAACCATGAGCACAAATTAATCTGCTGTTTAATCTAATAATGCAGCGTGGCATCGGGTGCCTCAGTCCTATTAACACAACTGTAATTGCATTTGAGGAGGAATGGGAGCATGCAGGTCCACTGAGGTATGCTCACACTCGAGTGTACACCCGAGTACATCAAACACAAATCGAATTGTATTACACAGGCCCACATGGGTGTGGACACGTTACACTCACACACACCTACGCAAAGGTGCACAGCTACTTTAGATGGATGTTATGTCGGAAAAAAGGGAATATATGAGGAGAAAAACAAGGTGTGGGGTTTTCCGGTGAATTCAATTCGAGCAATCACCGTGTGAGTGCATGTGTGTCCATGTTTATGTGGCTTGGAACGTTTTAAAGCATGGAGCCCTGCTCATTAGCATGGTAATATCCAAACAGCAGGGTGTAGTCAGAACAGCAGTGTATTATTAGGATTCATCTCATTAGGCTTTCATGAGATTTAAAAGTTAACACAGAATAACTTCAAAACTAAGTCTGAGATAAAACACAAAGTGAGGTCCTGAGTTTACTCTGCAGAAGTTGCATTTCCACCCCCTGGAGATAATACATGGAGAGCGGAGAAACAGGATGAGAGACAAAAGTTGGTCATGGTAGAACTTCAGTTGACATTTATGCATGCAAGTAATTCCCAAAAGAAAAGGTTAAATGAATCTTCCATTAACCGAGGCAACAGGACGCTTTATCTTTGATTTTACTATAAGTAAACACTTACACGGGGGTTTTTAACTTGACTGTCATGGCTAAGGAGTTGAGGCCAAAGACTGGAGTGATACTCACAGCTGTGAGATGAATGACTCCCTGAGAGGTCACGGGGCATCCCATGAAGCCGACGAACTGCAGCTCAGGGCAATGCTCCGCTACCGCCCGCACAGACTGGTCAGTCACCTGCACAAGAGAAGAGAAAAGCAAAGATTAGAAAGGACAGAGGAGGATGGAGTAAATACAATAAGACCTGAATATAATAGAGTAGAGTAGAGTAGAGTAGAGTACAGTAGAGTAGAGTAGAGTAGAGTAGAGTAGAGTAGAGTAGAGTAGAATAGAATAGAATAGAATAGAATAGAATAGAATAGAATAGAATAGAATGGAATGGAATGGAATGGAATAGAATAGAATAGAATAGAATAGAACAGAATAGATATGCGTTTCAGGTTACTAAACAGTTGCAGTTGTAGTTTGTCTTTTGTTTCAAATGTATTGAATTGACTCACAAGGCTAAATGTATAAAAGCTTCCAAAAACATCAGTGTTAAAAACATTATCAATAAATTTCTTTTTAATTGGAGAAGTGAAAATAGATAGTTTGAAAATAATTAGTGTTTTTTTTTTTTTTTTAATGAGTGTGTGCATAGAATGGTGCCGTCTCTTCCAGCCCTGCATCCTTTGTGCTGATCAACAACAACAGAGAGGAGGAGTGAGGGAGGGAGGATCACAGAAGGCGAGGAGGCGGAGGAGGATAACTGACAAAAACGGCCAAAAGTGCCCGCCAAGCAGTGTGGGCGTCGACTTATGATGGATAGACCGTTCCCCATCATTCATCCAGCCGTCTACTAACAGCTCATAATGGATCAAAGATCAATAGGGAAGCAGAACATTTCCACCGGCGTCCACTGTAGTCATCAATACCGGTATTGACAGCGGCTTCGTCTCTCTCACTACACTCGACATGGCAACAATATGTGGGAGATTGTTTGTCCTCTCAATGGGCTTTCTCAGTGTTCCCTCAAACTCTTCATCAATCACAGAGGCTAAATGAGATGAGAGGGAGCGAGGGAGAGAGAAAAGAGATACTACGCTGACTCTGCTGTGATTAACTGAAAAAAACGAGGAAAAACAAACATCAAAGAACATCAGAGAGCCAAAATCCTACTTTCGAGGTGTGTCTGTCAGAATCTGTGATGCTGCCTCATGAAATTCCCAAACAGCAAGAAATGCAGGGCAGGATCTGATGGATAAACATATATAAACACACGAGCCGTCAAGTTCGGTTGTCAAATAGCACTTAGGCTGAAATCTAAGTGGCATGATTGGAAAACTAAATTAACAGTACGACTGATCTGTCAGGTGACAGACTGGCAATATTATGAAACACTGAAAGATGAGACTCATAAGGGCAGGGCTATAAAAATGTCCCCCTGTAGGTTACTGTTGACTGATCCGTCAGTCACTATCAGGCCTGTTGTTCTTCTGCCTGTGACTGCTTGATTAATTTCAAGCCAAAAACCCTTTTACTCAATAAAAAATGTCTTGTGTGTCATTGACAGTCTGGCCAAAGAGAAGGATTTGAATGATTTGACCTCATTCTGTAATACACAGAGCAAAACATACCATCAATCAATTCAATTATTAACTTATTTCAAGATTGATGTATATATTTTGGACCAATTGTCAGTTTGAGGGAATTGTAAAAACATTCCTGGTTCGATTACAGACTTATTTGTGTTGTTGTGGAGTTTGCATGTTGTCCCTGTGTATGCATTGGTTTTGCTTAAATTTGATAAAGCTGTGAAATGACACAATGACATTTGAATACACAACTTTAATTGTAGGTTTTCATCTATCCCAAATTTATTCGGCAACATCAAAAAATGATGTCAAACATATTGCTCATGTTATAAACAGCCATATACAGTAACAACCATTACCACTACAGTTTGCATCAGAATGTGTATAATTTCTCACCCTCACGTCAAGTTGTTCGACCCAACTCGCCTGAAGCAGATTCAACTACTTCCTGCAGTATAACTACCTACTAATCACTATGTTAGCCACATACCCTTAATTTTCTTGATGTTTTCGAAAGACAAATCCTCATACTTAATCACACTGCTTTCACCGTAATGTTTCTTCTCTTTTCCACTGCCACCCTTCTACAACCTTAAAGGTTACCGAGTCGAGGTGGAGCAAGATGGAAAGCCCCGAGAGACAATGAGAAGAGAGAGAAATTACAAAAGAAAGAAGAATGTGTCCATTTATCTTTCACCTGGTCACATACTGTAAGGCCTATCCGTGTAAAGCGCCTTCTATGAAGCTCAAAGCTCGTCTCTCACCTTATCAAGAAGGAGCCAAAGTGCTTGTAAAGAGCAAAACGGTTCAAATGAAGCAGACTGCAAAGCAATTCCCGATGCAAAAAATACGTGGTTGTCATTTAAAAAAGGAGAAGAGAGGGAGAAAGAAGCTCATCGCCGTGGATTTAAAGAACCTACTATTTGGTTAAAAAATATAAGGTTATCTGTATTCCAGGTCAATTTCTTTTGTTTGTAAATATTACGCTGAGGAACAAAGGAGGTTGGGCCTACAATTTCATAAATACATAAAGCAAAGTGATAAATAAACTGCAACATAAATTGGATCATATTGCATTCCGTGGCATAGAGGTAGATGCAGGGACATCTCTAGACTATATCATAATCCCCAGTGTTAGGTAGATATATAAAAAAGATGGGCAGTCTATTAGTCTATAGAAAATAGCAGGTTATTTGAAGAAGTTACTCCTTCCAGGATCTGTATTTTAAGGCTTTGACAACAACAAAGAATGACGATTCACTTGGGATACAGTCGTGAATGCAAGCTGCAGAACTTTACTGTACTTGCCAGCTTTGTATTGTACAGTTTTTTTTTGGGGGGGGAGCGATCAATAACTGGATGCGCCTTAAAATTCTCTGCCTCGGGTCTGGACCCACCACCACTCACTGCCGTCAGAAAAGATTAACTAAAAGTGAGTCAGCGCTCACTTCCCTAGACACTGATGCATATGGAACTTGATCTGCACGGCAAGGCAGAGATATGGGGGGGAGAACAGAGCAGAGTTGCCTCTTTCAGTATGAAATAAAAAAAAAAAAAAAGAAAGAAAGTAAAGAATCCTCCAGAAGGACCGGCCTCAGCCGAACAGCTGGTAGGTGAAGCGAGCTGGCCGGAGCGCCTCCCTACATGGCCTTTGCCAAAAAACCATCAAGGAAAAAAATGTTCAGGTTGACTACCAGCAAAATCAAAAAGCTGCACACCGGCATGATCCCTAAATCAGAACCGCCTGGGAGAGACGTGGAGGAATCACATCAGACGCCACCTCGAGACCGTCCTTCACACCAGTGTTTGTCCTGCAATGGTGTGCCGGTTCACCCCGTGTGTGTGGAAGCAGGAGAAACGAAGAGAAAGAGAGCGGGTTACACATCGACAGTAACGCTCAGCAGGTGAGAAGGTGGGGGGGGGGGGGGGGGGTTAGAATCTCACCAGAGCAGAACAGGCCAGGAGGCCATGTACCGTATCAGATTAAGCCTGTGTCTAAGAGCGCGAGCGTGTGGTTGTGTATGTGCGAGTCCGACCATATGGGTTTGTAACTAAGATTTGTCTCCAACCCACAAACACAAAAACTCGTCCCGAATTTCTCTCTGCTTCTTCCCCCACCTCCCACGCCACCTTTCATGGACTTTGATTTAAAAACATGAAAAGAGCCATGGCAGGGCTTTGGAGAAGAAGTGGCTGGCCAAGAGAGGCCTTAACGCCTTTTAGGAGGGATCTAGTTTAATGGTCTCTGGGTGAAGGAGGAAAGGAAAGCAGAAAAATGGTGAGCTGGAATGGTGGAAATGCTGCAGTCATAAAGATAGCCTTTGTGTGTGTGTGTGTGTGTGTGTGTGTGTGTGTGTGTGTGTGTTTTAAAGAGCTGGGAGGTAATTGTTGAGAGTGCTGTGGTAGCAAAAAGACCCAGTGCTGTACATGAGTGTGTGGTTTTAGTTGGACAGTCTGTTCTTTCAAAAACGCCAGGGCAACACCCATGGGCCATTTCTCATCGAATAAAAGGCATTTAAGTTTGTCAATATCGTCGATCATACAAATCGTTTGACTCCAACAGACGCACAAATAAACAAATAACCAGTGAAGTCGGTACTTCTTCTCTTTCAGGTTCCATAATGGTGTTTCTTCCCTTCAATTTAAAATTTGCCAGCCCTTCCCAACAAAAACAACACAGAATAAATTCTTCCTGTCACAAATAACTGTCTTGCTTTTTTTTGCTTTTTTTCTTTGTGCTTCGCAAACACAAAGGTCATGTTTCTGTTCCTTGTGGGAACATCACATTGACTTATGTTCGTTTCCTGCAGACGTACTTTTTATTGAGCCATAATTATAAGTTGTCCAAAGCTCCAATCTCACAGGGCTCGGAATAGAATTAGTCTGACTTTCCAGCATTTTTCAAAATGTATAACTTTTTTCACAAGATGGACTGTTTGTAGTCATTTTCAACCCACATCTAACCCTTCCTAATCAACTTTTTGCTAATTAAAATGTAACAACAAATGAGTTTTCAGAATGTCATTTTGCTTTTTCTCCAGATCGGGGTGCTGATCCAGCAGCTTCTGCAAAAAACTATATTTCACTTGACAATTATTAACAAAATGACATAAGCTAAATTTTGCATGAATCAACAGTCTTGCATAGCTTGTCACACCACTTTTGTGTGTACTTCACAAGTAAGTCACAAGAGTGTCACGCAGAGATCCAAACAAAACTCCAGAATGATTCTGACCCGGATTTCTGCCAGAAAAGGTCATATTCTTATGCGGCATACACAAAATGGCAATTCCATGTAATTCAAAGCCAAAATTATTGCAAATGTATGTTTTCTTACAATTTAGGTTTCTTTACTATTCACAAGTTCATGTGACTTAAAGAGATGGATCTGAACTTACCCTAAAATAAACCCTAGAATAAGTTTTCATGTTGTGATTCTTATGATCGCCCCCGAACGGCCTAAGTGACATTTCACCAAAAGAGAAAAACAAGACGACACACATACTTACAAACACACTCAAACAATTTAACAGTTTTATCAGAGAAAGAGAAAGAAATATTGCATTTGGAGGGTTGGCACACTCCCATCCATCTGCACTTGACCCTCAAATGAAAACACACAAAAACGAAATGAAACAAACACAGCTTCTTTAATCACAACATGCGCTCAGCGCAAGTTTGCCCAAAAAAGTAAAGAAGTCGAAAACTTAAGATGTTTTTGTTTTTATTTTTCATCATGGCGTCGGGTCGGTCGATCTCAGCCAGACCTCCCACCCGACCACTACCGATGCTAACAAACCAGAATGAGACGGCGAAAACTGAATAATGCGCTCATTCCAAATCCTTGTCCAAATCTTTGTTAACGACGGTCACTCAAAAATAGTCGGTTGAAAAGCTCTTTGTACTTTAAAAGATGTTCTTTAGTTCTTGCAATGTGTTGCTTTCCTGGTCATTAAAATATATGGCTCGGCCCTTTCAACATAATTACCTAGATAAAGAGGGCAGGCCCGTGGGCTTGCTTGAAGCCTTTACAACTGAGGTCCCTATTTTACCAACATTAAAAAGACCGAAACAATTGCCTCAACAGCTTTTTGCGGCATTTTCTGACCTCAGATGTAGTTTCTAATGTATTTGTATGCATGCATTTCATGTCAAATCCTGAGTGAACAAAGAGGTTTATTCGCGTGAGGCAGCAGAGAAGTTGTAAATGTGTTTTCACTTTTAGGAATTTATCGACAAAAGCGGAACAAAATGAGGGGGAAATATTCATATTATGCTCAAAATGCAGAAAACCATTTAAAGTTATTACTTCTACACTCATACTTCAGTTTAAATGGGCATAAATGTTTAGGCAAGAGCAATAGTGTGAAGCAATTTATAAATTTGTGACTCTTGCAGGGTATGTTGTATACAGTTGCTTTAAACTGGTGCCCTCAGTTCATTACATTTCTGCAGCCATCTGAGAGCTTCAAGACGGATATTTGATAAATCTGCATCCTCCGCCACCAGAGCAAAGTGCCATTATGCAGGCCCATCCATTGTGTTTATTTCTACCAAATCATCAGTCTTCAGTGTCATTGCATCCTTTCCAATTTTCTTTTCAGCAAAAGCAGCATTTCATTTTTTTTTTTCTAAATACATTACAGTGTCATGCAAAAGGATTTATCAGCATATTTTATTTTTTATCATTGTGCAAGTTCAATAGGAGCTCCCTCCTTCTGCCTCCGGCTGCAGATTTGTGATGCGTGTTCAAAGTCACGCCACTCAACACTATTCAGACAATACTCATATCCTGGAGAAGCCATACTCAACTTGTTTTTTTAGTTGTCACTATGTGCCACTGTGAGTGGCTCAGCGATTTCACGATGATGAGACCAGAGTTGGGCTCAGAGTGAAGCTGTTGATTATCACAACACTTACGTAAGTTAATATTCAGATTGTACCAGTCGAACAACTGGAACAGAGGAACCACATGGCATGCAGGAACACTGAAAACAGGAACCGGTATTACTTGCATTGGTACGTAAATGAGGCTGTGAATTTAGTAACTGGTCCAAATGAGGGACTGAGTCGGATCCCAGCAACAGCCTAGTGACCCAGCAGTCCCATTAGAATAAGTTAGAGTGCCTCATGCACAGATTTATCTTTAAAACACTTTCCTGATGTGATGAGAAGCCTTTCTTGAGGCTATTTTCCCTCCCCCAAAAATATTTTTTTACTGTTTTACACACCTATCTACAGCAGCCATTGTATAATGAGCACCGATCACTTCTAACTAACGAGAGTCCCTCGACTGTGCCTGAATGCCTCATGCAGACTCACAAAGGCGCACTCTCAGCTGCTACACTCCTGTAAAATGTACCACACTTTATTTCTGTTGAGATAAGCTGAAACCACCCTGGTTGTATAACTGCGTAGACCCAAAGTAAGTTTGAACATTTTCAGCCAAAATGGGAGAAAAGAAAAAAAAAAAACTGAAAATATATAGGATTTCAGTTAAATTAATGTGCCCCCACCCACTTACTTTCCCCACATAAGACCTTGGTTTGGAAAACGATAAAATCTTTGAGAAATATGAAAAATAATTCCCCCACTACCACAACACCTCATTGTATGTCTGTCAGCCAGGAAAGCTGGACGCCATATAAAAGCAGTTGATATAAACTTTTCCAGCTTCATATGTTTTGTGTTTAAAAGGAATATCAAGTGTAAGATTTGCACCTGGTGATTTTCCTCCAAAGTGTTTGAGAGATATCATTTTGAGGATAGTAAAATGGGATGGTAGACATAAGACTAAAAGGGCAAAGTGAAAACATTACTCATCCAACTGATGGATTTCACCGAGAGGGGCCATAAAAGTCCTGCATGAACCTGTTTAACACTGGGTACCACTTTTCTGTGATAAAGTTGCTCAAAGCCAGCACAAAAACCCAATCAAAGGCACCAAATATGATTATTTCTTTATCAATGTGTTCCGTTGCAGAAATACACCGTGCAATTTCCCAGATTTCCAATATTACCCATAAACAAGGACACTGACTGCAGGCCTGCAAGGAACAAATTGAAGTGGGATGATTTTCATCAAAGTTCTGCTCTTTCCAAGGTAATCATTTTCTCCATAAATACTCTCTTAGGGGCGATACTGCAGTGGGTTCATCACAGCCTTGAAATACACACACACAAATTTAGATGCACACTCATAAACCCATGTACACACATACACACACACACACACACACACCAAAGTTTGCCTCCTTTTGAAGAGCTCAGATGGGCTGTATTGACACGAAGGACTGGTGATCTGGCAAAAATCTAAATGAATACTTATCATCCTCTGTAATATCCGATGCCTGGAGACAAAAGCAACACGGAAAGTCATAAAGTTTTACTACAGCGAGGGAGAGTCTCTTTACTGTGCTGATGAGCAGGCAGTGTGCGCTCGGTGCAGAGTGGTTCATTTGCAGCTGTGTCTGTATATTGATCTGCAGCTAAAGCTTGAGCAAAGCAGGTTTTAACTCTGCAAATAAATGTATGTGCATGCTTTTTTTTTTTTTTTTTTTTTCTTTTTACATGTAGACCATGCAGACCTA
This sequence comes from Blennius ocellaris, assembly GCF_963422515.1. Classification (NCBI taxonomy): domain Eukaryota; kingdom Metazoa; phylum Chordata; class Actinopteri; order Blenniiformes; family Blenniidae; genus Blennius; species Blennius ocellaris. The sequence continues at coordinate 11,953,762 of NC_137656.1, forward strand.
CAGAAAGATACAGGGGACACACGTGGGCCAAGCACACAGTCGAGTCTAGACAGATGCAAGGTTCTTAGTCTCCAGATATCCAGTGAGATGTTTTTCTTGGCTGAAAAGGGAGACTAGTTATATTTATGGGACACGATGAGAAAGGAGCACAGGATGGATCACAGCAAGAGGCACAGGAGGAGGAATGAGAAGAGAGCAAAAAAAAGGACGGAGAGAGGGAAGGAGGAGGAACGAGAGACCTCCAGTCCTTTAATGTTAACATAATGTACCTTCTCGTCTCTGCTGTATTGCCTTGGCAAGCTTGCCTGCTCCTTCCATGCCTGCGAATCCCATCTGAATATGTATGTGACAGACAGGCGAATCAGAAAGATGAGGAAGATGGAGAGGTGCTGTGACAGGCCAAACAAGCCGTGGGTGTATGCATGTGTGTGGGCGTGCGTGCAGGGGGATACGTGAATATGAGAGCAATCTGATCTTATTAGAGGCCTGACGGGATGAGGAGCTGTGATGAGAGCACTGAATCACCACCATCTAATCAATCAGTCTAATTAACCGAGCTTTATGAACACTGGGCCGAGGCTGAGAAAGAATCCGCCGACACACAGATTAATAACGATTACTGAATACACTGCAACACATTCTATTAACAATCCATCTCCATGCCTATCCAGCAAGCCTTTGCATAAGACGCGGCTTTCCCTGAAACACATTAGCGGTTCGTCTGTCTCGATCAAGTCTTCAAAGTAAATGGAATAACACACTCAAGAAGTCGTTTTCATTTAATGGAGCGTGAAGTCCTGAAAGAAAAACTCTCTGTGTTTGTATCGCAACATAATTGCGTGACATTCATGACTAAAGGAATCTTTAAATATTATTAATGCGAGGACAAGGCAGAGATGATGAAACCCCCTGAGTAATACACAGCTTCGATGTTTAACTGCAAACAATGGTCAGTTGTCATTTTTCCCAACAGTCACTCTTAAGAAAGGACAAGGCTGCTCCTTGACACCTACTCATCCTCTGCAGGAGAGTCTGAGTGAGGGTGTGTGTGTGTGTGTGTGTGTGTGTGTGTGTGTGTGTGTGTGTGTGTGTGTGTGTGTGTGTGTGTGTGTGTGTGTGTGTGTGTGTGTGTGTGTGTGTGTGTCTCACACTCTGTCAAGTCCTCACGTCTCAGACCTTTAACCACCCTGCAGGGGTGTTCATATGCGTGGTGCCGCCATGACCTGCTGCTGGGCCACGCCGGGCATCAGCTGCCAGCGATGACATAACCACTCCCTGACCACTTGACTACCCACCATGCCAAACTGTGGGCAGTAAGCAGTTTGCTTGTATAATGAAAAAAGCTTCCGCGACTCCCTCATCCTCCGAGGTTAGAGTGCAAGTAACCAACACAGCTGCTGCTCTTCACATTTCCCTCGCCATCATTTTGCCTTTCTTAACCTCTGCCCCGCTCATTATTTTCAGTGGGAAATTGGAGGAGAAAGCCCAGCCAGGGGGCTGCAAGACAAAGGACAGCCACACACACAAATTAGCAGCCAAGAGCTAATGGAGGACAAGCAAAGATAACTAAATAACGACTTTTTTTTTTTTTTTTTAAACAATTGATGGCATTTTAGTTACATTTTTTTAAGGTAATTTCCCAGAAGCCTGTGCATATAAATTCTGAATTCATTTTCATCTATTATCATTTATCCCAACAGGTGAAAACTCAAACATTTGGTGCAATCCGACACAAGTTGTTAAAATACCATTAGTTAAATGGAGTAGAAAGATGTACATCTTTGGCAAATTTGTATTTTCCAATGTTACATTTCTCCTTATCTAATTAAAATAATGTGTGGGCACATGGTGCAGTCAAAACTGATTTTAATTGATGATGATCGGCAGTTCTGATTGCTGATTAACATTTAAAGTATTTATGACAAATGGTTAAAGCATAATCTGCTGCTTTTCTCTGTTTTCCATGTGAATACAAATGCACAGATGGTATCTCCAAGTCATCCTTTCTATTTACATTTAGGTTATTGTAAATCTGGCAGTCTACTAAACTTTTTGTTGTTGTTGCTATTGCTGTTTAATTCCAGTATTGATAGTGCCAGTAATTGAAATGGCAATTCAAACCTCTTCATTTGCATTCTTTATAGCCAATAAGTCTATCTAAACAAAATTAATCAGAATGATAATGTAAAGCAATGTTTACATACTTTAACATCTTACAAATTTGTTTCGATTGTTGTTATTTTACAAAGGTTAAATTAGTTGAATCCTTGCATTTGATTTATTTAATTGTAGGATAAAAATAACTTGTGCTTGACTTATATGTACCTACATTGTACTATTGCTTAATTACTTTTACCTGGAAATTAGTACAATTGAAACAATGGAACAGTCATTGTACTTGAGTACAAATTTTCAGCACTCTTTTGCGCCACTGTGTGAAGATAAAGTGTCTGGCTGTCAGACTGTGAATAGATAGCTATGAGGAGATGTTCTCTGGGCTTGAAAACTTTTTGGAAAGACTTGTGTTGGACTTTATAAATGGCTGTGGAGAGTCTGTCGGATCATAGTATTTCTTAGTGTCGTCTGAGAGCAACTGGACTTGGTTGAGATTCTTGAAGATATTTCACGTCTCATCTTTGTCTTCAGTCTGAAATGACTGGTGCGGGGTCACAAGCGTTTACCCTCTTGTTGTGTCAATTTGTGGTTAACAAAACAGTAGCTCCAGGACTCCTCAGTAAAGCTGTGACAAAGTTTGAGGTGACAGGTGTGAAACAATGCTACTTCGTTATAGTTATATATATATAGTTATAGTTCATACTTACTTAGTTCAAAACAGAGCCGTGATCTCAATACCATAAAATCTGCCAGAGGTTGTTTTAATAGACTGGAGTTGTGGTGAGCTTTTAAAGAGGTTTGAAACCGACTCATACCTCTGTTCATTCAAAAATCCCACATGTCGATGTGCATCAACACCATAAGAGGTTAAAAAGCAGAAATTCCACTCATTTCCAAATTTTAACTCATTTTAAATAAGCATCTTCAGTATTAAGCAACAGTCATCATACTAAATAAACAATACATTTTAAAGGCTGCACCTTCTTGAAGCACTAATCAACATAAAACCTCATCCTAAAAGTGCATGCCCATTATTCTAGTCTAAATGTGTACCTGAGCCACATAATGCTATCCAGTCTGAGAAGAGTAACCATCCATTTTCACCCGTGCCCCCTACCTCAAAATTATTCTCGTCTCTCCATTGTACACTGTGACAAAGGGGCCATAAAATTATCCAAAAGCACACTGTATACTTTTTTCAAAAATCGAAACCCAGCTCCAAAAGATGACTTATGTTTGAAAAATGAAACTCCCAGGATCAATAGATCCATTTTGCTCCAGCTGTGGCCATCTCAGATGCACTTGGGAGGAAAAACTAAATCCATGAAAAACTTGCCCTATCCCTTTCCCATACCTCACAAGAAGTAAACGCTACCAACCCAGCAGCCCTTCATTCCATAGCCCGAACAAAAGGGGCATTTTATGTATTTTTCTTTGAGAATCAATTAATCTGCCGTTTCAGCTTATGTACGGCACGTACTTCTCCCATTCGCAAACTTGACAAGCAATCATGTCTTGGTCTATCGATGTCATCGGCCTTCACGATACCAGGGAGGACTGAAATCTGCATGCGTGATCACCAAAATGATTGATCGCTCCACTCGCCTGTACGCTCCTCTCTCAACTGAAAATTACCTGTCATTTCTTCAGTGGCTTTCGCCCTCAGCTCCCGCAAGAGTTTCACAGGCTGGCTGGTATCATGATGGCCGTATGCATGTGTAATCATACATAAGCATGGGCACCGGGTGGGTGTTGGCTTCTAAAGCCCCCCATGTAGCAGCTTCCATGAGATGAAGCGGAGGTTTTGTTCTCACTCCATTTCCCTGTGGATCAATATTGCTTTGTTGCATGTCAGAGGGAAATCAAACGCTACTGTGGAGGAACCCAAAAGACACACTTCACTCCTTTAGACACGTTGTCATTACACCAAATTGCTGAAATGCTACCACTGTTCTCTGGAGGTTTTAAATCCCACTATGCTCTTTTTCCCACACAATATATCAATAGTGCTTTGTTGCACGCAAGATGGAAATCAGAAGCCACTGCAAAGGAAGCCAAATAGACAAATTTTTCTGCTTCAAATGTAAAGTGATGGCTGTCATTACAACACTCTGTCAAAGCCCCCAAACGCCTCTCCTGAGTTTTGAAACCCCCAATGAACTGTGCTTCCAAGTAGATATTCGCCGAACAGCTCATCTTCAACCACAGCTTGCATTATTAGTCCTGTGCCTCTGTGCTTTAAAGCAAGAGGTTTCAGGCTGTTGAGTGCTATGAAGCAATGAAAACCTTGGCTTACTTTATTGCCAATATGTGCCTTTCTCCAACAAAACATTTCTAAAAATGTTAAAAAGTCCACAGCAGGTGTGGTAATAGCTCACCATTTAAGCAGTGTGCAGACCATGTTGCAAACGAGGCAATTTTCGAACAATATAATATGGCTTCTCTGGAAATTCTACTTTAAAAAGCCTTTCAAACTGCCTATACCAGTCATCTTCAGCATGTCCTTCACCTTTTCTGCATCAACACCGATGTGTAAAAAAAATCAGCGAGAACTTTTAATAGCTGAATAGTTGAAGTGTAAACATGTTGATGCTTCAGGACAGACAATACAGCAGACATTACTTATTCAATATGGAAAACTGAGACAGAAATCTTGGTCAAAAGGGCAGCAGAACACCTCGGTAACGGCCTTCCAGTAAAAAAGAAACTATTCAAGTTATTAGTCATGTTTGAATAAGACATTGACACTGAAAATGACTTTCTTAATGTCTGCATTTTTTACATGATCAGGCAGTTCACACATGAACACAAACTCATTTTAAAATGTCATAGCAAGCAATCCAACATCAACCACTGCGCCAACTAAGCCACAATAGAACCCCGCAGTTCAGCAACTGGAAAAACATTCAGAGAGATATACGGACCGTGTTTTAGCTTCTTTCGGGAACGTGGAGGGGTAAAATTTAAATTTAAATGAAATTGGAGTCCTGGCAAAGTGCTAAAACACCTACACCAGACAAGAACTGTCCATTACTTTATTAGTATTTATACAGAACGTAAGTTATTGGAAACACTTGTCTTATTATGCTAGGGCCCTTTAGAGATGATATATTACATCACAAGACGCTACATCACAGTCGGATTTAAAAAAAAACTGATCAGGAACGTGGATGAGGTTTTGGGATGCATTGACATGTTTGTAGTTTTTGTAAGAGCATGTCTGGAAACATGAGCAAAATCCCAATTGTAATATAGTGTGTGAGGAAAAAAATTAAAGCTACCAACAATGACAAAATGTATAGTAGAGGTGGCATTTTAAATTGTAAAATCTTTCACAGTGACAGCAGTCAAATGTAAATTAATCTGTTGACTGTTGGTGGTCTGTGACTATCAAAAAGCTTAAATTCCACCAGGGGTGTCTTTAGTCCGCACACCTCTGAACCACTTAACCCTTTGCTGTTCCCTTGGTTACTGTTCAGCAAAGTATATCAGTGTGGAGCTCTAATGGACTTTCAGCTTTATTTAAAGAACAATTTCATGTCCCTCGCTAATGATGAAAAATGGTCCAATTTGACCACAGAATTGGGCCAGAGTGACAAGCTGGTGCAGCGACGTGGCCGTCGATGCCTGGGGCTACAGCTATGGCCCATATTGGATTGTTCTGTGCAGCAGTCTATGGAGGGAACCCCCCAGCTCTTCTTCTTATCGACACAGCACTAAAGGTATGGAACAGGAGCTGGCAACAGTTGAGAGAGTCAGCAACAAACAGCTTCGATGTTCTCTCTCAGGGAAACCGCAGTTCTCAGATCCTTCGATCTTCTTTGAGGTGACATCGATCCTGCTTGCTGGATGGTAATCCTCACCTAATAGGCTATTCAGTAAATATGATGAATTCCCAAGTGCTATTTGTGAATCTGAGAAAAGCATTTGTTATGCGAAAAGCAAGGAACTATCCAATGGATCTGAAGAACGACATCCAAGTAGTTATATAAAATACATTTTTAATCGTTGAGACATTTTTGTTTGACTTCATTTTGTTGTATCACTGAGCATCAACCTAAACATTCTGCATGCCTTTTACTTTTTTACACTGTTTCCATGTCCTTTATCAGCTCAGGTCTAGTTCTTCACCAGTTTCATCTTCTGAATACCCAACTTCTTCAGCATTATCGAAACAATAGCGCACTTTATAAGGGTTTCTGCACGTAGGTCTATATGAAACTAACCTTTTGTTACACCTTCTCCAAGTGACCTTCTATGTATTGAATTGATGTCGGATGCATATTAAAAACAGAATGATCACTATCGAAGGCAGACGAGAAAGTTGTAGCATAAACCAGACAGGAAGAGAAGTATGGGAAAATATGACATGAAGGACACACGGTGGATTTCTTCAAAACACACATTAAGCATGTGTTTGGTATATGCTAACCACGGGACAGTCTTTGTTTTCATCAACCCACTCTGTCATATTATAGTAGATCAATATTGTAATATTTCAAACAATAAAATGGTTAGTTTTCTTGGCTCAGTCCATTTGGCTATAATGTGGCATTTGGAAAGCCATTAAAGGTGATGTAGTTTCGGTGAAACTATGAGCATATGTGTATGTTTAAATCACTTTGTGAAGGATAGTTTATAGCCAATTCTTATTCCCGTCCCTTCGTCAGTGTGACGATAGACCAGAATGACCTGGGGCTGGCCTGGGGTTAGTGGCCTCCTCTGCCCTTGTGGCCCCTGAGCCCACAGGCTCTACCTGCTCATGTTTTAGGATAATAGTTGGAGGTGCATTGTTAGGCATAGTTGACATCCAAAATGTTCCGAAGGCACACATACTTCCCGCATACTCAAGAGCATCCTGGATGTTCTATTATGCAAATGATGGCCAAGTCGGTGACAGAGCCCAGGGCTGAAAAATTAAAAGGTTGTAGAATGTTCAGCAATCCTGCGTCGAGCTCATTCACAAGACAATACTGATCCTGATGGTATGAGTAGTGACAGGGACAGACATCTGCTGTCAAAGAGAGGCATGATTTTGCTGAAGAGAATGGAAGAAATATAGAGGCTTTCATACAGTTTCCCTTTAAGTGAGGGAGCCTCTGACAAAGCACACCGTGCACAGACTGAATGTTAAAAAAAAAAAAAAAGGTATGCCCTGGCAGTTCATTCATAAGTACGTATGTGACTAAAAACAAAACTTTGTGTGTGGATTGAGAGCTCTCAGGGGAAGACAAGATAAAAAAAACAAAAACTGCAGTCTTCTGGCAAATATTTAATCCCACAAAAATATTTTTTTATATAAATCAGTTTTCATAATGCGTTGAATTCATTCATAATTCAGATAACAAACATCATCCTAGCATTTGGTCAACAGTGTAGTGAAGAGTTCAGACATAAGTACCAGAATATTCAGACGTTTTGTTTGTGTCTTAAAAACAGTAAAATATAAAATGTGCCAATGTTAAAACAATCCTGTTTTTTTAACTGCTTAGCACAGATCTCATTCACGGTCAGTCCAATTTATATACAGTCATCTGTGGTGCAGTGTGTACATTGAACACACAGTACCAGTACGGCTGATAAGAAGTTATTGGCGTAAAATGAAAGTAAAGAAATGGGATATACCCTGATCGGGGGCTAAGCCCCAGCCATTGGTCTATTCATCTCTCCCTTGTGCTTAATTATTCTTTCCCTCCGGGAGGGATGAAATTTATCTGCCATGCATAGTGATTAAAGCTACCGCAGACAGGACAAAGTATATCAAATAGATCATCTCTTACACGTCAAGAATGACACTCACTCACTCACGCACACGCGCACACACACACACACACACACACACACACACACACACACACACACACACACACACACACACACACACACACACACACACACACACACACACACACACACACACACACACACACACACACACACACACACACACACACACACAATTTGTGTTAAAACTCACACATAATAATTGTCTGTCTCACACCAATAAACATTTTGGTAAATTTGGGATTTTCTGGAATTAAAAAGATCCATTGTCAACAGCAGATCTATAGCACAAAAAAAGTTAGTCTGCAACCAACAAACCTGGAACATGTAATATATGGTCTTGCAGTTTATTTTGTCTGCATTACATTATGACAGTACTTTTTGTTTTACTAAACCATGGAGTTATATTACTTTGTTTGTTTTACACATTTTCAAGCTATATATTTAACTATGAACATACAGTATGATGGCTTTAAAGCAAAGTAACACAAAATGTTGGTTTTCAATTCTATTTTTGGAAGGAATGAAAACTGGGAATGACCAGTATTAGACAGATTTTTTTTTTTTTTAAAGTCTCTTAACCAAGAGAACTGCAATTTGTGCATCTCCAATTTTTCGTGATTTTATCAACGTGACCCTCATACCAGGAACAGCAGGATGCTTAAGTTACATATAGAGGAATGACACCCTTTATCAGAGTTTTACCCAAATGACTGAAATTAATAATACCAAAACATTGAGAATACTGTCAACTTGTTGAGCTAAAAAAGGGACCACCACAGCAGGACAACAGTAAAAAGTTTAAGGCATAAACGCACTCCTGAATCCAAAGACATTGATAGCAAAAGCACCACAGCAAAGTACTCCCTGTATTTTCTAGATAATAAGCAATAGACATGAAGGCCATTATCATTCCCATTACTGTTCAACTTGACAATTAATGTCCAAGAGTTAAACAGGGACTCAACCCATTAACATGGCTAATGGCTCGAGTAGACCACTATGTTTGTGTGTGCATGTGCGAGACTCTCTGAGGCTGACTGACAGTGAGGAAGAGACTCGGGCAGGCAAAGAGAGAGACAGGGATACATCAGTGGTAAGCTAATTAGTTCAACACTATCACAGATGGCTAAGGGGTCAGTGTTAAACCTTTATTCACTGCCATATTACCCGCGTCAATGCTAATTCTACAGGAGCTAGGTCACACGCCGCATGGCTTGAATAATAAACTCACCCATAACGAGACCCGAGGTATCAGCAGGCCTGAGCCTGACGGTTGGGGGGGGGGGGGGGGGGGGGGGGGGGGGACGGAAAACCTGACCTTTTGTATTGTTTTCTGACTTACATTACCTAATCATCAGGTCTACAGGATTGCTGCAAAGGTTGTCAGAGAAGTATTGTTCCCCTGGGGGGCCATGGGGTACAACGGGAGACAAGGATGGAGAGAAAGCACAACAAAGTGTATGGGAATGAAATTAAAATAGAGAAAGAAAAGCAAAGCCAGGGGACAGTGAAGCAAAAAAAAAAAAAAAAAGCTTGAACAGTGCTCGGAGCTCATCTCTTCAGTATTGTATGAAACATAGATTGTATTCATAGATTGGAAGACAAGGTCAAATGCTTCTTGAACTCTCGATAGGTACATTCAATTGTACAGACACTTAATTCCAACTTGTCCCTACATTTATGTATGAGTGATCCAAGATTCACAACGCATGATGAACTTTTACTTTCATTACATAACAAGGGTATGCAACACGTGTACGTACAAGTACAACTCGAATGCAAGCAGAGAATGAGTAACTGCACCACAAATATTGATACGTGAGAAGAGCCACACTGGCTTCTGCCTGCTAAAACCAAACAGCGCCCGTGTGTTGTTCGGAGCTCCGTGTGGAACCATCAGCGTGGCTCATGGGGGTTTCGCTGTAAATCCAAGAAATAAAAGTCAAGACATCTCCAAAGGAGACAGCACTGAGTTTCACCACAGGCGCACTGACTTTCAGCCAGCTACTGGGGGCTGAAGTACTGAACAGGCAAAACACAAATGTGACTGTTGTGAGAAGAAACACAAAAATAAAGCAGAACCACTCACGACATTAACATTTGTGGTCATTCTTGAGGAAGCACAAGTCATTCAAAGAATGTGTTGTTGTAAGCAGCCTGTAGATATACAAGAGGAATACAATACCAACTGAATCCTGAAAACAAACCCCATCATGGATACGAATAACTTTGACCAGTTTAAATGTGGTAGCAGCGAGCATTGACTAGTTAGTGATATATTATCACACTTTAGGAAAATTCCCTCTTCCCACACCTTAAATGAAAGGAAGCGGCATATTCATACACATTATGTTGGAAAAGCCAACAGTATACAGAAGCTCCAGAGTTTGACTTGAGAATTTATATTGTGTGTATGTGTGTATTGTACACCAAGGCAAACACACACCGACACCCAATCTGAGGCTTCCCTCTGTTTGGGCCGACTAATGATAAAAGAAAGCAGAGGGGGGAATAAAAGAGTGGCACATTTACAGGCAGGATTAGAGGGATGCATAAAAATGTGATATTATGGGACAGCCTGCTGCAGAGTCAGCTCAGTGGGGGTTGACACCGAGATGTGCTATCTCAGGCAATCTTTGTGATATGGTGGAAGCAAAGGCGGCTCAGCGAGTCTTTAGTGTATTAGACATACGCTCAAAGGCATACTTTATGAAACACACGCAAATACAGTTTGACATGAAGAAATATACACAAACACTGAGACGCTCCGATGCCACCAGCCGTGAGTCATCTGTTCGTGTAAATACCAAAACGATAAGTAGTTTAATGACTCCGTCTCAAAATATGACACAACTAAATGCAGTGGTTCAGTTGTGAATTAATTTAGAGTCTCAAAGAACTGAACACTTTGTATTTCTCGGAACCATTTTTTGTGACATTTTAAACAAATGACTTATTTTGAAACGACTGCCTTGTGACAGTAATAAAGAACACCCATTAAGTCAATTATGGAAGAAAAAAAAAGCTCAGTTATTTAATTAGCTTAAATTATAGACACAAACTTTAAGGCAGAAAAGTGAAGAAATATATTTTACAAGGAAAAAGATTACAACATACTTGCTCATTCCATTTCAGATGTGGGTATATTTTTTTTTCTTTTAGTTCCGGAGAATGAGACTGCAGCTTATCTTTCGTGATTTGAAACCCAGGCCGGCCGTTAATGTTAATGAAAAACAAGAAAAGGGTACAAACAGGTCTTTTTATTATAAAACAGCTCCTCACTAATCAGTCAAGAGCAGTTGAGAACTTCTGTAAGTAATTTTGGTAGTAATTCTAGTTTTAATTACCGCCTCCAAGCGATGCATTCAGGAGGAGTGAACGGTGTGGTGAACAGAGCGAGACGAGCCACTGTTAGTTTGTACATCAGCACGTCTTCTTAAATGAAGTTGACGAGATAAACCTTGTCACCTACAGTGGAAACTGTTGGATAACTTTTCTTTTAAACTCCAAGTTCAGGATGTAAACAACTTTGAATTACTTTACGGAAACAACTTCTGGACTGTTTTAACCTACAATAAAGGTTGTTTTTGTTTTTTTCTTGTTGTGGATGTTGTTGTTGAAAAGATTCCAAGGCCAGAAAGAAGCAATCAGCAAGGGACCATGTAGAAGGCTGTAAATACATTATTAACAAGCATTTTCTGATGGCTGTGGTATCAACATGTATGTACATGTACACACACTCACACACAGCTTAAATTATAAGCAAGCTACAGTTAATATAATCATGTTGAGACTTTGATACTCACTTAATATTATTTTACACAATACAAGCTGGGGAGGAATGCAAACAAACCATAGCTGGTTGCTGAAAAACTGAATTGTGATTGTCTTTTCCTCTCGGTCAACGCTTTAATACAGAATGCTGAAAATTAAATGAATCGCCTCCCTATTATTGGACTCTCCTTTTTTTCCATTTGGCTTTCAACCAAGATGAACCCACCGTGGTGCTCTGCTGTTTGGCTTTTTCACTAAATCCATGATGTTAATGTCAGTAGATGCTCAAAATGCAGTCATTTAATTATTAGCCGTTAAGCACCTTGAAATAAACAGCTGGTGGTGCTAATTCTCCACTCATGTGCCATTAAGCGGAGCTGAGAAACACAGGAGCCGTGCAATTGGCCCACGTCATTAAATGATTGCCAGGCAAAGAAAATTCTGATGCAATACTAGTGCAAATACATTCCTCATTCTAAAACAGTTCTTTGGGTTTTTTTTTTTTTTTTTTTTTTTTTTACATGATGAACATAAGCCATTTTAACATTTCATGGCAACTCATCAAGAATTGGGCAGAGCCGTCTTTAAATACCTCAGACCATCCATGGAACCTCTTGGGAAATAAATGCTCTGCAATAAGCCCATCCTGTTGGATTAGTGGAATGCCTGGGAAGCAGTTGTGAGTTATAGGCCAATGACAATCACAAGGCCAGCTTCTCTTGCCAATGTGCCACAACTGCCCCAGGTTTGCCATTGCATTGGCTCATATCTACTACAATAACAGTTTAAACACTTTGAAAGAAGATTGATGTCCTAGATCACAGCAGCCAATTTCCTTCCTGATGTCTAAGCGACCATCGCCAAAGACACTACAGCTCCACCATACCATGAAAGATGGTGGCTTCTAAACTGTATACTGAAAATCAGATAACGGTCAGTCTATCGGACACCAGACAGGCTTAACTTGGCCACAGCAAAGTTGATCTGTTATCTAGAGAAAACACACAATCACATTCACATCCTCCTTGCATAAAATACCTTTCGTCATGCCCAATTAATGCAGTGAAACCTGAGGGCAAAGAGAACACGCAAACATCTGATGTCAACGTTTTATCTTGTGCACAAAGAGTTCTCCAGAATCAAATCATTGCATCATTTTGTAATATAGATGATATATGGATGGATGTTATATGATGTAATATAGATGATAAGATCTTCAAAGCCTTTGCAGTTTTATGTGCAGGTAAATTTTTGGGGAGCTGTGTCGTAAGTTTCATAGATGGAGGATTGAAATGTTTTGCTATTATAAAATGCTTTTTTAAATTGACCAAGAAATGATGTGTCACCAATTCATCTAATGATTTGAAAAATGGCTCAAAATTTTTTTAGTCATTTTGTTCATGGTCAAATGTTTCACTTTCTTCATCAGATGTGTTGTCCCTGTCGTGTCTATAAAAACGTAAGAAAACATAAAGCAGGGGCTTGTTTGTTGCATAGGAAGGGGGGCTTAGTGAGCATCCCATACAGACTGCATCAACATCAAACGGTCACACGCATACAGTCTGCTTCTTCCATCGCCAGTGTCGGCTCGTTTTCTCGAGGAAATTCTTTTGTGTGTCAATGAGCCGGGGCACGCTGGATATTGCCCTCAGGATAAGACAGGCATCTTAAGAATTGAACAAATGAATCGGAGCAACCAGTGATGAGCAAGAAGACAGCCGGGGTCAGCCTCCTCCAGTGGTCACTGATTCACAATCCCATACCTGTCTGACGCTATTAAGGCCTTCACAGATGGGTAGCATCCACAGACAGTGTGCTGTAGCTCCACTCACCCGGCACTTTTAACTGGAGATACAAATGTTTTTTTGTTTTTTTTTTATAAAACATATTGCTCTCAATGATTGCTTTGGATATTACTTATGTAAATACTACTTAAGTCACATTTTGAACAATTGGTAAGTATTCAGGAAGAATATACCATTTAATTGGCCTTATCAATCAATACTATTGTCTCTGTCATACCGCTTTATCCAGCTTAGGGTTACGGGGCCTGAAGCACTCCCAGGCGACTGTGGACAAATCAGAGAACCTCTCACAAGGCAAACAGAAAGAGAAGCAGTCACTCACTCACACCTATACACAACTTACAGGCACCAGTTTACCTGAAATGCATGTTGTTGTCAGACATACAAGGAGTGCATGTAGCAAACGGACTGCAAAAACGGCCCTCAAAACTGGACTTCAACCGAAGATATTATCGATGAGATGCAAAAGTAGTAACCACTTCCCTTTTATGTGGATCATTCTTCTCTTGTATAAAACAGATAATGAAACCTGCAAATGAAATATAACAAAATACCAGGGAAATCCTAAAACCAGTAACCATTAAAAAAAACATGATTATCTGGAGAGAGGCCAGGTAAAGTGGAACATGGTCATGCTCTACCAACGGTAATAATTGGAGCACTGACCCAAACCATGAGAGTGTGTCTCAGAGCATTCGGCATCTGCAGAGGGATTTAAACCAACAAATGTCTAGTTGCAAGCTGACTTCCTTTTACCTCTAGGGCCACCACTGCCATACAACATACAAAAAAATGCAGAACATGTTCTAAATTATATAAATATTCAAAGTAATTTGAAATGAGCTTAAGAATCGCAAACACCTTGTGATGTGATTTGGATAGGCCTTGCAGTCAACTACAATCACATGCATTAAAAGGAAGGGGGGTGTAAGAAAGACAGAGGTTCATTTGATATCATTCCCTCTCAGGTGAATGATGTGGGTTGCTAATGTGAATCATCAATGTTTACGTTCAGTCCGGAATTGTTACGCCTGCTGAACCACGAGCATATGGAGGTTTCCTGAGGAGCGGTGCTTCAAAAAGCCTCTTCAGGAATGAAATCTTTGACCCAAAAATGAGAAGTGTTCCATATTCTTCTGTATCCCATCAATAAAGAGAAACACGTCAGGGTAGCCATTGGGGTTATCACTGATATGCCAGTCTCTTTTGCAGCTGCTTCAGGCATAAACTGAATAGATTTCAAGCAACACTGAGATTGCTGTGAGAAAAGTGGACATGGAGAAAGACTCCAAGACTCCTTTCTGAAAGCAACTACTGTACAAAACCACCTGCTGTTTGTGTTTTTCCTCATTTACATGAAATCACAGTCTTCACAGGCTTGCTTAAAAAACAGATGCTATATTTGTCCTACAGCCTTAATTTCACACCCTGTTTCCTCCTTATTAGGGACCGTTCTGGGGCTCCTAACCCTCTAATCACCATGGTAACAGGACAGACAGCGACATGGCCTCAGTCCCTAACCAGGTGTTGGGCTGATCAGAGGGGAAAATGGAGGAGAAGGGGGGAAATGAAATGACGTTGGAGAAATTGTGGTGTGGAGAAAATATGAATTATCAATGTGCCCTGAGCGAATGGAAAATGATTATTTTATGGTGATTGTCTGATGTCTGATTCTGAAGTGTAATGATAAATAATTAATACTCTTTGGATGAATATTTGATGAATGAAATAGAGGCCGTGGTCGAGGTGATTTGAGGGAGGAAATATGGAGGAAGGTCGCAGGTCAGTCAGGGTCCGAAACAAGGATGCAGAATCGATATGCATACATCAAGTCCACATAAACAAATACAAAAAGCGCGTATGAAATTCATTCTGTATCGAAACAAATAATAAATTGGGTGAAAATGACGAGGAAAAACAACTTTAGTCAGACCAGCAAACATAAGAATTATTGGAGCAGAACAACTACCTCAGTTTAGCAGAGCGAAAGAATAACCTTGAAAATCAGCCCAGGCCAGATCACTTGGGTTTTTACTGCTAATTACAGACATTGCTGAGAGCAAAGCATAACTCAAAATGCCTCTTTGACACACACACACACACACACACACACACACACACACACACACACACACACACACACACACACACACACACACACACACACACACACACACACACACACACACACACACACACACACACACACACACACACACACACACACACACACACACACACTCAGGAATACAATGTACACCTTGCGCAGCACACTGATGAGCTCCATGCTGAAAGAAGAAAAACATTCTCTATCCACTGTTCTCTGATAATGGATTTCTGTTTACAAAACCTGCCAATGAGAAAAAGGAGGACTTCACAAAGATTAAAAGCCTTTTAGTGGTACTTCTGCTCGAGTTGCTTCAACAATCACATCTCTACTGAACAGATTGTCAGGTAACAGTCTGTAACACGGGGGAAGGAATACGTGTCAGGGGAGAACTGAAGGTTGCAAGTCGAAAGACGCATCGACAAGCCAATTCCTCACTCATGTTTTCTTCTGTCTTTATTGCCGGTGGAGCAAATTGGAGTGTACTATATTGTTATTGAGAAGAGACGATGAGAGAGAGCGACAGGTTGGAGAAGGTGGCAGGAAGAGACAATGACAAAAAAGAAGGATCGCCAGTAAGTGTCAAAGAAAAAATGAGCAAGAAAACGAGCGAGGAAAACAAAAAATTGCTTTAAAGACCAAAGAAATAAAGTAGAGTCGGCAGGCCACAGACTTGAGAAATGTGGGACATTACAAGTTGAGCTTGAGATGAAAAGTGACAAACGCATCTCTCAGATCTAAATGAGAAGTTCAGTAAGGTCACTTTGAATTTCAAGCACATTTTTTTAGGGTTTCCTTCATTCTGTCGAAACGCCCCTGTGACTATTTGTGTCATTAACATAAAAACAATGCCAATGAACAGAGTGGTTTCCATCCTCCCGAAAGATGAATTACCGAGGTCGACTTTTCACAAAAGATAAAGCAACGTTAAAGGAGTTGTGACATTTGCCACATATTTAAAGCCAGAAGTCATTTAAGGTGTTGTCCTGACAAAATATGCACATACAAACCAGAGTAAAATCTGTTTGATGTGGCCGTGCACTGAATCAAAGCTTCCTGTCATACTTATTTGACACTAAAAAAGGAACCATTGTTGTGTGCCAACAGTGACAAAATGTTTTCACTCGGGAGACTTCATGATGAAGCTCGCGGCACTGAAGTTAAAACTGCTATAAGCATCATTTGACGGCCTTGGCACCCATCAAATGGGCTGTGCAGAAGTTCAACATGTCAACATGACCGTAAAGCACATTCAGAGCCACATAAAGCATCATCACTATAGAGAGCTGCTCTGGATTCATTTTTCAGCCTTTTGCCTGTTCCAGTTATCCATTTATGGTTTGCCAGGAAATGTCTTCTTTTTTTTCTTCTTTTTTTTTCTCGTTCCACCGTTGTCAAGTTGGGATTGATGGTCAGAGAGGTCCACTATTTTTACACTGCAGTAATAACTTTCTCCTCATCCACTTTGTGAGCTTGAAAACCACAGAGGAAGATGTGCCATTGGCCAGCGAGAGCAGAAGTTAAGGTATAGCAACCTGTAAAGATCAAGCTTGGTATTCTGGAGTACTGTCCACAAGAAAATACCACACTGTCATACATTTATGACTTGTTAAACACAATAAAACAGACCATTGCTGATTATTTAAATATGATGTGAGTTGTATCATCATGATAAAGAAGTTGTTTTGCCATGCGAAGAGGCACGTTTCACCGTGTTGAAAATGCAGATAGAATGTAGGACATTAGAGAGGTCCCTCTAGCTACAGGTTACCTAAAAATTAAAAAGAAAATACAATCTATGGGCATTACATCTGGGAGCACTGGCACTGTAGGGAATGCACTGAACACCCACCACGGCTGAAATTACTCTTACTTCCATAGAGACCCACATGTCGACCATGAACGCAAATTTGTATAGCTGACAAATGCCCAGCAAGCTGACGTATTTCAATGTCCTTTTGGAAATGGGAAAATAGATTAATGACAGAAATTCTAACAGGTCCCCCCCACCGCCAAAAAAAATAAAGTTTTGGGGAAAATGGCAAATAGGTTCAAAAAGGACGGAGATATAATAGCCTGGGAAGAATAAAAATGACAGGATGAAAGACTTTGAGGCAAACAGAGAGACGAGCGAAACAAGGAGAAATTACCGTGTAGGAGTAATCAGAGGCTAAAAGCTTCCCCCTGCTGACTCAAAGTGCTTTTGGGAAAAGGCGGAGTAGCAGGAATAAAGGGATGTGAAAAATTAGTTGAGCAACAACGGGACTGTGTGACAGCCAAGGCTGAGAACGCAGAGCGCCGCTGATGAAGAGAGGAGTTGAAAGACACAGAGAGAGGGAAAAGAAATGAGTGAGTGATTGAAACACGGTGAAAGGGTAAAAGGAGGAAGAGAGCAAATGAGCCTCAAGAACTCGGAGGGGGCTTTCTGTCCATTTCTGCATCATTCTGTCCTATTAGTACTACTCTTCCGGCTGTCCAAACACCACTGAAGCCTAATAAAGCCTGAACTCAGTCACTTACACACACACCAACAAACACACCTCAGGCGCACAAACACACACAGTGATGGCCTGAGATAGCTGGAAGGGGGGTATTTCCACAGGGCTTTTAAAAATGACCTCCAAACACCGTGGCCTCACTCTGCCAAGAGCCCGGAAACTTTAATGGAGGCCATTTTGGGGTTTTCGGTGATTTGGCAAACGGCCTATTTGGCGCCAGCTCCTCCATTTTCCACCCATTTTGAGGGGAATGGGCAAATAGAAGTTGAAACAGCTTGAAAAGGTCTTTCCGGTGATGTGTGCGTGTGGGGGTGAGCGTGAGATGGGAAGGGGCTGCTGTGTTCTTGCCCTCTAGTGTTTGCCATCAATTTTGCAAAAAGACGGAAATGTATTTGAATGGTCTTTTGTTTGGCTGCAGGTAGCGAAAAAACAAAACACTTTACACAGCGCGTGTTTAAAAGAGGCCGTTGTTCGCAGCCAGCGCACAGGAGACAATCATGTACCATCTCAGAAAACATCCGAAATGCAGTCTGAGCAAACTGACATCATGTGATGTGTATGTATTCCCAATAGCACCTCATAATTGTTCTGATTATTGGTAATAAACACTGAGGCAACCAGCTCCATATGCGACCAAGAGCAGCATAAAAGTTTCACTTGGCAGAAAAGTGCAGCCAGCCACTTGTAAAACTTTTATTTATATTACATGCACAGGTTTAATACCGCAGCAAAAGGATGAATGCTGGGAGTGGAAGCGATGATAAAAGCCAGAGTAAGACACGGTGAGGTGAAGAGGTATCGATGGTTGAAACGGATGCTTGACACAGAGCTTTAACCTACTGACAAGCTTCCACAGAGCTTTAACCCACTGTATTCATTTCTTATTTAGAGAAAGAGTGAAGAAAACTATAACATTAACAAAGGAAGATTCATGGTAGAAATATCCAACGGGTGAGTTGTAGAACTTTTATTGTTCTTCAAAATTAAGCACCTGCAGCTTCACAATGAAAACAAACCGGAGGGGAAAAAATGCAAATATGCAAACCAATAGACACAATCAAAATCCCCCGGAGAACAGAAGAGGATGCCTCAATGAACTTAGAGATATATTTTTTTTTCTCCTCAACATTAACCAAATTATTGCCATGAAAAGGAAGAGAAATGGAGTCGAGATTAAAAGTGTGAGACCAGACGCTGTTATTCCCTTTATTCCCTCGTGCAAAACTCCATCCCCGAATCAATTACTGTGAGGTGGCGTGAGAAAAGCTTGAAAAGCAAAGGAAGGAGAGGAGAGGAGCGCTCATGGCGCCAGCTCCACGAATGACATTAGGGGAGTTCTTATAGTCTCACTGTGAAACATATTTTTTAATTAATTCTTTTAAAGACACTGACAGTTTTAATTATGCCGTGCCATTAGCAAAGACATAAGTCCTTTTCCATGACATGTAACCTTGACTTGATTTATCGCACAATCAACAAAGACAGAAATCATTACCTCCTTTATAAAAGCCAAGGTCGCTGTTTGTATGATCTTTGTTTGCACGAGAATAATTGTGACGTGATTGGTCAGGGCAGGTTTATGTGGACAACAGGGTGAAGGTGAATAATACCGCAACTTTGGACCAAGTGCACAACAGCAACCATTGAAGAAGATATAAACTTGGACAGAGGCCAATCGGCTATGACGGGTCATCAATGTTCAATAATGACCCAACAAACACCTCAACCAACAAACTCATATTTTCAACAAATGTTAATCATTCATGACTTTTGGAGACAAAATGTGCCTTTTAATCAGCCTGTGGCTCTAAACCCCAAGACCACAGTCTTGGGGATGGTCTGGTCCGTTTGGTTTTAAATAGTGGAAAGCCAGGAAATCACCCATCAACACGGAACAACAGTTCACTGCTTAAAATGTAAATATGGCATTTTAAAGAGCTTAAGTAGAAATGCTTGGTAAATCCAAATGTATTTACATGTAGATAACAAATGATTGAGACTCTATCTGTTGTCTGCAGCCGATTTAAAGTATACAGTTCATTATAGTCCCGCAGACCTTTGAAAGTAGTGCGACAAGGCATGTTCACAAATCTGCACCCTCTTATTTAGGAACTGCCACGTCAGAGGACAGTACCATTATGCACTGCCATGAACTGTGCTAACGCAGAATATTGCACACTGAATATAACATGCAAATGGCACCAAACAGCTACAAAATAACCCTAAATGACCTAAATATCTTTGGCCCCAGAAACGCCAGCTGTCACTCAACTTTATATTCAGTTGCTTGTGCAGAGAGAGTTGCATCATCATCATTGCTCATCAATCTCAAATGCTATTGCCTCTTAAAACATCAATCTCATAAGTGTCCATGAATCCTATTCTTAAGAGAAGAACAGAATAAAACCAAAATGGCGCTTTCATTCAGACATATAAGTGAGTTTAACACTTTTGTTTTGATAAGATTATAATTGTCACACTGTCGTATCACACTGTGTGTGATACGACTTTGCACCAGCATTTTTGTACGATCCTCAAATGGAAACCCTGCAGAGAAAACCACAGAGGCTGCACAAATCCCACGATTGCACACGTCATCACAAAAGGTTGAGGAGGTGATCCCAGAATGATATGAAACTATAAATACATAAAGCCCGCAGTCAAAGTGTGGACACTGAAAATACTGTTGATGCCGTTGAGACCATGAGTATAATTGAGCCTTGCGGGTGTGTAATGTGCAGGATAAGTGTACTGCATGACACTGGCATCTTCTGATGTGGGACACATACTCTGAGTTATAAGTGTAGAGTTAGAAAAATAACTTGTGCGAGCTCTATAAAGAGGAATGTAAACAAACAAAATCCCATACTTAATCAGCAGTGGCCAATGGGCATAAGAAAAATATACTGACAAAATAATGTGGCATTTTTTTAGTAGTGCTGATATGGAGAAGTAATTCTGATGTAGTCTTGTTTTGTCTTCGCTTTTCTAATTGGACATGTTTCCACACTGCTGATATGTGAGCCACAGCGTAATGCTGCCATGGCGAGGTCGTCACATGCCGCAAATGGTGGTCAGGTTTTGGCAGCTGTCGCAAAATATATAGATAAATGCATAACTGAATCAGTTGATCATCATTATGTATCGTCGTTTATTTGCCAACCTAAAAACGGTGATGATAAAATTGGCTAAAAGTACTACTCAACTCATCAGGAACATCCATACTTTTTGCGAAGTTGGGAAATTGGCTTTTGTTCATCGCACCAACAGCCTAAAAGTCAGACTTTTTTTAAATCGGTTGGCTGGTCATTTGACTTGTATTCAGGGCGGACTGTGGACTGTTTTGCAATGATAGACTTACATCTGGATACAGAAAAATACATGTGACTCATATGTTTTGGTTTTGGGGTTTTTTCCATGTACGTATATACAAGAGCAATTTATAGTCTGGAACATACGGTAGTTTTAACGATAACTGGCTGCAACTGACAAATAAATGTAAAAAAAAGATGGTTTTTTTCCTTTCAAATTTCCAACAAGAAAAATACAACTAAAATGTACAGGACAGGCACTAGACCAACAAAGACACAAAAAGATGAAAAGAGCCAGAAGAAGGAAGCATGGAAAAGGAGAATAGATATATGAAAAATGTGACAAGAAAAACCCTGTTGTGAGCGGAATAGAGTAGTGTTTTGCTGCTTCCCTCCGCTCTGATAAAAGCATTCTGAACTCTAAGCTCTATTAAAATGGAGACAGTGTACCAACACCAGGCTTTGGCCACCCTGCAGATTGCGCTCTGTGTGTGGGCAAAAACACTGTGTACATACATGTAGAAGCACAGCATGTCCAACAGGAACAACAAACAACCTCTGCCACTGCCTGGATGTGTAACCAGATTCATATACAGTATCCAGTAGGGGCGCAACGGTTTTGAAGCTAACCTAGAAATACTTTGAAGGATTTCTGTTTAGGAACACAATGTGTCTTCTCCCAATCGCACACTCTTCACTTTCAAGACAGCCATGTGGGATAATGGAGGATGGAAGTTGTAACGTGTTCAAACCGCCCGCAGTTTGTTGACCGTTTTTGAGAAACTTGCAGCACTTTACATACTTTAAATATGTAAATTGCACATTTAGTCACATCAGCGCGACGCTCCGCGGAGCAGTGAGCAGGGTGTGATTTCCCAGAAAGATCAACTTTTATTTGTACTTTGGCTGAAGTATCTTCTCTTCGGGATTATTTGTCTTTCAAGACGGGTAAATCTATGTCCCCGTCACGCCACACAAATCAAATCAAATAACTATTTTAACAGTGACGCAGAGGTGTAAACTTGTATGTTTTGAGGCCGTTGCATTAGTTAAGAGGCTATAGGGTTGAAAAAAGAATTAACTCACCATCTTTTTACATTGTTGGATGTTCACTATATATTGTTTATGATTTAATATTGGCTGATTTCATTACAATTCATAGTCATTTTCAGCCATGCCTTTTCTTTTTCCATCATGATTTTTTGTAAAAGATTGTCGGAAATAATATATGCAAGATAGGTAGATCCACCCGCCTCATGATGGACTGGTGACCTGTCCAGTGTGTACCCTCCCTTTACAGTCTGTCAGTTGGGACCGCCTCTGGGCCA
This sequence comes from Blennius ocellaris, assembly GCF_963422515.1. Taxonomy (NCBI): domain Eukaryota; kingdom Metazoa; phylum Chordata; class Actinopteri; order Blenniiformes; family Blenniidae; genus Blennius; species Blennius ocellaris. Next base: position 11,976,487 of record NC_137656.1, read on the forward strand.
CAGTGAGCCAAGTTGGTTTGAATAGATATAGAAGATAGATGGATTTTCTGTGGTATACTTAGAGGTATTAAATGCAGGCTTACTTAAGATATTGCCTTCACTAAACGTGAGTCAGTTCAAGGTGACGGTGACGATAAGTACTTCAGTCAAAAACACAAATTAATTCGTCTTTCAGTGAAAATTTTCACACCACGTTGCAACTTGCGAGATCAAAATTACCAGACCTCCTCTTCACCCCCCAGCTTAATGCAATACAGCATTCATTGTCTTTTTACATTTTCTTAAGGGATTTTGTTGTTATCCAACTTAAATAAGTTATTTTAAAGATGTTTATCTATTATTCTTTCATTTGCAACCTAAATTACACTGCTTCCCTCGCATTTGTGCAGAAGAAAATATTTATTTTAGAAAAAGTCATGCACCTTTGAGCATCACAATCGACGTTAACCTGTGAAAGTTCAAGCCAAGTTGGAAGAATAAGGCATCTGAAAAGACAACTGGAAAACATATTGCCTCCAGCTTATTGCTGTCCCCAATCAGAGATATTAAAACACCCACGACTGCTCAAATGACTTCCAAAAATCTACTCCCACCAGCTAATAGCCTGTAGAATGGTTTTATTTTGTTTTCACATTTGCAGAAAAAGCCAAGATAATTTAAGTAGTTTACTGCCAGCGGAGATAAAAAATCTTAATCTCCAATGGAGCAAATGTGTGTCTGTAAGTATTCATGAGTGCAGGAGTGCTTAGAAAGAGAGTGCTCATGTCGCCATGCGAGCTCCATCGTTGCAGGTAATGAGACGGACCCGGAGCTGGGTCAGAGATGAGGAAACGTAATTTAGCTGGCTGTCAAGGTCTCCAGCAGGAAACGGAATTCTCTATTATGTTCCTATCTTGAAAGTAAAAAAAAAAAAAACACCTTAACAAAAGCAAAAATGATGTTTCCTTTCCTCTGACAGAAAATCCCGCTTCTATGTTTCTTACAATTAACCTGTGCAAATGGCTGTTAATTTTAAAGAGCCCATAATGCAAAGACCCAGGGAGTCAACGATCAATGAAACCATGTAGGCAAACATGTTGAAGATAAAGAAATACTTTCACCAAACCAACACAAGCTACGATGTGGAAGTTGATCGTAATTATATGTACATATATGATAAACAGGTTCAGTGGAAACAGACACTAGGAAAAATACAGTCATTTCATATGTACATCTCAAACCTGACAAAAATGCCAAGATAGGTCGTGATGAGACATTGTCTGAGCTCAGAGCTGTGTTTACAATACTCTATACAAAACATAGCGTAGCTTCAACTGATATCACAATAATGCCTTCTCTGGAATTCTGGCAGAGACCATCCTCTATTCAGAAGCTATTAGTTTTCACAGTGCCAGTACTTCGGGGGCAGAGCTGGAACCAAACTGTTTCAACAATTTTATAAAACCAAGCTGGCACTAAAAGACATTCGGCCAGACATTCCTCTCAGCTCCGTTCTGTTTGGCATTTTGCAGGTTTCAAGTTAGGATTTTCCCGTCATTATAACAGTGGCACTCGATTTATTCAGTGCCAAGTGTGTGTGCTCGACGTTTCACTGCCTGCTCATACATAACCATAACTGGAGACTCTATGAAGACCAGCTGTAAAATAACAATGTTTAGGTTTCTCTTATATGGGCCTTGCTTCATGAAACCAATAACAGGAACACTTAAGGCGTCAGGAGAGCACCTTAAGAGTGCATGCACACTTGAACTTCACCGTTTGCTTGATCGCTCGCGTGCATATTTGGCATTCCTTCAGAGATTGAAACAGCTTGTGCACTTCCTTAAATGTTTCATGGAAGATACAATGTAAGATGACATACAGCCAATTTAAAGTATATATTTTAGTCTGGATGATTTACAGTTTAACAACCTCCAAAGGTATGCAACGGAGGCCCTTTTTCGACAAACCTGAGCTCTCTTTAAGGCACAATGAGCCCACTCCAGTCTTTGTAACCTTTCATCTTCAGAAACTAGGATAACCAAAAACAGGAATTGATTTCTCCTGGCTTTTGTATTCATCGTCTTTGTTTGATATTTACATTTTCACGTCGAATTTTCAAGTCCAAATAAAATCTAATCAACCTCAGGATGAAAGACTTAAGAACTTTGATCAAGTTGAACATATCAACTCCCATATGTGAAGTTCACATAGAAGTCTGGTTTGTCTGATGGTAATAATAATAAAGTTGCAATGGAGGAGGTGGTCACTTTGCTTATTTGCTATTGTCGTTTGAATGACATCAAGTGAGAAATGGAACCTTCCCAACTATCCCAGCTCCTGGCTGCACGAACCAGTCAATAACTTCGCAACCTCATAACTTCAGGTACATACGTATGTCTGCTGTGGCTCAGTTGGTGGGATGGGTGGTCTCCTCTTCATCTGACCTTGTGTTAAAAGTGTCCCTGTACAAAAACACTGACCACTTCGACCACTGGTGTCAGTGTGCAAAATGTGACCAATCGTGTGAGGGCCATTGTAACTGCATTGCAACTACAATATCACAAATGTGGCACACAGATAGACAAAGGCAGAACAAATATCACTCTGCACACTGAAGGTCAAACATCTAACAAATGGTAAAATCACCCAAACACCTTTGTAGCAGTAAGATAGTTAAAAAGAAAAAATTAAAAAAAAGCTTTTCAGGTCAAGCAGTGATGTTAAATTACTATAAAACGACCAAATCTGGAGGCCCCAATCGACTCACACAACTGCAGAAGAAATGTTTAGCATGGCTGTTCTTGTCATTCTCAGTGGCAGCATTTCAGAAAACCACCGAAGACGGAGTCAGAGCATTTTCGAAAAGTTCCACTTGGCTTAGTGTGAGATAATCAGCCTCAGCACAAAACTTAAACTACAACCCATCCACCCCAACTTTCACACTGCATTTTGTCTCATGCCTGCCTTATTTTATCATTCAAAAGAGAAATCTATGCTGAGAAAAGGCATTTTCCTGACCACCAGATTTTTTGCTGCTGCTGCATCCCTGTTCAAAGCTCTCTGCTGCCCCCGTGGAGGGGCTCGCCCCATAACCTGACAGTCACTGCTGTAAAGTATATCATATCTGTCAGAGTTTATTCAGCTTTGATCGCTCTCAGAGTGTGTGATATATTAATCCTTCAGGGATGCAGAGAGTTCACAGTGAAAGTATGCAAACAATGCTGCTTGCATCACAGTTGGATGTCTACATGAAAGCACTGAAAGCACTCACAGACGGCACACTGCACTACTCTTGCACACAATAAAAAAAAACATCTGCTCAAGAACGAAGATATATAGATTATATACGTCGAACGAGACATTTCAATAAAACACTGCACAATAAAGAAGTCTCAGCTCCAAGAAACACCATCAATAGTAGCGCCTTTGACTTAAGTGACCTCATCCACAACAGATGCACAAAACATGACTCCCCAATGATTTATCCAAGCTTGGCAGAATGAACCTAATCAGCAATATTAGAACAATCAGGCTGATCTTTGAAATGACATTTTCGCTTTCTACACCAACGTGCCCCTAGCAAGGAAAGCGTGAAACAAATGTGTTTTTAATGTAACAGTTTAAAAAGCGAGGAAGACGAGAGTTCAAGAGGCCATTTTTCCCCCGATGCAGCATGAAACATGCATTAGAAGTAGACCGTGCCTTCATCAATACGGTTTGTCCCTTCTGGGAAGGGAGCGAGAGCCAAAGCGATCTGGCATCACACGACAGTTGGCAGCCAAACAGATGAAGGAAAGCTTTGTGGAAATTTCAAAGAATTATTCAATGCCACAATTTATTTGTTTATTCTTGCTCTATAATCAGCTAGTGAGGCCAGAAAAGTCTGTGTTATTAAAAAAGATTTCGAGAAGCCATCACAGGTTTGGCATCCTAAAGAAGATTCAGAGGGCTCACGTACCCTTTGTGTGACAAGTACATTTGAATATTGCGCATCATTGTACGAAAATCGATGGCTGTACACAAGTAAGACAATATGAACTGATGACTGGCCAAAAAAACCAACACATTTGATGAAAATTTAAACTATTGTTGCTCAAATGCCCAGCAAAGTTGAATACAATACAACAGAGACTCTACAGTATTGCTCGTCTTTATCAAATAATTTCCAAAAACATAAGCAATGTAATTTAAGCAACTGCCAAAATAAAACTCCATACCAGAACACCAATTCTATTAAGCTGAATGTCCTAATGAAAAAGCCTTTGAGTTTCACAAAATTAGAAGGTTTTAATGCATTCCTTTTTTTTAAAGCTTGGAGATTTTGACACCAAATGTGTCCATTATGCCACTCAGGTGGTGTGACTGCAGAAATCACTGGCAGGCTCACCAATTAATCTAATTTCTTCTTGGCACTATCGAGCACTGGAAGTGAACAAAGCCTTTATATTTTCCCAAGGTTTTTCTGAGAGCTGCAGTACATTACCGGTAAGACTGAACCACCTGGGCTTCCATACACTCTGCAAGGAAAAGAGGTTTTGAGTAGGACTGACAGGCGAAAGTAAAAGCACCAGATGCAGGTGTTTTTCTAACACCTTTAAGGAATGCATGACTAAATTATATAGGGAAGGGTCTAGACATCTGGGTCTCTTCTTAGGCTTTCAGACCGGACTCCCTGGACTAGTGAGTCCAAATCTCAGGAGAGAGCAGTCATCTTTGTAATAACACCCCTGTGCAGCAGAAAGAAATGATGAAAGACAAAAATAAAGAAAGTGACAGAGAGAGGAAAAGTGAAGGAGAAAGAAATGGAAAGCATGGAGAAAAGAACAATTTGAAGCTCAGAAAGGGAGAATGGTGTCGTATCTTTTTTACATCCGTCTGTCTTCTGCTTGTCAATGCAGTCTTTCTTTTACCTCTGAAACACATAATAAACTACTTTTCACAAATCCGGAGAGTTCCATCACATCACCTCTCGGTAAGTAAAACCATATGTATGCGGCGCACTTCAAATCCCCGCGTAGACTCCCGCCTCAGTCTCGGGGATGGAATCAGGTGGGTTCGATTTTAAAAGTGACAATTTCAATCTGCGCTAAAACCTTAACTACTGAATGCGACACTTGAAGGAGCTGCAGCCTTGAATCTGTCAGTGGAGTGACACATCCTCGTGCAGTGCTGATGCAGTTCCAGTGCAGCCCTTGCCCCACAGCAAGGGTTTAATTTCATTTTTACTGCGTTACTGGCCACAGACCTGCGTCCAACATTATTAATGAACTTGGCCAATATAAATGCAATCATGCCTGAGGAGCAATTACAAATCTAATTGAGCATCTAAACAGAATATTAAATCGGCGTTAAAGCAGGCCACTAATTTAGAAGACACTTAAAAAGTCAAATCCTTTCCCATAAAATAAACACTGTATTACCAGCGGGACTCTTTCAGGGGGGGAAAGAGAAAAAAAAACGAGGACTTTATAGCCATATTTACTTTTTATTTTCTATTTTTTGGGGAGGATTAATTGCAGTCAAGTATGAAGTCAGTAACCCCTTTTGTTAGACTACCTTCCAAAAATATGTTTGACAGCAGTATGACTTGATACTACATAGTCTGAAAAAAAATCACCAGCAATCCTCCAGGTTTAATAACAAAATACATAGCTTGCCCTCAAGAAAGATACAAGTTATCTTAAAAAAAAAAAAAAGACTTCACAAGAATAAACAGCAGAGGGCATAGCCAATAATAAAAACCAGTGACTAAGTATTTGTTCTTCTCACTCTGACAGAAAGTTTATAATATATATTTGAACAGCACTAATTCCATTAATGGAAAAAGAAATTCTCTCTGCTGCTGAGTTTTTACAAAAAAGCCTAACTTTCAAGATGCTGCACAATGTTGCTTTAATATTTATCACAATGTTACAGATCCTTCAAATGTATACCAGGTCTCTTAGGTTCTTAAAACAACACAGGCTCAAAGTTAAAGACTTTGTGTGGAATGAGTTTTGTCAGACTTCTTTCCTGCATGAGAGCAATGTCAGCATATTTAGATCAATTAAAAAGAAATGAAATCCCGAAGCATGTTTACTCTCCAGGGCATTTTATTGATACGTCTTAGCAACAATTTGTTCTTCCTCCCTGTCATTTCCAGAATGCTTAATATGTTCATCATGTTTTTAAAACACTCCAGTACTTTGAAAAGTGATGACTTTTCATATGCTCGCATACCGGAGATACTCTTTTATGAAGATTGACTTAAGTTTAGCAACAGCACAAAGAACTGACAAAACGACTTCAGAATTGTATTATTGCACTAAGGTTTTGTAGAAACAGTTAAAAAGAAATGATAATAATATGAATGTGTTTTTAAATAGGGGCTCAGCCAGAGAGTGAGTAAACTTTGTTGGACGTCTCTTCACTATGTCACACCTCCGATGGTGTCACAGTGACACGAGCCGCCACTTGCCATTTGGCGGCCTCCAACACAGAGAAACACACAAAGTTGTCCAAACTAACTTCAAGTCCTGGATCACCTTTCGTTTATTGTCATCTGTCAAAAGATGAGACGAGTCTTAATTAAAAGTGTGGCAATCAAGAAAAATCCTATTTGAAAATGTGACAAAGCAAAACAAACAAGGTTTGTCCTCCAACACGCTGCTCCCAGTCGCACTTCTTGTAATGGCTAAAAACAGGAACAGGTGGGAGATGAGAGGAAGAAAAGGGAAAGCTCAGATAACTCAAAAAGGTTTTTGTACCGGTGGTTTCTGTCTCACCGGTGAGAGCTGCCGTTTACACAGGACAGCTCGACTTCCTGTCTTGGGGCAATAGCAGGAGAAGAAGGGCAGAGCAGAGCAAAGGGGTAGCAGAGGAGCCGAGGAGAGCCACATACACTGTCAACCCCTAGGAGAGCCCTGGGGGAAGGTTAGCCCTCCTCTCAGTCCCTCTCAGTCTTTTCTCCCCTCCACACTTCCACATCTTTGAGCAGCAATTAGCCGTCAGCCAGACTCTTCACCTTGCTCTTTCTGAATATTAACCTTGCTGCATTCACCCTCACACAGAATGTCTGTTATTCATGTGCACAGGCATTGTTTTTTTTTATTCAAAGGGAGGGAAAAGTGAATTTAGAAAGAAAAAAAAAGAAATGTGTGGGGAAACAGAAAAATGCACAGAGATAAAGAGGTCGGGTAGATGCCAGAACCAGCATGGTGGAGGAGTGACACTAAGTAGGTTGCCTGGCTGTGTAGAGCCAAGCTGGCCTGAGGGTAAGCGCTGATTTACCGCCTCTTGCAAAGAACAAATAAATCAACCATCACAGTGAGCCAGACATAGACCTCAAGAGATGCCTCAATACCGCTGTTTATCGATCTCCCCTCGTGTGTTTGTGTGTGCACGCCTGTGCGTATGAGAGCTGGGGCGAGAAGGAGCGTTATTTATTTCGCCATTTATTCATTTGCCGGCAAGAGGTACTTTATCTAGCCTGTGTTTGAAAAAAGTTAATGCGCTTACTTTTAAATTAAAGACCCACTTAGGTAAGGTTGGAGGCCACACGAGTGCGGTAGGCGGAAAAAGAGGGGAAGGAGGAGGAGGAGAAAAATTAGGAGGGTTGCATATGTGGGTGGTGGGGCCACTCAGTTGAGAAGGCCAGCAACCCTTGCTGACGAGAAGGATATTGAATTTCAATTAGCACACACCTGCATTTACATACAGCCTACATGGTGATGCTTAGGTAAGCAATTTAACACTCCAATTCAACCAGCTGCTTGGCATCATTTACATAAATTAATAGAGCAAATTAAAATTCTATTGAAGTTTTGTTTTTTTTCCTATTTCCTGCACGTATTTCCTCTCCCTTCTTTAAAAAAAAAAAGGTGACTAAAAATATCAGCAAGAGGTCAGAGCAACAAGTTGGGCGATCCAATTTGTGACTCCCAGGAGAAATTAGGTCTCCGCCTGTTTTGACTAAATGTAAACAGCAGGTAGCTGACAGGTCCGCTCACCATGTTACTGCACCGCCTCTGCCTCTGTCAGTGGCACATTTGATTCATTCAAGCAGCAGCAAGCAATCAAGATCTGCCACAGCCGGAGTCTAAAACCAAACACCCACTCAAAACGGTACATCATGGCCAATCTCCTACTGCCTGAATGCACTCACTGTGAGCATGTAAGCAGTCTCGGATAAATCAAACCAGCATCCAGGATGTGCCGCGGGAAAAAAAAAAAAAAAAGGCGACATCAGGAAATAGTGATGGATCAGATTCCAAATACATTTGGCTCTAAGCACCTAAGCGCCTAAGGTGTCTCTTGACCAGTACTTTAATGACATGCAGTTTTCCTGCATTGAAATATTTCCAGAGCGAGGAGAAAAAAAGAGTCTGGCCTTTTGAGGTCAGAAACACCAGCCAAGTCAACATGTTTAAGGCAAAACAAAGCTGGAACAAGCCAGCCTGAGTAAAAGTCATAATGAAACCGGGAAACAAACCGTTCTCACTCTGAAGCATCAGCCCATTGTAGGTGACGCCATTTTCTTGATAATCATAACAAAAGGTTGTTGTTGTTTTTTTTAACTTGTGTACGTAAATCTTCATGATACCTTTCAATATGTATTCAATTCAAAAATATGAACCACAAATGAAGGAGAAAGCTTCACTTTGCTAAATTTAAATACATCTGACACCCCTGGAATGAATCCAACATCTCTAAAGTAATTGTAAATCATGGTACTTTGTGATATTCCTGTTTTTACATTTTCCTATCATTTGATTACATGCACATATTACTCAGTGCCAACATGTGACTCTGTGCGGGCCCATTGAGCATCCCTCCGTTCTCATAGCCTACATGTTTTTTAATTGTGTATAATAAAACCGAACTAAATGCATTTGGTTCGAGTCCCAAATTACATCTGATTTGAATATTCATACAATAGTATCCAGATTTGTATTTACCATGCATTACTTTTGTGTGTAAAAGGCTTTAGCTTGAAATAGTTCCCAGTGAGTATGGAAATAGAAAAAGCACTGTGTATTTTTGGTTTAAAAAAAAAAAAAGTGTTCCAGCAGCAGCACCTTTTCTTCTCATCATGTAAAAGGGGAGATGGGCTGTGGCACCTCTGCTGCACAAAAAGCTCCACTTCCTCTTGTTCACTCCACTAACAGGGGGGAGGTTCAGGCTCCAAGATAAAGAAAGAAAATACACTTCTGGACCGAGATTGTTTTTATATGAATAGTGCATATACAAAAACAGAATGTCTCCATAATAGTTATTCACAACGCTTTTTAAGTTAAGGAGTTATTTACTAAATAGAAAATGAATAAAAAATTGTACACACCAGAGGGAAACAACGTAACCAAATTATTAAGGCAAAGCGCCGCTGCTTTGTCTCAAATAAAAGAACCAATGAAATACTACCTCATTATTTTGCTCTTACATATTTTTCTTCCGTAATTATCTTCTCATTTGGTACTTTAGTTTTTTTTTATATACATATATATATAGATTTTTTAACACATTGTGTGATTTTACACTTAAAATATATCAAATTCTTAATGACAGGACAGATATTGGAGAAGAATTCAGTTAAAAACAAGTTTGATACTGTAGTTAAAGAAATCATAAAAATCTATTGAAAAATAATTACTTTCATGAGTGTCCCTGGAAAGAAAGCTTGAAAAGAAAACTGGACTCGCGAAAAGAAGCAATGAAATTATCCCTTCAATTACTGAGTCCTGCTGTCATAGTCGGAGATATTCCTTTCATTCTCCGATGCATGTTCATTTTCTGCCTTCTCTTTAATCGTATAGTATATAATACAGAAAGTATTACCATGTGATTATTAATGTTCATCTCTCTCCAGTCAAAAGTGCCTCAGCAACAAATTGTGCTTTTCACTCCACCTCCTGTGTGAGCCCTGCATGCTAATGAGCTGCCGTACTCTGGAAAGGTGCCACCGGCTTACAAGAGTCTGTGGCTGATCAGGTGTCATTTTAATGTCTCCTGACAAAAGCCAAGCAAACTCATGTTTATCTGGAAAAATCTGCAGCTGAGAAGGGTGGAAACAAAAGCGCGCAGCGGAGAGTGCTGTTATTTGGGCCGTCGTTGTTTATTTGGATTTCAAACATTTATTCATAAGCACAATAAACAAACTGTAATGACCTTTTCATATTTAAAATTTTTTACTATCCGAGAGCCAATTTGGAACTAATGCAGTGATTCGTGTTCAGGGCCTTCTTAATATTCACACCAGAAACGAGTGAAACAACGTCAATCGTACATCCTTGTCACACTGTCTTTACGTTTCGTTTCGTCTCATCGCTCATCTGGACTCACGCCTGGAGGCAGTGAAGTGTCACGTTCTGATTAGATAGCAAGATGTATATCCAAGTGCCTGTGACTGTGTTGTACGGCACTACTCACATTAACAGTGTATGGCGAGTTGGAGCACAGAAGGGACTGTTGGAGTTTTCCATAAGGTGAGACACCTGCACACATCCCACCTGTATGAAGTCTTTTCCAACAGAAATCACAGCCTGGATTTCAGTATTCTCACCTCACAGCAGAAGACTTGTCTTCAGGCCAAAACGCATAAATGACCAGACAATGTTCTGTTTGAGTCCCTTATACTACATTCGGATGAGTTTTACTCGGAGGCCGGCTGTGGAGAAGAGTCTGGTTTTCATTTAACCTTAAATACCTCTGACAAATAGCAATATGGCTGTTGCAGATTTTCAAGTGTTTACAAAAAGAGAAAACATTAACATATGTCAGTGGTATGTGCCAGCAGGCTGCACTCAAACTCTTCAGGGGAAAAAAAAGCATAGTGAAAAGAAAGGTTCTGTTTAGGGTTTAAGTGTTGGACTCGTCGCCCCCTGGTGGAGGCTTGAGCTCCATGAATTGATGGTATCTGCTGTTGCAGAGCTGCTACCAGGACAGAGCAGCCTGTCTGCCTGAGTGCCTCCTCAGCACTGGCTGTTGACGAGAATACAGTAGGGAGCTTGTTACACACAACTGTTCCAGCTTCTTCTAATTTGTCCCTCCACCATTTCCCTGTCTCCCAGATCTCTCTGTGGCGTCTTCCTTGGATGTCCCTCCCGCCTCAGCTCCTTCTCACTTTGTCTATTACAAGCATTACTGAACTGTGGCTGAATCATTTCAATATCGCCTCAGGATGCGAAACACAAGTGCTTAATTAGCTTGTTAAAAAGGTAGGGAGTCACACAAACTCATTATTCTCTCTCTCTCTCCAACAGTGCAGCCAGGTGTGGGCCCGCAAGGTGGCACAGAGGTGTTGTAGTGTGAACTCTGGAGGACGTCGGGACAGGTTCTGGGTGGACGCATCCACTGCAGGCATCTGCTTATCGTCGTTTAGGCCTCGGTGTATATTAAGAAACACGCGCAGGCCCACACAAATATAAACACGTACCCTCCCCACTCAATCACCTAACGAGGGAGTCCAACAGGGACAGCTCCATTCTTCAGAGGCCAAGTTAACCACAGTCATTAGTCTTGCTTTGCTGCCTAATTGGTCTGGCGGAGGCACTGGGCCCGCTGTCCATTCTGACTGAGTACTCATGCCCTGAACACACGGCAGAGTGTGTTGCCCCACCAACACTGTGATTAGGAATTGCAACTGAAACACCGTGCGCTGGCGGGGATTCCCCAGCTCACAGTTGCAACTCTGAAGAAAGAGAAGATATCATTTCTACTTAAATGTGTTCTTCTTGAGCTAAGCTTCAACGTGCACTTGTTTCTTTCTATGACAGAATTTCTGACAATTCTACAGCCATAAAATCAATGAACAATTCTGCCACTTTATCCAAGATAGCTCCGGCTTGAAATATCGAACAGTTTTTTTCAGTATTTGTGGGTTTTTGTATTAGCGGTACTAAGATTTTATGAGGCGAGGCAATATCAAATTCTGTTAAACGTGACAGGATGAATGAAGTCTCAACATTTGTGCTGCTAAAATGAAGATTAGCCAGTACGAGATAAGTACCTTGCTTTTTCCCCCCCAACTACGATTGCTCCCAGCACCCTGCAACCCTGTCCTGGATCAACTGTTATAGAAGGATGGACAGATGGAAAGCAAACATTTTTATTTTCTCAAATGTACCATTGCTGGTTCAACATAGCTGGATGTTTGATTTGGATCCATTTTCAAGCTGTTTGTCATCCAAAACCCAACCTGACCATGGGGGTTAAAAGCTAAGAAGAGGTGACCCGTCAGTAATAATAAACTCGCTTCCTGAACCCAAAGAAGCATTTTTTTTCTCCCCAAAAAAATCAGCAAAACATTTGATACGTTTAAAAAGTAAAAAAAATATAAATAAATTGAAGTCAAACTAAGGACAAACTGCAGTTATACACTCGGAGTCAGAGATGTTATATATACACACTGTGCATGTGGGCACAAAGAGTCATCATGTCACACTGTGATATTTTGCTTTGCTTGCTGCCAATTCCTGTTGCCGATGCAAACACAGGATGACGAACAGCTCGTCTATCAACTACTAGTGACAGACATTTAACGGAAAAGATCATCTGAACACTCACCAAAAACTGTGTTATCATTTTGATATGTTTTAAACTGAATCAAACTGTAAAAAACCATGTGGGGGGGGGGGGGGGGGGGGAGAGAGAGAGACAGAGAGACAGAGAGACAGAGAGACAGAGAGACAGAGAGAGAGAGAGAGAGAGAGAGAGAGACAGAGAGAGAGAGAGAGAGAGAGAGAGAGAGAGAGAGAGAGAGAGAGAGAGAGAGAGAGAGAAGGAATTTGACTTTGAGGTCAACTGGAAGTCTTTTTTTTTTCCTCCACCAATTGTTGATTTTTGTAAAATAATAAAATTAAAACAAAAGGAGTATTGTTTTAATGTTGTTAATATTTTAGCCAAAGGAACTCAGTATACAACCCTCCACTGTTGTTATTGAAATCAACATTTACTGTGTTTAGAGGCAAGACGCCGCCCTGTTTGATTTCCGTATACTTTGGCCTTTTAAAACAGAACTGAGTGCAGCAACATCAGCTCAAATTTAAATCTGATGTTGTCTGTTAGCTTGTCTCTCATTAATGCAGTGAAGATATGACACACAAACACAATATCTGCTCTCAGATTTACAATGGGTTGCTCCAAAATCTGGTTTGTATAATCATTCTCTCAACTCACTCAAAAAAGGGATAACAACATTTGATAGACCATTAGTTTTAGTAAATATGTGCTTCTCATTAAAATAAAGTTTTCAATTCAGTGGTCGCTGAAGTAAAGTTCAGGTCCTGCTGCAAAAGACGTCTCAAATTATCTTTGAATCTGATGCGTAATCTGTTAGCACTTCCAAGCATAGATTTCAATGTGGCCTCATAAGTGTCAGGTGATTGATTAAAGCGTGGCTTCATATAGGGCCTACCCTGACAAGATAACACTCGTGCCGGGCAGCGACTTGGGAAACCAAAACAAATTAAGACTTCATACTTTACTGTGATGGATTATCTGGCAATGGTAATTGTGCCAGTCTGTGAAAATTGTCTGTGAAAATTCTGTCTGTGCAAATTGTTTTCAGACTGAACAAGAATGAATGGCAGCAAATGAGTTCCTCTGATGGGAGAAAATAAGTGCATGATGAATACACCAGCGGACTCGAGGGTAGACGAGGGCATTCTTGTGCACCCTTGAAAACGCTTAAGCAGTTGGTAAGCAGATGAAAGTATAAAAAGCAGGACTCTACAGAAAGGAGAAGAAAAAAAACTGCTCGTCCTCAAGCAGTGCAGTTACAAATTTCAGGAAAACGTTATGAAAACTTTCATTTGAACAATTGCACCCTCGCTGAATGCCTCCTTGTTCACTTCCATTGCAGCGTTCTTAATGCCAACACTTTCGAGAAGCATAACTGCAGAAAACAACCAAAGCGGACAAGAAAATTGCGACTCCTGCAAGAAGTGGGGAAATACATAGATTCCCTTCAATGAATTGCTATTATCAGTGCAACACCAGATCAAATATCCCATATATAGAAGAGGGAAAAAAGGCGTCACTCAGAACTACACTACTCTTTATGTACAATGGTATACACTGCCATAACAGCAAGTCAAGAACAGATTCTACGGTTAGACTTAATTTACATGAACAGGTTTGCTTTTGTCATTTAGACCAGCATGCTACACAACGAATTTACATTAAGCTATTGTTCTGAAGACCACGTCCAACTAAATTAATCGTGATCTGCAGAGATATCTGTGCCAAATTCTGACATCATGTCATATCCAACCATAACAAATGCCCATAAAGGGATACACATAAAGGTTGCTTCAGGTCTCAATGGGTTATTGTTTGGTAACCCTGCCATAGTGCATGCAGCAGGAGGCAACGGCAAAATAGATAGTGGTCACGAGCACAGACAAAAGCAAACTTCATCTCTCAAACGTCACATCGTACGATAGTCCGCAGCATGTGAGCCTAGTGCCCCAGAACCGCCGATCATTTATTACATAGTAGTACATATTAGGAGCTGGAGTAAAGACCCTCAGAGACATAGCTATCAGCTGTAAGTGGAGTCAAGTCTCAGTTCTAAGCACCACATTGATATTGCACAGGTAATTGGAACTCCAATGTCACTACTTTGTCTGAGGGACTTACATAAACAAGTAGAGAGGAGATATTCCATTTATCTTACCTTGTGCCGAAGCAGGACACATCATTACACACAGAACAGTAAATGTAGTGGTCTAACTAGGCTTGTATATTTGTGAAATGGATGGGGCTGGAGCATGTCCGTACTTTCTCCTCCTGTGTGAGTTGGGAGGCAGACGCAGGAGACCAAGCAGGGTAATCGAAAACTGAGGCAGTCTCGCCGCATCCCCTGTACTTAACTTTAAAATGTGCAGAGTCTTTTGATGCCGAATAAGGGCGTTTGGAACATTTCTTCGGGGACTCGTCATTTCTAATTCTTCCTGCAAACCGTTTTCATTTTCTCACATATCTAAACAGCCCTTCTGCCAGATTTTTCTTTTAACTCCCAATTCAGTGCAGCAAAATGGCTGCAGTCACGGAAAAAAGCCTGTTGAGTGTCAGTGTTATTGTGTCCCTGAATTTCAAGCTTTCAGTACAGCGCAGCCTCCACAGAAAGCGCTGTTTGACAGTGAAATTCAGACAAAGGTGAGGTGGTAACAAAGCCGTCTGAGTTAGGTGAGAGTGCAACAATAGCGCCAACATGAATGTATATGCTGCATGATAATGGCATTGTTACGGCCCGTCTACACAGCAGAGGGAGAGTTTTCTCTGGATGTCTGAAGGTTGTCACAGTCCAGTAAATATCCCCTGGAGGGACACAGCAGGGGGTTTGCCAGTGTCCGACTGCAGTCTGGTGCAGGCCAGTGCAGAAAATTCAATCACACTCTTGGACCAGAGATGAATGGAACAAATACACGAGTGCATCAGCTTTCTCCAATATTGCAGGTACAAAAAGTGTTACATGCTTATGGATGGGGACAATATCACAGTGTAAGGGCACACATTCAAGTGCAATCTTTATCAAGTAAATTTAGCAGTAGGTTTCCAAATATAATGGGTATGTTGAATAAAAGATAAAAGAAAGTTGGATGCCATTTTTAACCATACATACCTACCAAATAACCATATGAAGAAAGCTATATTTATGGCTACTCATATAGTTAATAACTAATTTCAGCTTTCATTGAATTTAAATTAGGCTGCGTGGAACATTGAACAGTGTGCTACTTTATAGAGTGGAGCGATATTTGCGAAGGAATCACGGACTCCACAAACACTTGACATGCAGGTGCTCTCCAACTTTCACAATAGATATCAACCGTTATTCAAAGCATATACCCGCTTTACAATTACTGGTACAGCTTGTTCCATATTAATCTGTAATCCCTTTTTATATGTTAAAATGTCTGAGGAAAATGTCTGCCTGTGTTGACCCTTCCAGATGGGTCTCAGTATGAATGATTTGATCTTTATCCAAAGTTTCTAATTATACATTCATATTTTGCCAAAACAAACTACAAACCAGCACGCTGGAGTTCGGCCCAACTGAAGCATGGAAATCGTGTGTGAAAGCGTGTTTGTGTGCGCACTTTTGGCAACTGCTGCAACTCGTCTTTGATGATCATTTCAATCATTTCCTATGTGCTCCCCTTGACAGTTGCATAATTTACCTTTGTTGCACAATTTTCAAAACATGAGCGGTTTAAAGTCATGGGTGGTTCTCATAGTGTGTTTAGTCAACATGAAGTGCCAAACTATGAATAATATAAATATTGTGCTTGAAAAAGTAGAAGTTGGATAACACAAACATTCAGATCATTGTCCCCCAGACCTTCTATCTACCATTTAAGAGGACTTGCATACAAAATACAGCAAATACATTACACTCCCATAACTTCTGCACACTTTTATTTTTAATACAAATGGACTTGTTATGACTCCTAAATTGTCTTTATATTTACTCCAAACACTCCCAGAGCTTAACTCAGCTGTAATCAATCCAGAACGGTAAATGTAAGTAATGCTTTTAGAACAAGAGTTGAGGGTCATTTACTGGTTCAGCAGTGGTTACAACTTGCTTTGAGCCTCAGCCCTGACAGCAGTAGCAGGCACAATGATTCACCACACTTCCTGAGCCAGCAATTTTCTGGCAATTTCATCAAAAACTTTTTTTTTTTCTTTTTGTATAAACAGCAAGGCTTTGCTGATCTGTACCTTTTTGGAGATGGAAGTCCCTCCTCAGAGACCCCATACACAAGTTGGTTTTTTTTTTCTTTCTTTCTTTTTTTTGCCTTCCTCACCCACTTTCTCACACACAGACATTTACAGAACCCAAACAAAAGACAGCTCCCATCTATCCCACTGGTCTGGGGAGGGGTCGGAGAGGTCAGACTTTCTGAACCAGACCGCTCCCAGACACGATGGTTGAGCTCAGTGTCACTCCACCTTACACCGTGTCAGCATGAAGTGACAGAGCAGACGAGACAGCCGCCACCTCCAACTTGCTCACACCCTGGTTCCTACAGTAATTCCCTATTGGTGCAGCGGGCGTGGGATGCTGAGTGTGAACTGGGATGAAAGGGGGAGCAGGGGTCTGCGGGAGGACAATGGACTGAGCAGGAGGCCAAGGAAACTGGGAGACGCACCCGCTGGCCTCAGTTCCTGCCCTTGTCTGATCAGAGACATTTTAGATCTGTTCCTGCGGCCCACCGTCGGCTGAACGTGGCAAAGATCGCTGTCGAGGTTAAAGGTTGTTCCCTGTGCATGCTCCTATTCACTGACATACATAAAACACAAAGTTCACCCAAGATGACCAAAACCGTGGGAGATAATGACAAGAAATACACTTCCGGGCATATTGAAAACATGATTATGTGTTCACAGATTTTTCTACACACTTTCCAAGTAAAAGCCAGACTATAAATAAAAGACTAATCCGTTCCCATCTCTCGCCTTCATCTCTGCTGACCCAGAGAGCTGTCCAAACAGGAGAAAGGCCATCAAACACGCCCATTGAGAAAGCTGACATGGCCCAGTAACTGTGACCCCAGCCTAGGGACAATGAACTGGTCTGAAGGAGGCTGAGAGGGAGACAGAGATGCTATGGAAGCCAAGGTGAACCGCCTAAAGAGACACACAAATGTGGCCCAGTTATACTGTAACGATAGTCAGGAGAGGAAGAAAAATGGAAGAAGGTGAGATAAAAGACAGGAAGCAAAATTAATAGTTGAGTGGAAAACCTCACTGTAATAAAGATACATTGGGTCTTTCCAGCCGTGATCATTGTTAGGTGAATGCGGAGCATTTAGCAGCCACTAACAAGGGAAAAAAAATCTATGTGTGGACAAAAAGTAATGCTCCATTTTTCTGTCTGTAATTGCAGTTTTAAAAGTCAAGAAAAGCTATCTATTAGAGTGAGAAGAAACTAATACGGCAAAGATAAGGCGAGGAAAGAGAGGAGGGAGGTAAAGCTGGACGGAGACGGCAGGAAGACCAAAAGGCCAAAAGACAGAACAGAGAGCGGATTAGAGGAGTGTCGTGGCCCCGAGAGTTCACCACGCATCTCGACCCAATATCCTCTGCTCTCGCCAAAGATAATAGAACGAAAGCGAGGGAAACCACGGGAGGGAAGGGAAAGACATGAACACAACAAGCAGATGTATCATCTGGCCAGCTCTTAAATTAATCCTCCTCCCCTCACCCTGGTTTCTTCCTTTTATCAGTCAGAACAAAAGGGACCTGCTTGTGCTTTGGGTCCAGACAAGAGAAGTGGCTGGACAGTGAATTTGAGTCCTCACGGAGAGACAAGACCGGGAGGGGTGGGGGTGGGGGGGGGGGGAGAAGAAAAAAAAAACGGGAGGGATTTAGGGAGAGATGGGTGGGAGACATGGGTGAGTGTGTGCCTACGTGCCAGGGCAGTCAGGGTCTTATGGCAGAGGGAGGACGGGTAGATGAGAGAGAAGCAGTGCAGGCTGGGGGTTTGGGGAAGCTGGCTGCACACACAGGGAGAGGAGAATCAAACACGGGCTCTCACAGAGCTCAGACACTCGGCTAAGCCCATGAGTGTGTCTGAGCTGGTAAAAGAGAAAAGCAGATGAGGACAAAGACAAGAAGCGCAAGAAAAAGATCCAGAAAGAGAGAAAAAAAAATACAATAATACCAGTATCTGAGAAAGTTGTGTTTTTTTTTCCAGCTATATACATGTGTACAAACCTTTCCAGAGTGATTGAAGGAGTCACGATTGAAACTATACGTGCCCACTAAATAGATTAAATAGATCTAAAGGCAAAAGTCTTTCAGGACCATCACTGTCAAACTCATTTGAAACACAAGACTGATGGGTGTAGAAACAGTTCTTTTCTTCGCTGTTTGTGCAACAAAAACCTTTCCAACCAATTGCCTTCTTTACCCATCTTCTATGCGCCTGTGAGCTCTGAGCTGTTAAAAATGCAACAACAATAACAGGAATAGTACAATGTAATGAAATAATCTTGCTGTTGTAAGTTATGACAGGTCCGTTCCATAAATAAAAGGTTACAATACGCTGTCTGTTTACCTCTTTATTTGATCTTAGCCAGCAGGGTGGAAAGTGACATCAATTTTATCCCAAATTTAAAAAAAAAAGTTTTTTCCTTCATCACATGTATAGAAAGAGAACACCATCGTGGTGTGATCACAGTTACATCTTCAACTTGATCCTCTTTGGGCATATACATACTAAGTTTTAACTGTTTAATTGACGGACAATAAAAACATTCAAATGTGGGATATCTACACATTTGCACAAAGGCAAACTTATACTAAATATCACAAAGCATGAAAAAAATAAATAAAACTATTGACACTAGTGGTTCAACATCTTATGACCATTATTAAACAAAGCGATTAAAAAATAATAATAATAAATTCTAAATAGCAGTAGTTCCTGAAACATGTGTGCCATATGGACACATTTCACTATTACTGAAAAGTAGTGTTTTTTTGTTCTTTTTTTTTTAATCCTTTGGAGTGGAAATTAATCCTTCACAGCAACACCTTTTTCAATAAGGCTGGTACAAAAATGAAACAGAGTTGAGTGAAATTTTGTAGGAACTGCAAAGCACTCGACGTGAAAAATAAAAGCCGACAAGCTGACAAACGGTTAATCAAGCAAACATGCCTTTGATATTGGACATGAAAGAGTGCTAGTTAAAAGCAGCTTGAAAACAAAGACGAATCTAAACCACATTCTGCTCTGCATACAAGTGTTGTCTTGTAATTCTGCTGGTATTGTTTTCATCCAATCCGAACATACACTCATTCAAAAACCATCCGTACATGACTCTTTAGTCTTCACACTCAAAAAAACATACAAACTGTGCAATAGCAACCCTGTTTTGATTGGTCCCTGTGAGACGAGTTTAGTAAACCCTTTCCTGAAGGCTACTGGTCCCAAACCCCTCCACAGGATTAGGGTATGACCTGTCGAAAGGTGGCAGATGAGCAGGGATGGACACACACTGAGCTGGAAAGCCACAGGAGTCTTGGCTACAGAACATCTAAGCCTTGCAAGAGGCTGCAGCACAAGCCAACATATCTGTGTGTCTGTGCATGTGTCCAATTACTAAGCTGTGGTTTTTGTTTTTTTTTTCCTGTTTGTACGGAGGTGGCCTCATATGCCACCTGTTTTATTCCAGTTTTGAGGGGGCTTTTTATGCCTCCATTACAGAGTTGACAGCTGAGAAATGATAGGAAATGTGAGGATTTAGAGATTTTGGCGGACATGCAACATCAGCCCTGGACAGGACTCAAATCAGGAATGTTGCAGGTCATGGTTGGCCAACTCAACTCTCTGAGGTTTTTTTTTTTTTATATTCTCAGAAATTACCCAACTATGGAATGGCTTGGATGGCAAATATTAGCTGTTGTGGATTATTTGGTCTGCGAATATAAATTTACAGGGCTTTGAAATAAACCACCTGTAAGTGAAACCGCATGTGATACAGTAGTACATACAAGTTTTCAAGCTATCTGCCAAGCTGTGGTTGTAAACCTGGTGAAGAGACTTTCTTATGTATCATGAAACAGGGTTCCTTGAAGTAAAAACAGAACAAAGTGATAATAGTACAATAACAGTTAGTTTTTTTAGTATTGATAGAATTAATCAAACATCTATTTAATCATCACAGCTACATTTAAATAACAAGGAGATCATATCTGATAGTGTGTGGTCCTCACAGAGATTGATACTTTTTTTTGTTTTGCTTTAACTAATGATTCAGATTTCTCTAATCTGGTTTGTGAGCTCAATAAAAGCCTCTCCAACCCACAGACCTGTAGCCCGACACTGCTTGTCACAGGTACAGAATATTGTGTCCTATTGCACTCGGCATGTAAAATATCTGCACTCTGTGTAAAGTGCTGGTGCATCACTGTAAAACAGGCGGGCTGCTTCCCTGTGGAGGGAAAAGTCAGACCACTGCCACGAATCAACAAGGACTAAGAAGAAGCTTTCTTCTGCTGTGAGAGGAAAACTTTGATCAAAGTTGTTCCTCCTCATCCATCTCTGACTCTCTTGGCCAGTCATAAATCATCTTCACTGTGCCAACTGTCAGGCTCAGTCCCACAGCCGTGAAGAGCTAATTCACCCGCGCAACGCTCTGCACCGATTTCTGCTCTGCTGCCGAAGCACGGAGGGAAGAACTACAAATTATTGTTCTGTTTTGGATGCACATAAATGGTCCCAACCACCATTTATTTGTAAATGATCTAACATTATCATGGGTATTGTCTTCTGACTTACTTTACACAATAACATGGGAAGAAAAAACATGAAACTCTTGCTTGAGCAATATATCTGACAAAACAACTGTGGTCATCTGTAGGTCTGAATGACTGTTCTCAAATATCTGTAATGAAAGATATTTACACACCATCTAAATATATTTGCATAGTTTTTCTTGTTAAGTGGCATTGGAGGCAAATAAACAGGCCAAGTTGAAGGCCAGTTGACATGAATGAGACAAACCTTTTTAGCCTTGAACTCCCTTGTGGACAACAATCAAAAAAAAACATTTGCTTGCCTGCACCGAGCACTGCCAGAATGTATCTGCAATGCTAATAAACTCCATCGGCCCTGGCAGGTAATAGCATGCTACTGTAACTTTTCTACCTCGGCTCAGCACAGCTCAATCAGCCCCCGCCAGAGGCCTCTCCTCTATGCGTCCCCGTGGCTCAGAATCAGCAACTTTCAATCTCGGTGTGTTAGCACGCAAGAAGACGCAACTGTACGTCTGGGATAGGTGATGAGACAAGCAGACAGTGCAGCGTGAGAGTGAGAAAACGCAAGCGCCCACACATACACAGACACACTTGCTGTCGCGCATACAAACACACACACACACACACACACACACCGTCTAATATCAGCTCGGTCCCCAACTCCCTTTAAGAGACCTGAGAGCTGAAGAGGGAGAAATAAATACTCTGCTTTATTACTGGGAGAAAGACAGGGAGGAGGGGTAAAATAGAGAGGTAGGATGAGACTGTATATACACACACACACACACACACACACACACACACACACACACACACACACACACACAATCACACACACACACACACCCATGACTGGCTCTTCCTGATCTTGCTGAATCCCATACAGCAGCAAAGAACTCTTTATTTCCCCAAGTCAGCAAAGCGCCCTCACCCCAGTCCTCTCGTATACCGTCAGCTGACAAAGTAGAAAGGGAGCCTCTACTCACTATATAAAACTATAGTGTGACAATATACAAAACATGATCTGCTTTCATTACTTCTCACATCGAGAGGCAGAGATCTGCCTTTGCTTTCTTATCAATCAAGGTGTAAATGTGTTGTAAAGATTCATTAAGCCATGTTTTCCCCACTCAGGACGTTTGATCAAAACATTGGTAGGTAAGATGTTAAAGAGTTTTTGGGGGGGTTTTTTATTAATAATTTTTGGATTAATAATTTCACTGCAATTAAAAACTTTTTTTTTTTAATAGGCGATACCGAGGGAAAATAAAGAAAACTTTGTATCTGTGGCAGCCAAAGGGCTGGATTAAATCAGCTCAATAATTCTAATTAAGAGAAGGATACATGTAACTAAAACAGTGGTCAAGTCAAGCAAAAAAGGTCAAACCAGTCACAGTGACACCAAAGGGGTCCCAAGAGCCTGGAAAGCAAATACATTGTTGTTTGTCTGAGAGACTAATAAGAGGGCGTTTTCAAAGACATGAATAAAGTAAGTTGTGATAGGAGCTCAGTGTCTTGTGGCAAGCTATCTGTCCTAAGTCGACCTGCCTATGTTTGGTTAATTTGTATGTCTGTTATGTCTTAGATAGAAGTTTCATTGTTGAAATGTATTCTGGAGAATGTTATGCAATGTCTTGACGCGTTAAGACTTTTAAAAAGTCCAGATATTTGTAGTGACATATATGTCACATGTACACAGCATTAAAGACTCTTGGATCAAGTAAAAGCCCTTTCAAGATCTTACAGATAGGAGAGAACAGCATGACTGTGATGCAATGAAACGATCATGCAAAGGACAACAGCATGCATATCAAAAAAAGGCACAAAGAGAAACGTATGCTGCCAGTTCAGACCAATACAAAAAAAGCGGCTCCAAATGAAAAACTTCACGACGACTTTGAAAATCTGAACTGACACGATAAAAAATAAAGAAAACTCAAATGTTAATGAATAGCCAATTACAATAAATGCATAATAATCCCGCAAGTCCCATTTGAAAAAGACTCGCAGCATCAAAATGTCACATTTCTAAACAGAAATATCACCAAAATATCAGCACTATCAATAACAAGACCTATTCCCAGCCCTCTTCCTTCTGCTGTGTTCTGTTCTCCCATCCCTCACAGTGATTCACCTCACTTAGCAATCCTTTCATTTCATTCCCACAGACTGCCAGACTGTTAGAGGAGTGTGTAGAAGTGACACAAAAAAGCCTGGATTCTCACTAAAGCATCTACCACTGTGTAGGAGGAGAAAGGAAGGTTTCCCTGAAGTAGTGCCATACAGAAAACTCCCTGGAGTCCAGGAAGGCCCTCTCCAGCCAACATTTAAGTCCTCGGGCTCATTCTTGTATTGCCCCACACTGTAAGGCAGAAATTTGAAGGTGTGTGTGTGTGTGCGTGTGTGTATATATAGGCTGCCTGCTACTTCGTGTGGTGTCTCCAGTTAAAGTAATCCCACGCTTCTCTGGCAGGGTTCCAGCAGACATGGGAACGCCGCAATGGATTACTCAAGGAAGAGAGGGATTTACAGAAGAAAGATCAATGGCGTTAGGAACAGGACAAAAGGAGGGAGAGCAGAGGGTTTCCTGAGTACCATTGGTCCATATCTTCACAGGCACAAAAAGCGGTGATCACTTTCAGATGACCACTCTTATCAATACACGTAATTTAAGACTGGAGTATTAAACACTACAAGAGAAACTGATTTCTACAATTGTGCAGCTCCTTCGAAACAAACGTTGTCATTGGAATATAAAGCCATAATGATTACCAAGCACTTTTCACCACTCTTGAATTAAAACAATATATGTGAAAGAAATGTGTTTCTTAAAAAAACAACAACAAAAAACAATAGCCATTTATTTTGGAATTGAAAATCTTTAAAAAAAAAAAAAAAAAAAGGAAGTGTTTCTCACAACACAATAACTAAACAACTAGTTTATTTCTCAGAGCTTAGCAGGTCCTCTAAGTTTGTTTCAGGTTTTCACCTGGTCCCACTGCAGTACAACCCTTGAAGACATTTGACCAGAATGCTGATTTGTCATAGAAAAAAAAGCTTCTTTTTTTTCTTTTTCTTTTTTTTAATTGAAGACAAGTAGATTAAACAGAACCAGTAAGTGACTGTAAAGTATAGTACTTTGGAGGTGTCCAAGCTCGGTCCAGGGGGTGCCGGCGTTCTCCAGCGTTTAGCTCTCTCCCAGTTGCAGCACACCTGAGTGCAATGAAGGGCTCGTTATTGGGCTTTTTCACAACATTGGTGATGACATCATCATTCGATTCAGGTATACTGAAATAGGGGGAGAACTAAAACATGCAGGACACCGGCCCTCCACGACACAGTTTGGACACCGCCGTACTAAATTATATGTATCAACTGAAATATTGCTGTATGGATGCAATTGCAGGTAATACTTGATATGTGCACTTGACAGCTTAGAAAAACAGCTTATCTAAAACATTGATTCCAGAGCAAAAGTTTCATGTGTGTGGTTTTAACAACAAGCAGACCGAGGTAAAATTCTTGCCACGTACAAGAACACACATGCAAAAACCAAATCCAAGACTCAGTCATGTGTCCACAACCGTGCTCTCACTCGCACATTCACAAACAGGCGCACATCCACCTCGCACCAGACTCAGCTACTCCAACCTCCCACTACAGTGACCTTCACCTGTCACACAGGCTTCGAATTTACAGCCACTTAGGCCCATCTGCCCACTCAGCCCTGACTGCCAATCAGCAACAAGCCACCTCCCCCCTCTGTCAATCCATCAGAGGGGCTGGGAGCACCAGACCACCACATTCAACTGAAAACGATAAGCCATCCTGTATGATCAACTTTAACGATGAATCACTAGAATTAATCAGATTTCATTAAAATAATGTTCCCCAGTCCAAAAAAACGTCTTTTTGGAAACCTTTCTTTGCAGAGTTTGCATGTTCTCCCTCTGCATGTGAGAGTTTTCTCCAGCAGTCCTCAAACGTGTGTGTTTAAGCTTAATTGGTTGCTATAAAAATTCTAAAAATCTGTTGTGAATGTGAGTGTGTGATTGCCTTCACCAATAATGCAGCCGGACTTCAGCAACCCCTAGATTGGATACACATACAGCATTCTAGTAAATGTATAGAGTGTTTCCTCAAAACAATGTAATTATACAGCAATAAGAAAAAAAAACTTTCCCCCACAGAACTTGTAAGACTGTGTGCTGGTGAACAGAGAAATGGACTGTTTTTAAACTATCTACCACCGATTTCGCAATGCTTTATTAGTAAGCAAGTGGGTGTTTCCTTTTGAATTGTGTGCAGTGAAGGACAGATGTGAACGGTGAACAGCCACACCTTCAGCAGTTCTATGCTTTCCAACCGTTTTTGTAATGGGATGCAGTGGCTGCCAACTGTGAGCAGCCAGTTCTTATTAGTCATTATGTTAGTCCTGCCCAGATATAAAAAGGTCAGGTGCAAATTTATTTCGTGCAGGCACACAAATATATGGACACACCTATATTTTCAGTAATGGATAATATTTCCATCCCTTCAGCGCTGTCCAAGAAAGTGGGGCAAATCCTCCAGGTAGTGCTGCATGCTAAGAGCTCACACACACACACTTAGTAGTAGAGCTTGGGTAGGGGGGCACTGGATTCAGCCCCCTGCATCTAAATGACAACCACACATCCACAGGGATTTATCTAAATGCAAATCAGCTGCCTTCACTCAACAATACGCACATCATTTACTTTGCATTCCCCAAAATACACAAGGCAGCCGTGTACGGCCAGCCAGACGGCCAGTCCCTCAGCCCATCGGTCCCGTCTAACCCTTTCGTCTGTGCCCTCCGAGCACTCATTTTCACCAAATTCGTTTTTAATTGAGAGCTAATTTAACTAAGCCAAATTCAAAAAGGAGAGGAATAGAGAGAGATTTGAGGAATAGAGAAAGATTTGAGGAAAAAGGAAACCGAGGCAGAGTGTGATTTGGTGTGGCAGGTGACAATAAAATCTGCTGTTTTGTCATTCGTGTCCCTCAAAGGAGAGAAGCAGTCCGAATGACAAGTCGTGATGGGGAATGGGGGAATATGAAAAAAAAAAAAAGATTTGTTACCAAGTTTAAAAAGACAAAACTTTTCAATACAAGACAAAGGTCAGTTGATATTATGACCGCAAATTTTTCATTAGGTGGTCCATAAATCCGCTTCTGAACAATGTGGAAGGAGTCAGCTCGACGTGTGTTTACCTCAGTGACTCAGGGCTAACACTCCTTGTGACAAAGCTGACACGGAGCAACATGCAGAGTTCCTACAGAGCAGCAAGTCTCCGTGACCTGTGATGTGAACCGTGTTGAAAAGTGATCCACGCTTCAAAGGTTATCTGGGGTCTTGGCAATGGGGAAGCAACCTCCTTGATGCCGCCTGATGCTTTCTCAGCTTCTACATAGCTGTTAATTAGCTCGGCTAAGTGCACCATTAATCGATTGCTTGTCTCTATGCTATATCTCATAACGGTGTTGCACTCTGGCCACGCCAGGCGGAGAAATGTGAGGTTCAGGAAGTCACACTTCTCCGTTGGTGAAATACTGGTGTTAGAGAACAAGAGGGCAGAGAGTAATGGTGGCTTGACAAAGACAGGAGTGGGTGGTGTACCAATGGTTAACGAAAAAGACGAAAAGCGCATGCAAGCTCAACATCATTAAAAGTGATAACGCCAACACTGGTCTGGTGGAAGGATACTTGGTCAGGCAAAAAAAAAAACATTTCATGTTGAGTAAGCTGAAGCAGAACGATGCATCTTTAAAAAGAATCTATGGAAACAGTCTGTGCAGCTGTACCAGGATATGTTATACTGCATATTTAAAATTTTAGGAAATGTTCTACAATATAAAACAAACTGTAATGACTTCCATGCATCTTTTAGACGGCTTTATCCTGTTCAGGTTCTCAAAAACACGAGTCCACAACAGCGCAAACACAGACAAGACAGTGACACACAATCACTTCGATGAGCAACCCAGAACTCCTACTCCAGTACTCCTATGAGTACTCATCGACACATTCATTTAGAATGTGGGTGTCAAGACAAAACTCACTTCAGGGAGAAGATGCAAACTCCTCACAGAAACACCACCAGCAAGGGGATCACATTACAGTGCGTTATGAAGAAATGATATCTAAATATCTAAAGTGAACAAAAGAAAGGAGACAATTAAAAAAAAAATAATAATAATTCCTGTAATGCTTCAAAAAATAACTAAAAACACTCCAAACTATTTGTTGAATGCAGAAAAAGTGATTTTCAATGCGATATCAGAGTAACTTGTAAGAATCGAGACAGTCAACGAGCTGCTCAAGGATGCAAGACAGATTTCTGTTGAAGGTGTGATAATAAAAACAATGAACATTGGTGCATTACATCCCCTTAACTGAGACCCTGTTTTTACATCTGGACACATTCAGAAAAGGCGGGAGCTCGAACAAAGAAGTGTGACAAGAACAGATGGATGAAGCGTCTCAGAATTGACAAAGAACATTTCTTTTTTTTTAAAGCATTGTGTTTTTGTTATTGCTTATGTCACAAACTGTAATCATCATGGCTAGATTATGGCCCTCTGAATTATAAAAAAATAAATAAATGTCATGCTATATATATATATATAAATGTGACCAAATAGCTGGTTAGACCCAATATCAAATGTTTATGTATTTTGAGATACCGGAATTTCTGGACTATAAGCAGGTACTTTTTCCCAAACGCATTGAACCGCGCAGCTTATAACATGACGTGGCTAATTTATGGATTTGTATGGGTTAACGGGCCTCGTGGTGCCAGATTCTACTTCTGCATGAAGATGCATGCCGTTTTGAGCGCCTCTGCTTCTCCAAAACTTGCCCGAACAGTAACAGCTCTGCTCGTTAGACTCTTGTCCCATCGCTCTGCTCTTCATGACCTCGTCTTGTGCCACTTTCCGTCGTCCGGAAATCAAGCAGCTGACGGCCATGAGAGATGCTTGCAGGTGTATCACGTAAAGCCGCCCTGCTGGACCACGTGGCTGAGAAAACTTCCTCCTCAGAATCACAATCAGCAAACAACCAATAAAATAGTTTAACAGAGATAAAACCCCGTTATTGTACATCTCTCTCTCTCTCGCTCTATGCACGCACACACAGCATTGTGTGCAGGAATTTCCAGCACTATGAAAAACAGATTTGCAGGAACTGATGAAAATAAGAGCAATCCCCGTCTTCCCGTAGTGAAATTCCTGCCGTTACAACGTGGACATCTGCAGCATACATATGTACTTTTTTTTTCCTTTTTAAACTTTGTTGGTGCAGCTTATATCCAGGTGCGCTCAATAGTCCGGATATTAAGGTACTCTAATTTTCATGGAGGATGCCAAATAGTAACCAGAACATCTGAAATATTTCCATTGGGTCTCAAGTAGATATGCAAAATTCTCATTTTTGAAAAACTGGGAATATATACATTTTACAATCATGTTTATGGACACTGTATCCGACTATGATGAAACTTGTCACAACATTGTAGAGTTTGTAATTAAACATAAACCTTCCTTTAAAGAACACCAAAAGAATGCCAGCATGCATCTCTCATCCTCATTTTCTCTATACTGCAGGCAGGAAATGTGTAAAATACGAACATCTCCCTCTCATGAGTTCCTAAAAGAAACCACTCGATGCAACTCAGCTTAAAGCAGCAAGGAAAACCAATTACCAACAACAACAAGCATTTAATAAACATAAAAAACGTGACAAAAATAAAACAGAAATGACATCATTTAAGTCTTTCACTACTGAAATGGCCACAACATGACATTCTTGCACAGGGGTACAGAGACAACTTCCCTTTTTTACCATTTTATTTAACAACTAACCACACACACACACACACACACACACACACACACACACACACACACACACACACACACACACACACACACACACACACACACACACACACACACACACACACACACACACACACACACACACACACACACACACACACACACACACACACACACACACACACACACACACACACACACCACTCCTCTGCTGCTGCCACTTCGCTCAGCTCTTATGTCCGTGCTCGACTGGCTGCTCCTTTTCAGGCAGCTCAGCCTTCCTTCCCGTCTGCGCAGCGACTGAGGCCGTCCACCACCGCGCTTCGCCTTCTCCGTAGCGTGCTCTCCAGCAGCTCCTGCTTCCTCGCTGTCCTCCCCGTGGTCTGCTGCTCTGCTCCTTTTACCAGGGAGTGAGGCAATCAATCCCCTGACGAGACTCAGGTGTGTCCCATTAACTCCCTTCCACAAAGAGCTTCACGACAGTGTCATGGCATAACAAAGCATATCAAGGTCAAGAACTACAAAATGCAAACTTCTCTCGAAAGAAAAAAAAAAGTAGAAGCAGAGTGAACTGCAGCCTCTTCAGATCCTATATCCTCCTCAGATTGGAGGGCTGGCTGGCTAGCACCATTCTGGAGCATTTCTAAGCTAGGTCGTCCTTGAAAAGATGGACAGGCTGCTATGAAACCGAGGCCAAAAAAGCAAAGCTGTATGTGCGAGACAGAAAGAGGAAAATGTGAGAAGGCAGAGGTGAAGCACTGTAGCATGAGCAAACAGATACAGAACAGGAGATGGAGGAAGAAGAAAATATATATATATATATATATATATATATCTGCAGTGACAAACCAATAGATGGATAAATAAGCATTCTGCATTGAACGGTAGCTGAACGGTAGCAGACCGGGGGCAGAGGCTGAGGCCACCGGGCCAAAACACAGAGAGGCAGACGGATACTGTACAGGTGAGGGAATTCCGATTATAGCTTGACCTCGTTAAACCCAGAGGCTCGTTAGACTCTTGTTAGAGCAGCTTTCCCCAGGCCCATCCTCTGTCACACCTTCATTAAGTCCATCGACCCACTGTGCTTATTAAACACATTCATTACCCCAACTATTGAACTGCTGCTGCTATCAACGGCCCAAAATACATCACTGGGGCGAGAGCGGGAAGGGTGATGTGTTGGTGGGGCGAGATAGTTTTGGGGGAGTGGGGAGTACAGACAGTAGACAGATCATGTACACAATTGCATGCACAACCCCCAACATGCAAGCACACCCATTTCTGCATCTTATCAATCATCCCTAATGAAGTCAGTATTTAGAGCAGCTTTGGTCTCTCAATCACAGAGACACAGTGCGACAGAAGGGGGTGAGGGGCTGGAAAGGGAGGATATGGGTTGTTTGAGAGAGGTGTAGACAAAGATGGGATGAGTAATGAGAATACGAGTGTCACAGAGACAAAAAAAAAAAAAAAGAGAGCGAGAGTTTCAAATAAGCCGACAAAGCCAGGTAACCTCTCTCACGGCAGTACTACCACACATCTGCCGTTTCTCCATAAAATAGGACAGAAGTGAATCTCGGGGGAGGGCTATTCATCTTGATCCGTACAAACTGGTCCACTGGGCTGAAAGCGAGGAATGCATTCTGATTTTGGGCTCAGTCTTTGAATGATGACATCATCTCCGCCCTTCTCAAACAAAAGGAAAACTCATCATAAGAGAGAGGGAAGGGGGGGGTGGCGGAGAGAAAGTGAGAGCACAAGAAGATTAAGAAGAGTAAAGGCATGAGCGAGGTGTCAGAAAGGGCCATGAATCATAGTGACATCCCTGGCTGGGTGTCAGAAGCTGCTGCTGTCTGGAGCTGGATAAACAGAGGGCCTCTGATGCAATGCTCTTTAAACACTGGCCAGGTCGCAGCACAGCACCGTCCCGTAAGAAACAAGGAGATAGATGCCAAAGTATTGCCCCCACAATTGATGCTCAAAATGATACTGGGTGCCGTTTTGCCTTAACATGTCCAAGATACCGCATGATATCAGAGATACACCAGTCAAAGTAACCAGAAACTGGTCTGCACTGTGAAACTGAAAATGGGTTTTCACAAATTACCACAAAGAACCAACACATTTAACCATATTACTGGAATTAATGATCATTTATTTTATCAGTTAATGATTTCTCAGAGAAAATTAAAGCATTCATTTTGACTAATGTCGCAGAGTATTTTCATTCCAGATAAATCCAACCAACAATTATTTTCCCAGTTAATTAGGTTACAAGACATCAAGAATGAACACCTGTCACAACAACAGCACAGAACTCATATTATATTCAAATCACTGCAAGACAGAGAAAAACAGCAACATTTCACTGGGTTTTTTTAAGGTCAGTCCAACAAAAACAATATTGTTCACTGTTGCATAGAGAAAATGTCAAATCCACACATATAAAACAAGCATTTTTATTCGGAATGAGTTTTGAAATATTTCTGCTGAAGAACGTGTGGATTTACGCACTAATTGCACCTATTCTACCGTTGTCTTGTACCCTCAACTTGCAACAACACAACTTTTCTGATTCATAACAAAGTCTCAGCCTGTAAAAGTGAATTATCAGCCTGAAGGCAAACTAAATTTCTGCACAGCCTGTGCACTCGCCACCCGCTATAAAAACATTAAATGAGGGTTTCAACTCCGCTTTCTCTGGCTGGACTCGTGCTCTCCGCCAAAGTAAGCAGTGAACAGAAAATGAATAAAAATGGGAGTCACATTCACATTAACGTTCTTCAGTGCCTTTCCCCGGTACTCTGGTAGCTGCAGGCAAATGCTTGATAACGTCATGAAGATGAGTGCCGCTACAACATCTACAGTACGAAGAGATTATGTATTACTGCCGCAAAAAGCCATTCAGAGAATCTGTCGACAGGTGACAAAAGCACGCTTTCACTTCAACAGAGTTCATAAATAATGTTACAGTCAAAGAATATGAAATTCACAAACAGCCCTTGTATGCATCTTGTTTGTGAAGGAAAGGGGCCACTGTATCAACAGGTTAGAAAATATGACTTAAATCTACATTAATGATACTAGATTAACAATTTTGTTTTGACAATACAATAATAACACATGTATGAATTACTAAATTTATTCAAATATTACAATTTCTGGAAAATCTGTTTTATTTTATGCGCAGTTTGAGTTTCAGAAGAAACATTGAGCCGTGTCCGATTTCCAGGCCCTTCTCTGTTCACCCGCTCTTACATTGATGTCATTATCCAGTCCTATTACACCCTCTGCAGGTGAAACACAAGCACATCAACTATGAGCACATCAAAAGTGCTCATCTACAACTTCACCCATCCACATGCTGTATATACTTTATATAGTGCTTCAGAAAGAAAAGAAAAAAAAAGGATGACCACGAAATAATAGATAATTGTGAAGTTACCTGTGTTTAACACAAACTCACACCTCTTCCTGAAGAAATTAAGTGAACCCAGAAATAAATGATCTGCCCAGTCATCGTTGTACCGTTTTAACGGCAGCTGTTTAGTAAAACTAGGAAGATTAATGACATTTAAGTGATTGGAGTCGCCCCAAAGCTATTCAGACCTGAACATACCATCTATGCATTGTCTGAGCTGCTTTATTCGTTTCAGGGTGGGAGTAGCTGAAATGAGAAAAAAAAAAAAGACAGACACACAACTTTCAATCTGCATTCAAATTGTGGGAGGAAAAACAGAAACCAGAAAATTCTCACAGATAGATGGGAGAACATGCAAATTCCACACAGAAAGGCAACCCAACCAGACTCAAAGTAACCTGATTGTTTCCTCATCTCGGATTCAGTTAAAAAGTACAAAACAAGTTGCTGTAAAGCCATTTGTTTCGTATGGAAGGGACAGTCAAGTCTTCAGTCTTGCTTCTGCTATTGTTTCCTTAAAAAAAAAAAAAAAAACAAACAGATGAAGGCATTACCAGTCTCATTACATTGAGATGCACTCCACTTCTGCACTTTCAAGCAAAGATATAGGAGTCCTGAACAAAAACTCAGCCATTTGTCACTGGTCCGCGATAGCGCCGTCACCTGCCTCACTTCTCAGTTGTAACATCTGTCATTCAACTTGACTTTATTTTCATCTCACAAGGTTAATACTTTTAGCGTTGCAATGAGCCATTCAGGGCGCGCGAGAGAGCGTCCTGCCACACTGTGGTATTTTTCTTCTTCTCAAGGGGTAATTTAACCAGCATTATTGATAGGCCGGGGGAAAAGAAATGTTGATGCAGAATCTTTCTCAAGGGTAACAAATATTGAGAAAAGGTATCACTTTGAAGGAAGACTTCACAAACAGTTCCCCACAAAAATGCTCTCACTTTCTTTCTCTCCTTCTTTAAGACTTGTTTTGTTGTCGGCGAGACTGTAGAGGGAACGTATCGACGTGGTGAGTGCAGCCGACTGTCCAAGTTAAAGTCACTGCTCATTAATGCATCTGATTACTCTTTAGGCGAGCGCCGAACAGCAACCGACCCGAGCACACGTCCAGAGAGGAAGAGAGCAGGTTTTTGGGGACATGGATCAATATGGAGGCACTTTAAAAGAGCAATGTAGATGAGGATATTGCAGAGAGGAATGCGCCGTTGAGAGTACCTACAGAAGATTTAAGCAGTTGAAATACAAGTGTACAATTATTACCATTTTAATACTGTGCAAACCCACTAAGAGTCTAACAGTCTGTATCCTTATGAGTCAGTCAAATACAATGAACATTAACTATATTCATCATGAACAAATGTACTTTTTAGGATTGATGTGAATCACCAGAAGAAAACAGTCTCATCCCTGTCCTATAAATCAGTTGAAAATACATTTTTATGTTCTTTATCTATTGCTTTTAATATTGTTATGTCATTTAAACTCATTGTAACCTCTTGTAATCCAATGATTGTCTTTTTTGATGCAAAGCACATATACTGAATTTTTTTTCCAAGCAATTTTAATAGGTTCAAGATTAAATAAAGGTGTCGTCAGAATGATAAGAATCAGGTTAAACCTTGACTTAGAGGCCCCTGGTTTGAGTCTCGGCTGAGGCAGGACAAGTATCTGGTGTAAAAACTGGCCAAGTCCAGAGCCCAAGTTTCAGTGACTTGCTGTGGTGACCCGTGGGAGACACCCCATTGATACTTCAATTTTAGAAAATGTCTATTGTGTAATTTATTTATCTACTTATTGCCTTTTTTTTTTTTTAAGACGATCACCGGTTCCTTCAGCAACTGAAAGAAACCAAAGCTACAGGGAAAAAAAAAGTATATTTGTTCTCTGTGGTTTTCCAGGGTCGAGCGCCACAGCAGGATTCAAATTCTGCTGGGGGCTATAAAATTCACCAGTAATCACAGGCACCGACAAAACACTGAGAATCAGCAGGTTTCTAACTTTTTTGTTTCAAAATGTTCAGCTACCCTCTGCTGTTTTCTTCGAAACAAAGTCAAGCTTACCTACAATGGCACTAATGACAATACACAATGTTTATCACAGAAATGCAACAAACCTGCCAACTGGATTTGTCTGTTATATTGATTTGAATAATTAAAATGTTTCATTGAAGTGCTCCAAACTTTTTAACCGAAACTCTAAGAATTATTGTCTTTTTGACAACCTATCGCTTGAGGGATCTCGTGACGCTCACTGCGTCATGACCATAAGCAAAAATCGACAAATTATTTAGATTACAAGTCCACAGGAGCATAAAGCAGGCACAGAGTGAAAGACGAGGACAAAACGTAAAGAAGGTTCTCAGTGACATGAAAGTACTGAAACTCTGGATGAGGGCAAGGCTTTTCTTCGCTCTGACAGACATAATCCCGTGCCATTAGCAATATAATGGACTAAATACATCATAGAACATCTGACATTCAACATCCTGAAAAGTCTTTCTATGAGGACCTGAGGGGATTGGAGAAATGGACAATACTGTGTGTGTGTGTGTGTGTGTGTGTGTGTGTGTGTGTGTGTGTGTGTGTGTGTGTGTGTGTGTGTGTGTGTGTGTGTGTGTGTGTGTGTGTGTGTGTGTGTGTGTGTGTGTGTGTGTGTGTGTGTGTGTGTGTGTGTGTGTGTGTGTGTGTGTGTGTGTGTGTGTGTGAGTGGTTCTATTTATCTCTGATTACAGTCAAATGCCTGGGCAAAGTTTCCAGTGCATCTGGCAGCTATTCAACTCACCCACTCCCATGCATGTGTCACTTCCAGTGTTTAAACGAGGCCCTCTGCGAACGTTTGCCTCGTCGCCTTTGGTTCATGTCAGGAGGTCGATCCCCTAATGACTGACAGCCATCTTTCTCACTTCCTTTTGTCTCTGCTTTCCTTCTAAATACAGCCATTTAAATCAGCTCATGTCAATATACAATTTAATCTGCAATTATGTTTAATTGAAATGCTGGTGATTTGCCGCCTTTCACCCTGCCAAAAGAAAGCCCAGCGAGTGGCAGTCCAGACCAGTCAGCGCAGCAGACGAGGCCCATTTTCATAGACTGATGCCAAGAAGCGCTGATTGCCCTGACACTTCTCGTCTTCTTTCCCATATTGTCCCACAGACAAACATGTCTCTTCCTGTCCATCCAGCAGCATCAGAGAAAGCCGGAAAACATGGTGAAAGCTGTTGGAGAGAAACTCTGATTGTACATGCAGACTGGTAATTACACCTAAATTGAGGGCACATGGTAATCTATGTTGGGTCATCTCTAATTCCACTTACATTTCCACATTTTGGACTAATTAAAACTGTAAATAATCAGAGCCTGTGCGTGTATGCGAGACAGAGAGAGAGAGAGAGAGAGAGAGAAAGCTTTGCGTGCACAGGCAGTCTTGGCGTCTCTGAGACAAGCCAGTGGACGAATGTTCCCATCAAACTGCAGGAAAATTAAGTGCGTAGTCTTTGATTTTAACAAGACAAGAGAGCTGATAACGTTTCAAAAGGGGGAAAAAAAAAAAGACAGGAGAGCAGAGAAGGAAATTGCTTCCACAGCAAAAATGTTTGCAGAGAGCAATGTGTTTAATTGAAAGGAACACTGGAATAAAGTTAGTGACAAAGAAAGATGGGTGACATTAAAGGTGTCTTTTTGGTTCTCCTTTTTTTTTTTTTTTTACAACTCACATTTTGTCCCATGACTGGTCCATGAAACTGACAGAACTCGGGAGTTAAACTTTCAACACTGCCTCTACTCCCCTACGGCAAATTGAAGTGAGATGAGGAAATGGGGAATTTGCTATTCTCAGAGCCTTCGCCCTTCGAGGTGATGGAAGAGAACGGAATATGAATGGGCAGAGGAGTAAAAAAGAAAAAGAAAAAAAACATTTCAAAAGATGAAAACAAGCCTTGAAAGGCAACTGGTGCAATATAACCAACTCTGGCATAAATACTGGATGAATGCCAATAAAGAATGCAGGGTAGATGTCAAAAGAAGAGGGGCAGAGACACACCAGAGTCACCAGGCTTTCTCACGGTGCTCTTAGCCCAGGGTTATCTGTCGCCCTGGGCTGATCGGGCCTCGGGCACAAGTAATGAAAGAGCTAGCGTCAACTTGTAAACATAATTTGTTGACACCATTTAGTGTGGAGGCACGGATTTGAAAAAATAATTTGTAATTTCTTTAAAAAATAATAACGGATGTGTCCTCAAGTATGACAATCACAGATAGAGTATATGCACACAAAGAAAAACCCACAAGAACTTGCCTGAACTGGAAAATACCTCATTCAAACATCTCAAAGGTTGCCCCATGACCAACGTTCATCAATATGTGGTTTGAATTGCCACAATACTGGCAGGCCAAGGTAATCCAAATATTTCAGTGACAGTCGTGTTAATATAATTCCTTTGTGATACAAAAGGGCATTCAGAGAGGCCAAGTCCCAATCCCATCCCTTAAAAAAGCTATTTTACCATCCAGAGAGCTTAATATGGTCTTAACAGAGAGAAAACAAACCCTCCAGCATGGAACTGTAACCACAACCCTGGCCAGAAAGAGGGAATAAAAGGGGAAAAAAATGAAGTGGGTGTGCACTTGACAAAGAAAACGGAATAGGGTGAGCAAGAGACCACACAGAAACATCCTGCAGCAATTCAATTATTCAATTTGAGAGGAGGAGGAGAAGGAGGGCAGATCACAGCGAGCAAAAGGATCATCCTCATCTGTGATTGATTAGGACAGACACAGGAACACGCCACAAAGCGGAGAGCTGAGGCTTTACAAACTGCTCTTAAGAGGCTTTCTCCACAGTTCCATGACTTTGTAATTCATTGCCCACTAAAAATTAAAAAGCCCATCTCCTGGATCAAATCACAGAGAGAGTAAGAGCCGAGCCCACACAATATTCCACAAGTGATCAGCAATTTGCCTTTCATACAAAACTTCCAGAAAATTATTTCTCTTTGCGACTTCAAACCCATTAGTTGAACAGCCAATTTAGTGCGAAGTGAGAACCTTCAAGTACAAGAGGGTGAGTCACCTTGTAAATCCTTCATACAAAATACAATATTCCTAAAATAATTAACAACAAATTAAAGTCAATCGCCTGTATTATTAGATGACTTAGCCTAAGAACAAGGCGAAACACAAGAAGCCTCTATCAGTGGGTGTTCATGCATTGTTATTGAGCTTGCAGCTCCAGGCGTAATTGGAAATGACAATTATTCTAAGCATTTTTTCCAAAGCAACTGGATCGGTTCCTTTTTATCCCAGAGGTTGAAGATGCAACCTCTCAGGAAGTCTTTCAAGCTGTCGGAGAGAAAAAAAAACAGTTTCTGGGTCGTCCCAACTTCTGGCAAAGTTAATGACAATTTTAGGCCATGTAACCAGAGCACCTAGACATAACAATTCCCATATAAGCTCAGCCCATTTCTTTTGGCCCTAATGACAGGAGGCTAAAATAACTGCAAAAGCTCTCATGTCTGAAAAATGACATTGTGAAATTGATACTGCTATGCTGAAATGTTATCAGCAGCAACATTAATCTCTCACCTAGTGGCAATTGCTAATTTCATATACTATTAGGTTGATGGATGAGCTTTTAACAAACTGAGCAATTGGTAACAAGTTAAAGTGGACTAATACATCAAGGTCATGACCAATTGCGGGCTACAATGGAATGTGAGCAGAAACAAAAAAGGATGAAACCTGTTACTAAACTGTATAAGTTGAGATAATGCTTGTATAGATAACTGTATAGTCCAATGGTCTGGTACATGGGAAGGCACACACCTTTGCCACTTCAAACAAAAAAAACAAAACAAGAAAAAACACATTTGATGGAGTGGATCATTGACTACTACTACTAATCAAAATAACTATAAATATTGTGATTTCTGGTATTATCGTCCAACCTCAGAAGCAAATTGGTTACTGCGTTTCTTTTCCAAAGATGGAAAACAGTGGCATCTGGTGGCAGATCGAGGTAGTTTCCCCACACGAGTACCTTTTACGATCATCGTCACCATTATTTCCAAGTCCTTATGACAAACAATAATGTAATAAGTGCTGATAATGTAACCATTTCATCAAATAAAGCAACTAATGCAAAAGTTGTTTCTAAACCAAAATTGAAAAAGGGCTACATAGTATGTGTTGCAAATTAACGAGTGTTGACTATGCCACCCATTATAACTATTTTTAGAGCACTTGCACAGAACCTGCTAAATTGCTTATTGAATGCAGTTATCACACTTGGAAAGATTCTTTCAAACATTCAATTCAATCAACTTTATTTATAAAGCACCACATACAACACAGTAATTTCTAGGTGCTTATAAAACCAACAAATGTAACAAATGTTACTCCTTAATGTGATAACTATTGGTTGCAACTGTCCCTAACACCAAACTGTCCAAGGTTATGTCATATTGCAATGTATAAAAGAAGGTCATCTCTGAAAAAGACAGTGATCACAGCATCTCTTGGTCATTACATCCATGGTAACATGAGCGACATCTTCAAGCATGAAGCGCTGCAGTTGATTCAAACAGTTTTCCTTTAACAGATTTACAACCTTATACTTGTGTTCCCAGTAATTGTATCATATGAAAATGAAACTACATTAAATGAGCTTCCTTTGAAAAAAAAGCAAGACTAAGGAAGAACAGAACAAAAAGAAATGACTGATGGTGTGAGACAGCTACCAGAGCAACAAATAAATGTATGGGGTAATGTAGAAGCTGTCTGGCAATTATTCAAGTGTGTGCTGCACTTATTGAGCAAAAGCACATCCAGTAGAAGTCTGAGCAATAGGAATGCGTGATCTTTTATCCTCCGCCAACACAGTAACCAGCAGTAAGCGTCATGAAAGCGTGAGTGACTGAATCTCTGTGCTAAAGTGCAAATCCAACCAACCGAGTACAAATTCAAAAGTGACAAAATAGAAAATGGCAAAACAGTGAGTTTGAAATCAGAAGAGTGAAACTGACCATTTTGTTCTCTTGCAAGTAAAGTCTCTGCAGTTTGGGACATCCTCTCGCCAAGGCCATCATGCCCTCGTCTGAGACGCCGTAGCACTGACCCAAGTGGATGTCCTTCAGCTCACTGCAGTGTTCTCCCAGCTAAGGGCAATAAGGCACAAATATTCTGCATTTATATCACCATATCTTATTAAGAATATTTATTTTACAGTGTTAAACAATAAATTTTTCAATTAAAAAAATTCTGAACAGAGTTAATGAGCTGACATCAATATGCCTTATGATATTCTACCTCTGAATGCATACCTTTTTCAGCGCTCCATCTGTCAGTTTGTCCTGGTTGCCCACATGCACCTTGACCAAGAGAGGGCAGTGTGTTGCCAGAGAAGACAGGGAGACGTCGCCCAGTTGCTTACATCT
Source organism: Blennius ocellaris (assembly GCF_963422515.1). Classification (NCBI taxonomy): domain Eukaryota; kingdom Metazoa; phylum Chordata; class Actinopteri; order Blenniiformes; family Blenniidae; genus Blennius; species Blennius ocellaris. Next base: position 12,016,440 of record NC_137656.1, read on the forward strand.
GTAAGCTGTATACTTTTGCAAGCCGGGACAGTGTGAAGCCAAGGAGGACACGCCATGGTCATGGACGCCTCTGCAATCTGAGATGTTAATCTCCGTCACGTTCTGCCTGCGAGAAGCTATTTTCACCAGGAGATCATCATTTACCTGCGGATCAAAGATGGAAGTCAGTACAGAAAAAGAAGTCGAAGCCAAACTCTTTCTGTATTATGAGGTGCCTGTTTTGCTCTTCAGCGTAACGCAGCAGTATGATTTAAAAATCCAAAATGAAAAGTTTCAGTGAAGCTTTATGCAATAAACTGTCTCTTACTTGTTGTAGGCCACTGAGGTCAATTTGCTTCCAGAACTGGAAGTCCAAACAGAGGTCCCTCCAGTACTTACAAACCAGCGAGGCACAAAGACAGCGCTCCTTCACTGTCAAGTGGGACAGCACCTGAAAGTGGAAACATGCATCAAACCACTCTAACGTTCTATATAAATAGAACAAATGAATGGGTGCTGACCTTTAAAAGGATGGAGGAAGGCAGGTGGTTGATACTTAAGTGATCGGCAGCGTCTGAACTTCTCCCCTGGCAGTCGTCATAATGATGCAGGCAGCAGGGGGAGGAGTCTGGACTGTGGAGCAAGTCTGCTGGAAGGCTCAAGCTACAGCAGCCGTCGGCAGGCGAGGAGGAGGAAGAGGAGGCAGATGAGGACGCGGAGGAGGAAGAGGGAAGCGGACAGAGGGGAAGGTGGCAGTGGCCAGTTTCAGAGTTCGAGGCAGCCTCGCCATCGCCTCCTCCCACTCCTCCGTCGGGAGCAGCAAAGGCACAGCGCGGCTGCTTGCAAGGGGTGCACCTCTGCACCTCAGAGCACTTCCTCTTACACACCTGCACCGAGAGACACAGACAGATCGGCCAAGATGCACTAGTTTTATTTCTCAATTATAACCTTAAACTGAGTTTTATGATAACAACACTTATGGCTTTAGATCCTCAGTGAGATCAAAAATAAATTACAAATGACAGTATAGATCTGATCTACGACATTTCCAGCTGTTATTCCACTGAGAAAAGACAATACACCACTGTGTATTGTCTCACTTTTCAACTCTTTGGGAAGTACTACATATTTTAGAACTTCATTTGTGAAGAGCCTTTACACATCGCTATAAATTGCTATCATTGGCTCCCAACATCAGAAGATATTAGGAACATCTGCCACATGACTGCATGTAGCTGGAGGGAAAAACTTCCAAATCTGAATGATGTGCCCATTTATGAATGAATGTAGAATTGATCAGATATGGAAAGCTCGACAAACAGAGGGGGACCTAACAAAATACATGTCCCGTGCAAATATTTCTTTTAAGTAGTTTTGGGTGATTTTCGACATTACGGAAATATGAATTTGTCACAACAGAACGATCCTGATGAAAGTGAGATGTGTTGGAAGAACTACAAGGCATATATGCCTGAAAACTGAGCTATTTCAGAACAGCAACTTAGTCACCATTACTTCCTACATATACAAGTATCTATACTTATATTCCAACAAAGCATGGGACTACTCGTAGTGTTGGTGCAGCAGTTCTACATATGCCTACCATGTCAGTGTACTCGCTGGTGCAGCCAGGCACAGGCACGGGTATTGGCACTGTCACAGACACACCAGCAGTCCGGAAAAGTGCTGGTGGTGGAATCAGCTTGGCAGGGACAGCGGATAAAAGGTTTTTCCCCTGGCCCTCCCAGATAGCCAGCTCCCTCGGTGACAGCAGGAACTTGGAGCGGTCTTCTGGAGACGAGAGTGTTGCGTATCGCTCGGCGAGCTTCGATGCGGCCGCTGCTCCGATGCTGACTCCACCCACGCCCGGGACGCTGATTCCGGTGATGCTGTTGTGGCGGCACCCGTTGACGGCGGCCTCCAAATGGTCACTGTCGTCTTCAAGACCACTGCTGTTGCTGTGGACAATGAAGCAGAGCATGCAAGGCCCCTGCAGGAAACAGTTCCTCTTCTTCTTCTTCTTGTGATGCAACTTGCGAGTCTTCTTCTTCAGACGGTAACCATTTTTCGAGAGAAGATGGCCCATATAGATGATTCACAGAAACTCTTGAAGGGAATGAAGACAATCATTAGAAAGAGCATCGACCGAGACAATGAAGGTCAAATACCAGTATGACTGCAATTATTGTTTACATGTGCTGATTGAATATGAGAATTTTAGCAGTGATGCTTTTCAACCTTTTTCATGCATAAATGCCAATCACACGTATTCCACCCAGGAAATAATTAAGTAAAGAAAAGATCTGAAGGACAAAAAATAATACTTTTTTGCTTTTTTGTTGATTTCAATACAATAAATCAGGATTGAATAGAAACTGAATAGAAATATAGCGTGAAGAGTTTCTAATATTATTCGTGTGCCTGTCAAAGTGGCAATACGCAAAGATTGCTACCCCAGACGGTTGTTTAATTTTATTATTAGAGTCCGAGCACTGACAGTGCCTTTTTATTGTTTTTCTGCCTTTTTTTTTTGTTTTTTTTTGTGCGTATCTCGTGCTGCACAGTTGGGAGCACGAACACAAAAGGCACATCAAAATGTGCTGGAATAATTTGTGACAACTTTTGTTACCGATTTGGCTAACCATTTCCAGATAAAAATTCACAAAAACTGTGAAAACAAATGTCCCATACACAGCAGATGGGAGAAGCCTCTCGTGGAGGAAATGAAAAGAAATCAGAGGAGGTCATTATTGTTTTGATTATTCAAAGGGTAAAATTAAACATTCTATTGCTTTTTGGGCATGTAAAGATGTATCATTTTCATTTTTTGTTGTATTAATGAACCCGTTTCTTGTTTTGACAAATAAAGTAAATAAATAAACAATGTCCAAAGGCTTTTATCTAGAACAGATATCAATGTAGCAATGTTGTTGCACCAGTGAGTTTGAATTCTAAACACAACGCCTATTGTTTATAAACATATACGTGTCCTTCTGTAGAAATGTCACAAAAAGCAAACTTCTTCATAAATCCGAAATATGACATACGGCTAAGGAGAGTAACCATTACAGAAATGTCTTACTATGCCTCCCATAAGCATTTGACATACGCTTATCAAATTGTAAAACCACTCACTGATTTAGACGCCTTCCAATTCTAAAATTGAACATTTCTTGATGTCAGACAAATGTCTACTGAAGAGGCAGAAGCGATGCATCATTTGGTGGCTGTCGAGAGGCAACACAACGATGTAAACAGTGAACAGGTGGTCATTTGTTTAGCATACACAAACACACAAAACGACTCTGGTTTGACTGCAGTGTGTCTCCCGAAATTGCGACAGGTTTGCATCTAAAATTAACGCTACGATGCATTGGTTTATGGAAAGAGACGGGGATCTGCCACAAACCCAAACCGAGCTTTTTTCCCTGGCTAGCTTTTCTCCATCAGCAGATGCTAAGTTAGCTGTAGCAGCAACATTAAATATTCCTCACCACTTGACACGGTGCTCCCACACTCCGGACGGTTCGAGCATAATAATGTTGTTCCACACGGCGGAGGGGAGCGCTGACAGGTCCCGGTAGGAGACAAGGAGGCGAGAGAAGCTGCAGCTGAACCACCGTGGTGTTTATCCAAACAGGAGCAGCTCTGGGTCTGCCTCCTCTGCTGCAACACTTCCGCATCAAGAGGGCACAGCGACGGAAGCCGGGGGAGACGATTCGATATTCATCACAGTGAATGGAACTGGATGGAGATGCGCCTGTGGCAGAAAACAAGTAAATAATTCCTGTTTATTATCACTCACATATTGTGATATCGCCTGAGCGTCCTCTATTTAATTAAATACCCCTCATTCAAAAAAGATTTGTAGGAATATTCTCATTTTCCACCTGCACCTCTGTCTAGAAAGTTTCATCTATTAGTACTTTACAGACGTGCATATTTATGTATAAATTCATTAATGATAAAGATAGCTTCCTGCCAACCTTTGCACATCCTCATCAGACATTCACGCCTCACCGACAATGAACCCAAAAGATGTTCATACCTCTAGGCATCGACATTTCACCAAATATCTCTGCAATACTATGGACACATTTTTTAACTTGTTTACCTCTTTAAAGCTACATCTGCTCTTGAGGCTAAATACACTTCAGATTCACGTGTAGAATATGAAACCTCCAGATCCCTGAGGAGGAGGTTTACGAACGTGTTCCCGGAGTCAGATACAAACAAGGTGAAGCAACTTTGAGTTCCTACTCTCATCACCTATGGAACAAACTTCCTGAACATCGGGGGAATGCTGACACACTCAATGCTTTTAAATCATGCCTTATAAAAATCATTATTTGCTCAGGCTTTTCATTAAACGATTGACTCTATTATCTCTATCTTCACTAGGCTTTTACTTGATTTATTGTTCTTTAATATGACTTTCTTAATTACCTTGTTTTAATGTATTTCACTGTGGACTTCCTTGTGTCGAATGATGCTTTATAAATAAATGTACCTTGCTTTGCATAAATTCAGATGTCTAATGTCAACTTGTTCCCCTCTGTCCCATTCTTTTTTTTTATGTTGTTTTTTTTTTAATAAAGATTTAAGGGGGTGGGGGTGGGCATGTTTTCACAAGAGAGCAATAGAGATTTCTGACGTGCGCCAAACGTCGACCTGGACCTGGACTCAGATGTAATGGAATGTTCCATGGCTTAGAATGTATCTGTGGAGACAATTTCGACAAAATCCGTGCAGAGAGCGAGAGAGAGAGAGAGAGAGAGAGAGAGAGAGAGAGAGAGAGAGAGAGAGAGAGAGAGAGAGAGAGAGAGAGAGAGAGAGAGAGACCGTTGGGCGTGGGTTTCTCGCTCCTCCAGGCTGAACTGCGACTCCTGAAATAGCCCCACGAATTCGGTAAACCTCTTTTGGGAAAATGGCAGAAGCAGTTTCACCAATAACTCACCAAGTATCCAAAGAAAACCGGGACGTTTGGACCGATCCTGTGGATTTTAAACTGCAAGAGGTCGAAGACTGTTTAATTCTCGACAGACACGGAGTCCCTGTTCCGTTCAAGACTTTATACCAAGACAGGAAATCGGTCATCATTTTCGTGCGGGTAGGAAAAAAAAAGTTTTGTTTGCTTGAACTTTGTTGATGTGTTTTAGCTCAAGTCGTGGAGTGTATGCTCATAGCAGGGACGAATACGACGTGGTTAGGACAATCTGTGTATTAGAAAGCAGTACAAACATGGGATTGTGGCGTATGCTTTTTTGTCCCTGCAGAATTTCCTGTGCTACAGCTGTACAGAGTATGTTGAAGATTTGAGTAAAGTACCCAGAGGAGTACTGGAGGTAAGTCCTGACATGAATCTACAACAAGCAGCTCTGATGGAAACACTTGACATGTGAACCAGACATCTGTAACTCCAGTGACTTCTGCAGTTGTTGGTCACGCAGTGCCTCCCTTAATGAACTGAGCTGTAAAAATGTCAATGTATGTGTTTACATTTGTATAGCAAATATTCAACATAACGTGTGAAAAATGTGTTGGTTATGATCACCAATATATGAGAAAACCTTGGGAGACGCATTCAGGTACATGTTATATGTAAGAAAAAGCTGGGCCAGTTATGATCTCTTGCATTATATCACAAGTATGAATATATGTGAATCGGAGGTGTCCGCAAAATAGAAAAATATTCATATTAAAATACTGTTGTAAAAAATAAATTCACTACTAAACCATTTGTGAGAAGATATGTCATTTCAGACAAGAAATATATGTGCAGGAAAATATCTTCAGAATAAAACTGCAGGTATGAGGATGCAGCCAAACTATAGTGGTTCGCAATCTCACCTCACATTTAAATACATTTAATTCGAATTCAGACAGCTGGGACTCGAAGCAGCAAAAAGGATGAATGACAAAGAGAGGATATGTTATTTTCTTAGGTTAATACAACGAATATATTAATCAATGTTTAGGTCAACCCCCCCAAAAAAAATCCCTCAATATCAGAGAGCTATTAAGATATATGAAAATTCTGGCTACCAATTCAATAAACACAGTATCTGCATGTGAGATTAGGTTTTATCATATTCACATTGGACTATGTCATATTTCCCCCCATTAAATGTGTTCATTACAGTGTAATTGTAGAGTATTTACAATGATCAAGGTAAAATGTGGTTAAGATTAGCATCTCCCATTCATCACTTGTGAAACTAATAATTCATTCACTTTTAAAAATTTGCTCAAGGGCAAAAAAACAAGCCATACAAAACAGGATCTCATATGGCCGAGTTGCCTCTTTCTGGTTTAAAGTTGAGTTTTTATTTCTGATACACTGTTAATAAAGTAGCGATAGTTTGTGGGGGTAGCATTCAACTCAAAGATGCTAATTCTATTTCACTGTCTTTTATTTTCTATGTATTGTCACAGGAAGCCCAAATTAGACTGGTGCTAATTGGCCAGTCTTCTCATCATCACATCCAGGTAATTCATTTGCATATCACGGTGCCTTATTTTACCTTTCAACCACAAAAAATAAGTTCAAAGGGACATTTTATTGTCATTCCTTTTCTGATCTGTATCTATCAGAATATCTTTAGCAATGCTTCAATTCAGTCATCCTTCTTTTGTTACATCACAAATATCAGCTATGTGTACTTACAATATGATAAGCAGTATTGAGTTTGAACATGAATTTTACACACAGGTGAATTATGTCCTGCTGCCTCTATTCTAGCCATTCTGCACATTGACGGGGTATCCTTTTGAAATATACGTAGACCCAAAGCGGTGTCTTTACCAAAAGCTTGGGATGAAGAGAGAGGAGAAATATACTGATACTGGTAATGCGAAGAAACAACACAAGAACTTCATTTGCAATAGCAAAAAATGTGTAATAAAGTAACATTTGCATGCCTGTGTGTTTGTGTTCTCAGCAAACCCGAGTCCTCACGTGAAGTCTGGTATGTTCATGGGCCAATTGAAAAGTATATGGAGGGCCATGACGAGTCCTGCATTTGACTTTCAGGGTGACCTACATCAGCAAGGAGGAGCCATCATTGCAGGGCCTGGTAAGATGCTCTCTCTCTCTCTCTCTCTCTCTCTCTCTCTCTTTCTCTCCTTTTCATTCAGCTGAAACACATGTGCAATAAAACACGTCGACTTCCCTCTCTCTGCAGGTTCTGAAGTTCATTTTTGTCATTTTGACATGAACCGCCTGGACCACATGCCTATTGACTGGCTGCTTCAGCTCGCTGGAGTTCAACAGTCCCTGGACTTCAGTGATAAACCAAAGATCATCCAGGTTTAAAGGACTGCTCGCCTGAAAGAATGAAGCCTCAGTGGATGGTCAATATCTGTTAGTGTAGATAAAAGGAATTACAATTGTCCGAGACCACTGAAGAATATGTTTCATCTAATGTAATAAGTCAAGTCAGCTGTATAACTTACTGTTAAGTGTCCCACATCTGCTGATATTTTTGTATACACTGAAGTAGAACAGAATGAACATTCTTCATTTTACATGTTATAACATGTGTTTTTAAGTGGTCAAAGTTTGTGATTATTTCTAGCTTAGCAGAAATACAGCCTAAGACTTATGTTTATTTAAATTTTTACCAAAGCTGCACACTGACTTCAACAATAGGAGATTGGAGGAAAAAAAATATTTGTCGCACATATTTTTTCTGAGCATTTCTGACATTTTGTAGTTTTCGACAAACATTCAGAGGGACTAACCCAAACCTTGGAGATTTTGAACCATTGTGACCCAAAATTTGTCATGAAATTGTACAATTGGAAACTTGGACGATAAAATACTGACATTACAATGATTAAGTAGTAACCCTTTTTGGTGCTTTACTTTTCTGAGTGTAATTTTGATATGTCATATTACTGAAACATAATTACAGTTTACAGCATGTACTTTTACAGTATTTCAATAAGTCAAAACTGAGCACCTTTACAATTTGACAAATAAAATTGTTGACCCTACTTTACGTACACTTTTGTTTACAAAACACAGAGTATAAATAGTATATCAAGAATATATTGTCTAAAAAGAATTTTTGAACATGCTGTACTGTCGATATTTTATACAAATTAAAAAAGGTTGAAAAGCCACATGATGTTTGAGTGTGTCTAACTTCATGTTCTTTGTATGTGCATGTGTACATGGTAACGGGTGGGGAGTGGGAGTCTTTTTAAACCTTGTCATCATTTGCGCTACAGTTGTTGTATGAAATGTGCTTTATTGTCTTAATGATGATTGATTGAGAACTGACGTAATGCTTTAAGTACTTGAGGAGTAGTTATCTAAGGTATTAACTATTAACACTAATAAATGAGTACAATTTAAGTATATTTAAGTATGTAGCAGTCACAGTATCTAATAATGTAATGTTAGAGTAATTGCACTTTTTCCAGATGCTTAGTGCTATCCTTTGTTGTAGATTTTAAGATTCCTACTAAGTTTATACTTAAGATGCATTGATTGTACGAGCTTATAACGTACTTATCTCCATTACAATCTCTGTTGCGTCCACTGTATCTATTGATTTCTTTTTCACAGCGGCGTTTATCTTGCTTCACACCTGCAATCTTCGGAGCTGTATCCAAATGGGAATGAATCAGCAGCTGGGACTGCACTCCCACCACGTTATCTATAGGCTGCACAGCTGCTGCAACTGTACAGTGGAGGGTGGGCACTGGACATCGAATCCTGATACGTCACTTGCAGGGGGGATTCAGAAAGCAGAAACCTGCCCTTGTTCAGAGACGTCACCACCTCCACCAGAGTCTGGAGCTGGCAGTTGCACCCCTCTCGACTGACTCACACACGCAGATCCAGGATCATCGTGCGGGACATGCCGCGCTAGGGCAGCAGGAGGACCGGGGACGGGCCGCCGCACTGCGAAGCTGGGGAGGTCTGGCTGTGCAGCGGCCGTTCAGGAATGTCCACCGTGCAGCCTTGAAGAATTAAAAATGAAGCGCAAGAGCGAGAGGAGGCGAGCCGAGTCGAAGAAAAAGCGCTGTGCGGCTCACAACAGCTCGGAGGCGGAGCCAAACTCCGATATTTACATTGAGATAACAGGTAAGGGGGCTGCGGGATGAACCCTGTCAACTTTCTGCGTAGTTGGTGTCGGAGGCGAGGAGACGCACTGAGCGGCGCGCGCACTCCTGTTTTCTTACTGCGTTTAAACAGCGCTGCGTGAAGTGAAAAACCTTTGATTTTTTTTTTCGCCCCAGCTTTTCATATAATATGGCGACACCGTCTGTCCCTTTATCGTTAATGCACTTGGGGTTTGGTCGACTTACTTTCGCAGTTTGTGCAAGAGGTAGTTCTGTTATGGAAAAGATTGCACCAGAAAATGAGTGTCTACGACAGGAGTATGTGATGCGTATTATATATATATATATATATATATATATATATATATATATATATATATATATATATATTTATTATTTTTTTTTTTTTTAAGACGCGTGTTGCATTTGAGCAGTGCCATAAAAATAAGGTGCAGCCACAGTTAAATTAACTTATTTTTCCTGTCCTTTTCTTTTCTTTTTTTCTTTATTATTTGTTCGTTGTTATTTTTATGACGTTTCCTGGTTCCAGTTTATCTTTACGTGAGCTCAAGTCAGAAAGTAGGCGGGTCTCCGGGCAGCAAATCATGATTCCGATTGGCTGCTGGATCGTCCTAGCAACCGCTTGGGCAACCATCCCAGGCCTATCGTGTGTCTTACACTGAGAACTTTAAAATAAAGAGGGCGGGGCCATGTCTGACTGACAGCTCATCCAATCAATGAGGAGCCTTCCTGCGTCTGTCGCAGCCAATGACATCCCACGGAATGACTCAAGGGCGGGGGTCATTTTTAGCAGAGTGCGCACTTGAGTTCCAAACTCTTTCTCTCTTCCCCTGCTCACTTTTTTGCCCTCTTTTAAAACAAAGTCAAGAGCAATACCGGGTTCATTACAAGTTCTCGTTCTCAACTCTTAACGTTTAAACACATTTTTTCCAACCTGAAAGCGCACCGCTCGTTCGAGTTTTGCTTGGTATGCGCAAAGTCCTCCTGAAGATCCAGCTCGTAAGTTTATCTGTTAAACAATATGTTCAAAAGCGTGTGCAAGACGACCGCGGACGATGTTTCCTCCAGATGCATTGAGTTCATCAAAGGTAAGCAACCAGAAGAGAGCTGCTGGATGCAATTGTGATTCAAATGAGTTGGGGTTTTTTTTTCCATCAGAGGGAACGTGAGCGTGACAAAAGCATGAAGTAACTGTCTCTTCTCCCCCCCCCCGCCCACTCCCTCTTTTCTCCAGATCAACTTTATTTCGCTATTCTCCAGCAGAAGGTCAAGAGCACAGCGGAAAAACACTGTTTCTGCATAGATGAAGAGCTTGCCTATGAGAAGTAAGTCGTCAGCGATTTGCACATTGAACGCATTTTGCTGTTTACTGCATCAATTCTGGGCTTTACACCCCCCCTTTGCCTTTCTGCAACAACATACTTTGAAATAGACTAACAACCTCCACCTCTGGACTTATAATTGAATAATAATTAAATCCTCTCTGTTCTTAAACCGTGTATAGGGAAAGCTTACACATAACAGAAACGTGTAAGCGCTTGCAAAACGAACATCCCCTATCTCTGGAGTCACACTGCATTTCTGTTTTGTTTTGTTTTCTTTTTTTTTTTACTGCTGAAAGAACTGAGTATGAGGTACATTGAATGAATACAAGTGCATTTCCACAGTTACAGTAGTGATTTCAGAGCTGTAATGAAGGGCACGGCTGTTTCACTGGGCTGTCGGCCTCTGGAGAGGACAACACTGACCTTCCAGTGTTCTGTGGAACAAAAAGGACCTCTTGTCTTTGCAGCTCTTTGTCCTGTTCCGATTGACCCATTCACACATCAAATGTTTCCAAATATAGTCTCTACTTTGTCTGTGTGTTTATATGGTGGCTGTCTGAGGTAGCAGATTCTATCTAATGAAACTTCCCCAGAGAGGATGGCTGGTTGCATAAATAGACTCTTTCTCTCTCCCTCCCCCATCTCAGCTTCTATGCGGACTTTGGTCCCCTCAACTTGGCCATGTTTTATCGCTTCTGTTGCAAGCTGACAAAGAAGCTCAAGGTAAAGTAAACCGCCGCTCTTAATTGCACTAGCCTGGAAGAGGGGCTGGGAAGGCAAAACCCAGGTTAATCAATACCTATTTGCAGTAGGCAGATAAAGCAAATGCATACTCTTATTATATAATTGCACATAGGTTAAAATGTTATTGTTTTATTTGAGCCCTTCATATCTCTGCTTGCCAACTTGTGACAACAGTGTTGCTGCTTTCAGAGGTATTTGTATGTAATGTGATCTTTGGAGGGCAGTGGGCACCGATCAGGGCAGCTGAAATTTGGTCACAGATGACCGAGCCTCTCCAAGGACATCATTGTAAAATCTTATTTGAATTATGCGTTGCTGGGATTCACTACCTGTGAGCATTTTTGTAATGAAGTAAGTATGTTTTCCAACACATCTGGAACGTTAGGTTGTAATCAGTCACTGTCAGCTGGTCTGCTAGTATTGCTTTTCACATTTGGATTATATTGCTGTTGGAAGAGTGGATGACTTACTTGAAATATGTGATGGCTATCTGTCAAACTATACATTTAAGGACGGAAGATGTAATTTCATGCTGTTCTTCAACTCTTTGCACAGTCCATTACACTCTCAAGGAAGAAGATCATATTTTATACCTGTGGAGACCAGAAAAAACAAGCCAATGCTGCCTACCTAATCGGCTCATATGCAGTAAGTTATCCACAAACATGTTCTTCATATCTACATTATAAACTACGTCATCTGGATTGTCTATGAGTGATCTTGCATAATACAAGAGGAAACCTGCTCATCAGACATTTTCTTTTCAAAGGTAATGCATCTAAATATGTCGCCAGAAGAGGCCTACAGTTTGCTGGTGTCGAAGAATTCAACATATATTCCTTTCAGGTAACAATACAAAGACACACAGTTTGTACTATAAAGTTTGTTGCTAATATTGCAAAAGACCAGTATGTAAGATTTACTGGCATCTAGTGGTGGGATTGCAGATTACAGCAAGCAGTTCCAATGATCTGGGATATGGATGATTGTAAAACTTGATGAAAGATGACCAAACTGCAGTTTTATTAAGGTTTGTCTCTGCTTCAGTCGAAACATGGCACGCTCTGGGAAATTGAATTGTCACAGATATAAAAGGTTTATGCTGAGGTCATGCAAATACTGCAAATCCTATTTTCAGGTAATTACACAACCATGACAAGGTCTTTAATAGTTTCAATTGATCCCTTTCAATACTATGCGCCAGTCTATTAACGATTGCAAAGCGAGACATCGTGCCGCTTTAAGTCTGCAGAGTTACTGCAATGACCTCGCAGTATATCCCGTATTTCTTTTTCATATTGGAAACCACAAGAAATGACATTGCAATTGAGACATGGGGGATTCTATGCAGGTAAAGATACGTCTATTTTCTGTTTCACAGAGATGCTTCATTTGGAACCTGCATGTACAATCTGAACATCCTGGACTGCCTTCGCGGTGTAGACAAAGTACGTAGTTTGAGTTATTGGTTTAGTTATTTTATCGTCATGCTCCTATGAAAACAATTTTCCTCTCACCTCTCCAACAGGCTTTGCAGTATGGCTGGCTGGACTTCTCTAACTTTGATGTGGAAGAATATGAGCACTATGAGCGAGCAGAAAATGGAGACCTAAATTGGATCATTCCAGGAAAGTTCCTTGCGTTCAGCGGGCCTCATCCAAAGAGCAAAATCGAGAATGGTAATTGCAGTACATTACAGTACTATGTTCAACCTTATTTCAACACCTGAACTCACGGGAATTGTCTCCCGCCTACGTCAGGGTATCCTCTGCATGCCCCCGAGGCCTACATCCCTTACTTCAGGAAGCACAACATCACAACTATTATCAGACTCAACAAGAAGATGTACGACGCCAGGCGTTTCACAGACTCTGGCTTTGAGCATCATGACCTGTTCTTTGTGGATGGGAGTACTCCCAATGACGCCATTGTGAGAAAGTTCCTCAACATCTGTGAGAATGCAGAAGGAGCCGTCGCAGTCCACTGCAAAGGTATAGCTTCTCTTGTAGCAGTTGAGGCATTGTTTAATACTATTAACACCGGAGTTAAAACGCTTGTCTCGCTTCAGCTGGTCTTGGGAGGACTGGTACACTCATCGGCTGCTATATGATGAAACATTACCGCCTGACTGCAGCAGAAGCCATCGCATGGATACGGATCTGCCGACCAGGGTCCGTGATTGGGCCCCAGCAGAACTTTGTTGAAGAGTAGGTCTTCTCCTCCCCATCTTATTTAAATAATCGTTGCACCTTCTGTTTACTGTTATATTCTGGAGGAAGCAAATAACATCTAAAGTTGCAGCATTCTGCGTCATAACCCCTCAAAATTAGAGCAACTTCTCCGAGAAATTGCAACACGAACGGTGATTGTGGTTTGGCAGCAAAAATGTGGCTTAATGAAATTCTGTACTTCAGGAAGCAGAACAGCTTGTGGGCAGAGGGAGACGTTTTCCAGGAGAAGATGCTAAACGAAAGAGAGAATGGTAAGATGGCGGTAACCAGGATCCTGTCTGGAGTGGATGAGATTTCCATCAATGGTACCAACAAGAACAGGGTGTCCAAGAAAGAAGACCTGGAGCTGGTGAGTTTCAGCCGACACTCTTAATCCTATCTGGTTGAAGCGTTGTTGCATACAACTTCATGAATTTTAAGGAGATATCATTTCATTAATTATCTCTATACTGCTCCTTGTTTTCTAGTATAACGATGAAGAGGAGAGAAACGGACTCACACAGGGAGATAAGCTACGAGCTCTCAAGAGCAAGAGGCAGGCCAGATCATCCACGGGTTCACTATCGTAAGTCTGCAGGCCACAAGCCTCGTCACACCAACATGTTGCCGTCACATAAACTCGTGATTCCTTGACTCGTCAATGCTCCTGTGCCGTAGTGTTTTTCAAATCATAAGTAAGGTACGATTTGAAAAATAGAGACTCCTGGATTTATTTTTATCATGTCAATCATTTCATTTGATTAACTATCTTTTTCTCAGTGTTGATTCATAGTAGTCAGCTGTCCCGTCTTCAACAAGGATAAGGCATGGCTACTCTGTGAAGGCAGCTCTCCTTTACCCATAACATGGCAATCTCATCTTAATGTCATAATTGATTTAGTTAAGGAACCAGGCAGTATCCTTCTAATACTGTAAACTCTTTTGGAGTAAATCACAAGCAGATCAACTGTAATCAAATCATCACATTGTCCTGTATAATTAGTGAAGAATAAGGATGTAGCATTTATAGATGGATGCATACGGAGTAAGTGACAGTGGTTTGCAGGGGTTTGAGTTTAGAGATTTGATAAACACTCAATGGCTGGATTTTCAAAGGTGCAAAAGATGTGGATGTTACAGATGTGTTCTCTCAGATCCTTTGATAAATGTAAGTTATCCTTTTTTATTGTTATTTGAAAAGAAATAAAAGCATGTAGGGGAACTTTTCAATGCCAATATAGAGCTGGCTTGTCACTTCGCACAGTAAGTGTGATGACTGTACGATCTTTGGAGTACAGCCTTGAGGGGGCCCAATCCATTACAGGTCAAACATAGCGAGACAGATCACCACACTCACCCACATTCACACTTACAAGTCATTCAGGGTCACAAGTTAACCTCAAGCATATGTTTTGACTGGACTTGAGCAGAGAGGACAGTTCACTGACAAACTATAGCTTTAACCATTATACAGCTTAGTCAACCTTGGCTAAATTAATATTAGAGTACAGTATATTGATGGCTGAAACCAGTAAACATCTGTGGCTTTACAGTATTAAATGGAAGCCATTACAGCATGTACCGAGCATGAACAGACATCAGATCTGAGGTGATATCAGGTCATGGAGCTGTAAACAAATGGTCGAACATGATACAAGCAGCAAATGTATCAGTGCTCAAACATAGAGTTGAAGAGATCTCGTGACATAAAGAGAGTAATGGATGTTTACCCTACCAGCTTGGCAGTTGTGAAATATGAAACTGATTTACCATGGGACATGCTAAACAAAGCTTTGGATCAATTAAAACCCCAAATCATTGTATTTGTAAGAGAAAGTAATGTATGGTCTGTTATTTTATTGTTACAAAGCAATAAATAAAGCTTTTCAGAACTGTTTATAGTTTTACAGCAAACTGCCATCATAGTAGCTCATGGCTCCAGCACCTGCAGTGTGTGTATAAAACCTTTTTAAAAGCTTCTGGGGAGGAAGCAGCAGCAGGGAGAATGTGGAGGTCACGAGGGGATACCTGCTCCAGGCATCACTGTCCCCTTTCCACCTTTTAGGAGAAATCAAACTAATAATCATCCACCGCACCGACACATAACATACAGTATATTACTGTAGGACTTGGATGGATGGACAATTATAAAATGTGACTGGTCAGCTCTGTAGAAGCTCTTGTCAAAGATGATGGTCTGAACCGCCAACGCTTTGCTAATTCTTGTAAATAATTTGAATTTTGTTTTTGTTCAATCAATTAATCAATCAATCAATTTGTTGTGGTTTTGTCTGTACTCCACATCATTTGTGCCTTGTTTAAAACAAGCTGTGTAAGGTTGGTAGCAGCATGGCTGAGGATGGTTGACCGGCCTTTGCCAATGTACCCATATGGCTTTGGCTTTTGTTGTCCCATGTCAGGCAGGTGGTAGTGTTCTGCTGCAGCCTCATGGGCACGGTGTGGCCGATGTGTTGCCTGCAGTTCAAAAAATAGCAGAGAGAGAGAGAGGCAGAGAAAGAGTTGGGGAGAGGAAAATCAGAGAGAGGATGTGAGGTTTTGTATGATGGAGGTAAGTGCACGTCACTTCCTTTCTAGCCGACATCCTCCAGTAGAAACGGTTGCTAATGACAGTGAATGGTCTGGCTAACAGTATGGCTGATCTGAAGTTGCTCTGTTTTTGTTTTTTTTCGTTCCTTTTTCTTTCCGTCTTTGGATGACTATGGTGTGAAGTGGATATGCAATTGGTGGATTCATTACATTTCCATGCCTTTCATTATCTGCCTCATGGAAACACTGAACTGCTCTGCTTCGATATCGAGGCCTATCCGAGATATCCACCAAGTTACAATCAAGCCCTCTAGCTGAGATGGCTCTACTTACAACGGCACCGATTGTTCAACTAATCTTGGTTTTGAACAAGATCTGGATTAGTTGAATTTATTGTTTCTGTGCTTGGCTTTCCCGACCAACTCAGCGTTCCTCAACAAGGAAACCGTTTGTCAGACTTGGACCTCACTCTCATTTACAGCAGGAACTTCTCGCTGTTTGGAAAGGAGCTCATTTGTCAGCTCAAATCTTTTAACGTGTTTTTTTTTTTTGTTGAAATTGCCTTTTGCCTTGAGTTGTATTATGAGTTTAATTAGCAGCTTTATAAGGCATTGTTGTCTCTGTAAATTCTTCCTTAACCCAATTTTAATATAAAGGATTAGGTGTGAGCTTCTGGAGAGGAAATGGGATGAAAATGGGTTGTTATTATTTTTCAGTGGGGCGTTGAAGCAGAAGGGACATTTGCTTGCTCTTAGTCTGTATGCTTTATCAATGACTGCGTTGCTACACAGGCGCCCGATTTCCAGCTGAAGTTCACCATCTGGCTACACTGTTTGTTTTACTATGTAACACCAAAGTGCATGCTGAATTCCAGGGACTGTAAGAACAAATGATTATCAACACTTTTCCTCACTTTGACTACCTTTTCAAGCATGGCAACAGGCACGACTCTCTGGGACATGCACGCATGCACACAGCTCTGTGTTCAATCTGTTTTTTGTGTCTTAACGTGATTACTGTTGGGCTGGGATCATTGTCAGTCGCCTGTTGTTTTTCCATGCGCTTCAGTGACTGGATCAGTTTGTGCACGTCATCTGAGCTTTGAAAACTCCTTCAGATTTCTGTCTCTGCCAGCTTTTTCAAATGGCTTGTCTTTGTGGTACAAAATCTGATAATAGACAAATTCTTTGAGGGATCCGACCATTTCAATGCATTTATATAATTCATTAAGGTCAATTATAACTTGGTTTTTTTTTTAAATATCTGTCCATACACACTCTTACAGGCTTCATTATTACTTTTTCTCAATGACATTATAGCGGACCCATTATGCTACTTTTTTTAATCACATAGGTTATGTTACAATAGGTGATTATGAAATGTGGCCAAACTGTCAAGTTTTAAAGATAAACGTTTACTTGAGTAACTGGTTCAGATCTGACTTGCCAAAACTAACATATGCCTATTAACCTGTTTGTATTGTCATATACTCCAGTAACAGCTGCAACTGGTATGACTATGAGGCTGGTGTCAAATTACATGCCAGCAGTTTCAGTCCTGCCATCTTGAAGGTCAGCCAACCAGAGGACTTTTCTTCGGTGGCCTTTGACCAAGACAGGAACTGAAATAGCTTGCTTCATTTAGCAGATGAACAGATGCTGCTAAACATGCCGAGGAGGGATAATTAATGATATATGTTGAAACTGCAAAACATGAAGAGCCTACTGTAATGAGAAACTGAAAAGGAGCATATGGTGGTCCTTTACACTTTATCTAAATTAGTAAAGGAAAATTAAACAATCAATGCCTTTATAGTTTCATATCTAAAGTAGCATACATTGTAAATTATATATCATTATCAAAGCACAGGGTTAAATCACATATTTGTCTTCATTATTTTAGCTCTAGCTAAACTCTCAGAATTTTAAAGTCTATGGCACACATCTTGCACATTTGACAAAGTAAAGAGCAAAGACATGCTATCTGGCACTGTTGGATGCAAGGCTCTGTGAAAGGTGTTTCATCTAATCCAGTCCCGGTGGAAAAGCAGAACATCAGAGGCTTTTATGTCCTGCCCAGACGTCTCTTGTCTCTTCTTCCTTTTTTTCCCCCCTTTTTCCGTTTGCTCTTGTTGTTGGATTTGTCCTCCTTTCAGATGGCTGGTAGCCATGCTGCTCTCCTCCCTGTGTAGCCTTGCCCTGTGGTGGATTGTGTATGGCTTCCCTTCTTCCATCCTGCATTTCTGTATAGACGGGTTAGGATTTCAATGAGCTCTGCCGCCGGTCAGGCCCCAAAAAACCTGTCCTGCCCCTCCTTGTGGAGCTCTCACTGAGAATGCTGTAAGTGAGCCCCAGTCTCTTTTCAATTCCCAATCCCAATCAGAAATCTGTTCAAAACCATCCACTTGTTACATTATGCTTTCTGCAAATACTGTTTACTTGAAGCTGTTGAGCAGAGCCGGCTTTTAAGAATCCAAAACATCAGAGGCTCCTGCCTTGTTCTTGTCATCATCTTTTGTACACAATCATTTTGCACCATTATCCTGATCATTTCCTGCATCCTGCCATGTTAAGACAGCCTTGCTTTTCTGGTTACTTTGTTGACTTAATGAGCCAACTGTTAAAATCCCACCAATCAGTCAAATAACTGAGATGAATTAAGCCTGTTACAGTTTATTAGTGCTACCCATGGTTTTCTGGGAGTTTAACTTGGCTGTACTAATCCTGCCTGGCTGCTGAGAGCAATAATAAACCATGTACAAGTTTAAAGCTGCCAAAATTTGATTTACTCATTTCCATGCACTCCTCTCCTCTTCTGCCTCCACTCTGCTCTGGCCTCCTGCGTATTGAGTGACACATCACTGCCGTATTGTTTTATGTCCACAGACAGGAGGAGAACAAGATACACACCAGGTCATCATCACAGTCCCTGAGGTAAAACCATGCAAAGTACACGCCCCGCATGCATGCCTGCACAATGACGGAAGCCACGGCTACAGTATCTTATCTTCTCTGCAGCAGGGTCATCCTGCAGGCCAGCGTTCAGGGCTGCAAGACCGGCGTCGGCCCCTTGGCTCTGTCTGACCACTCAGACAGCAGGAAGAGGACCAGAACCTCCCTGCCAGCCAATGGAGTGGGAGGGAGGTCAGTCACTGAGTTTTTAGGAGCAGAGTCACTTCACTTTTGGCGCTTAGCACTCGTTCACTCCAGTAAGACATAAACGAGGAGAGCAAAGAATGGGAAAGAGAGAAATACAGAGCAGAAAGGTCTTTTGTTGTTGTGGGGAGGGGGGCTTAAAGGCCATCATTTCTGTTCAGAGATGATGAAAAGATGCATTGTGAGCAAATGTGGTTTGATCGCCCCCTGGTGGCTCTTTGGAAAAGTCAAAAATACACAGGTTAGGATTAAGATAACCTACAAAATACTCAGCTTTGCTATTCACCTCACAAACGCACGGTACTTAAAATGTGACACCACTTAAAGGGGAAATGATCAATCTTTCAAATATTTATTGTTACAGCGGAGAAATAATCTACCAAACAAGTTCCCTTCTTTTGATGCACAGTTTAGATACAAGAGCTCCTGTGATAAATCTGATTGAAAATTAACTGGGTAGTAGCAGTGCTGAAGTCCAGGGTTTGTTGGCTCCACCTTTGGAGTCATCTTCATAGACAGTCTGTGGTTTGTGGACTGACAAATGCATATGTTGATATGGCACCATCACATACTTGACAAGCAACCAAGAGGCTATAGCCACTCATTTGTCCTTGTGGGGTTTATTAACAGCTTCCCTTCTCTCTGCCAGCTCCCTGTGCCCGACCAGGCTGGTCAGGTCCCTAGGCAACTTGCATGTTGCGGCTGGCGACAGAGACCCAATGTGTTGCAAGCCATGTGGCAGCCACAGAGACGCAGCCAGTGTCGCACCCAACACAGGCACTCTCATCAACTTAAACATGGCACAGGTCCATCTGCAGGCAAGCTCCCTCAGATCCACTCCGAGCCATATGGAGGCTCGGGCTGCATTTACACGCCAATAGAAGCAGAATGTTAACTAGTTCCACTTTTATCATGAAGAGCAGGCCTCAGCTGTGCTGCTTCGACACGAGTCGATTTTTAAAACAAGTTTCGTTACAAATTTAGGCACCTGCAATGATGAAATCTGTGGAGCAAAGTTAAATATCTTTTCTTTGGTGTTTTTGTAAATCCAGCCTCAACTCCAGAGGCTCACCACATTCCCTCTCTCTCCTCACTGATCAAGACTCTAGTCTCATATGCTTAGGCTGGGCTGCACCAACAATGAAAAAAAAATTGTCCACAAGTCATTTATAGTCAGATGTTTTACCTCCACTTATTATATTATCATTATTTAAAGAAAATTGTTTAGAAAAAATGTATGGAATTTTGTGCATTTTAGGCAACAAACTAAAAACCACCACGACTGGAAACGTTTGGCTTTTGTATTTGTTAATTTTCCAATAAAACCACCTGAATATCTTTATGATTCTTACAAATTTGACACTGGTGAAATCAAATAAACTATTGTTGATAGAATCAGCAGTTTTAACTTGTTTATCATTGGTTTCATTAATATATGGATTGTGAGATATAATTATCCAGCCTATTTGATTTGACAAAAAAGTGATCATGGTGCAACCCGGCCTACGTTCTTAACTCAGATATACTAACGTAAACACATAGCCTGTAAACCTTATCCCGTCTCCCACTAACAGAAAGCAAATGACTTAATACACACCTGTCGGGTATCCAAATGACACTCCGCCCTCCTCGGCCTCCCTGCTGTTTCTTTCAGTATCTCTTCTTGCATGCTCTCTCTGAACAGTAACGCTTCAGAGAGTGACTGGCTATAGCTTCTTCGGACTCTGCTGCTCACTGCGTGATCTGCCCCGAGCTCTGTAGCTGCAGCCACATCCTCCGCTGGTGCAAATCTGTAAATGTTTATACTTTCTTTCCTCTCCCTTTCTCTTTCCTACATGCAACAGACGTACCGTCTCCAGAGGACGTAAAGCTCGCAGCTCTTTGAAATCAATTAGATTTTCCAGGCTATGGTATCTATCTCCTTTTCACTTCTCTGCCATACATTCACTGTGATTTGTAAACATCGAATTTGACTTTTGAATTTGTAATGTCTTTTTACAGGTGTGTAACAAACGTGATTTGTCTGTATTAATGCTTTCCCCTCTTTGTTTGTTTTAGTCACTCCATACCCAAAGCTAGAGCTCCTCTACTTCGGTGAGCCTGTGGATCTGGAAACTTGGAGGGCATCGTAATATCTTTACAGCTATACTTATCCAATTAGATTTTTAATTTTGAGCAAAGCTTTGGAACAAACGTACACCAACATAATGTGACATGCATTTTATTTTTATAGATGGTTTAATCATGACTAATTTTATCCAAATGCCAACTTCTTGTCGTCAAGTGTCATGAAACGAGTTTCTATACATTGCCTGGTTATTCCTACTTATTCAAGCATGCAGTAGCAAACCACGACCGTTGACTGGTATGTGAATGTGAATCCAATAGATTACCTCCTAAATGGGCACTGTGCTGATTTTCTAGGAGGTTTCGCAGTACAGGGCATCTGTACATCGAGTAAGACAGGTGTTTGGGGTGGGGGCATATTTTGGTCTTCCAATGCAAGAAGTACTTGGATTCTCTAAATGTGTTTGAATGTCATCACAAGATACAATACTGTGCACATTTGTACCTTCATTTTTCATATCTGGCTCATCTTGTCATTTCTTTGTGAAGCTTTTACGCTCCTGGATTTCAAAGCTGTAAATATGTTCACATTTGATATACTCTGTATTTTGTAAATATTTTGTATGGTTATAGAGAAAAAAAAATCAATCTAAAAAGAAAGCAATATCTTAACCCTGTTCAGCTTATATAAATCATGTATTGAAAAAATGTGCACATAGAAACAAGAGTTTTTAAATAAAACTATTAGCATGTGCATCTGTCTATGTATTACAATTTGTGAAGAAATGCAGGTACTCAATTTTATCTGACATCACTAAGTTTATTGCACTAAGCAAGAGAAGAACTTTAATCATTGCAAGGATCACATTTATAATCACTGGATCAAATGGACAGTTTAGTGACTGAGCATTTATTGAACAGTGCATTCAGTGCAACAATAATTCAAAATCTTCTTGAACAGAATTTTTTTTTTTTTTTTTTTTGCAGCTGGTGGATCAGGTATGAGTGCAGTTATTTTCCTGCAGATAGTGCCGGGAAATCTTCCGGGTCATCTGGGTTGGGGGCCAGTTCGTCCTAACAGGACCACAAAAGACACTTATTTATATTTTAAAGCTTTCTTATCTGATCTTAAATCCAAAACATAAATCATCTTTCATTTAAAACCTGAATAATTCATGGAAATTATTTTGCTGTTATAGACACTAATAAACCAGTGGTTCTAAACAACCACTACATTAAGAAAAGCATTACACACTAAATTGCAAATAAGTGAGTTTGGGTATTTTCCAACACTGATGTGTACTGATCTATGAAAGACTGAAACATACCCTCTCCAGTACGCCTTTGGGTTTCTCAGAGCGAATGCTTTGGCCACCTTGCCCTCCTCTTCCTCGACCCCCTCGACCAGAGCGGCCAAGACTCCCAAAATTGATGTCCAAGAGGGAAGTGATGTCATTAACTGATTTGCGAAGGTAATGTCCCTCGTCCTCCAGGTCCTCCATGGGTGTCTTCACTATCTGAAGATTGAAGGTGTCAAATCAACAAGAGGCTCCAAATGTATCTGTACAGGTAAAGACTACTGGTTTTGATTAGATCTTTACCTTTCAGATGAAATTTGATTGATAATGACTTGCAAAGACTTCATTCAACACAAACTATACCCGTCATATCCATTTTTCAGGCTCCTGAACAATCTTTTAAATCGTCGCTTTACCTTACATGTATGCACGAGGATTGCACAGGCAGATCAGGCTATATTATAGCCGCTATAAGTAAAACTATTCACAACTTGGGTCACACTCCCATGGAAACTGCCAATAAAACTGCCTAATTTAATTCAACCAGGAGGAAAACAATGAAGTCCTGTCATTTTTCTGACCGCTTTGTTAGCATCTATCAGGAGGAACTGATTTTAGTGCTACAGAGTTAAATACGATTTACCTCCTATCAAGGAGCAGCAAAGCTTATGTTAGGAAGAAAATGTTAAGTTTGAAATGCTGCTAAAGATATCTGATCCACATGGAGCTCCAATAATCTCTTAAAATCAAGTTTTATTTAAGAGTCACATCTGTTGTGAAACTATTAGAATTCTACAAAGTGCATCATTGTGATTTGAGCAGTTTTTAAAAATCAGTTTTTCCATCGTTTGATTACAATAAAACCCAAGTTGAGTCATACAATGTGGCTCTTAAATCCCCAGATGCTAAGCTAGTTTGCTACGACCAAAACGCTTGAGTCAGTCATACCACCTCTGCAATGTCTCAGCCATATTTAGTAAAAGAGGTGACCAAATAGCCCCTCTACTTGGTGGGCCAACGTTTCATTCTCACCTCCGGGTTTTTTGACTGGTGGATAACCTTCGCTTTGGAGGGAATCTTGTCCTCTGCTTTGCGGATATTAAACTCAGATTTGGGACGTTTCATCTCCTGCATGGCCTTCCACTCATCCAGGGACATCTCCATGGCAACATGGACCATGATCTCTCCATTTTCCTCGTCTGCATTGCTGGGAGTTGGAGAAAATGAACCGTTACTCGAAGTTTAATTTGCATTACAACATGGTTAATTGTACATGTCGTGCGACATTGTAAAATAAACTGAATTTCTTGAGTAAAAGCTTAAATGCTCAAAGCTCAAATGCAAAGAGAAAAGTAACTTCACCTTCAATTTTTGCTGCCAAGTTACTTTACCAATACATGCACTGTGCAAAGAGTTTTACTTTAAATTTCCAATGGACAGTTCAGCCATTACAGGATCTGCTGGTTAATTAAAAAACATTTTTTAATTTCTACAGTTCATGCTAATTAACCATTTGTGTGCAACTCACCAATTTGGCTTCTCCTGCTCAGCAGATATTTGAGGCTCTTCACTTTTGAGTGATGCATCAGAAGTCACCTCCATTACCTCACTTCAAAAAGAGAAAAAAACAAAACAAACAAACATGGTTAAACTCTCCCAGAACAGATGATTTTTCATGGCGGTGAAGGCCGACTTACCTTGCAGCATCTTGAACGGAGCCCCAGTTCCATGGTCCCCTGCCTCCTCGTTTTTCCTCAGGTGATATTCCACTGAAATAACAGTTGACAGTAAAAAAAAAATTATAATTTTTTTTTTTTTAAACCCTTTTTAACTGATCCAGGATCAAAAAGACTTACGTTCCATTGTGTCGATCAAATTCCCTCTTGCCTCTCTGATTGAAGTTGTCCAGATTCCTCGAGTTCCCTCCAAATCTTGCCCCCCTCCTGCCTCTAAAACCTCCCCGGCCCTCCTGGTAAGAGTCTGGATTGTAGGAAGGCCTGAAAACCATGGGACATCTAAACTCAAATCATCAGCCGATAGGAAGTGTTGTTACAGTCTCCGGTACATAATGTCATTCACAGTCACCAACACTACGTTAAACTCCTATGCAGATTGACAAACCAAAAACTCCAGCTGAAGTCACATCCTATACAGGGCTCCATACTTATCAATGGAGTACTCCAGTGGGGGCTCCTCTTTCTTGGCCCTCCTTTGCCCAGCTGCAGCCCTCTTCATGCCCCTCTGGTCCTGCTCTTTGCCAACTCCATCCTGACTCCCCACTGTGGAACAGGCCTGTCCCGGCTTCAGCACTGAAAGGCAAGCTTGTTTTCAAACACCTCTCCCATTTTAGCAAGTCATTAATCTTCCAAATAAATAGATTTAAAAACAACTGCATTTGTTTGCAATATGTTAACAAAAAAATAAATAAAACGAGAGATCTGCGCACACACACACCACATACATAATATGGAGTGATGAGAAACTGTCAAATAGTTGGATTACAGTCTTAGTATTAAAAAAAAATAAAAAAATCCCTGAACCCACAAATACTTGGAAAGGCTCTCTGGCATGATGCCCATGTGACTCTGCATCCCCCAGCAGTTGACAAAGCGTCAGCAAATGAGCCACTCTGGACGAAACATTCTAGAAACAGCAGCCGAGTGCCAGAATGGTCCAGATGCGCACTGACCCGGAACAGGGTCCTGGCCGTCGAAACCTCTCGGGACACGTCGGTCCTTCTGGGATTCCTTCTGACCACTTTTTTTCTTGTTCTTCTTCTCCTCATCGTCCTTCTTCTTCCTCTGTTTCTCCTTTTCCGTTTCCACCTGCTTGATCAAGTCGAAAGGATCCGCGTCGTCGTCGAGAAGATCCCCGAACCTGTTCGCCACAACGCACCCGAAGGTGTCAGGCTGCATGATTTTTTTTTTTTTTTTTTTTTTTTTTGAAGAGCCTGAAAGCGTAAAAGCAGGTGTTAAAAGACAAGCAGATGGACACGACATCGCCCCCCCCCCCAAAAAAAATACAAGAACCAGAAAAAGATGAGAAAGCACCGTTTTCCAGGACAGCTACTGTAAAAAAAAAAAGAAAAAAAAGCTGGGGACGACACTTTGTTCCTCCTGTGGATATCCAGCAAACATTCGCAGCAGTTTGCGGGGACTTTTAAATGTTTGCAGGTGTGCAGATGGTTGACACCACGCCCACGCGCGTCCCCTGCGCTCCAGTCGCGAGTCTGCGTGCGCCCCGCGAGGCTGCGCACTGGAGCCACGTCCATCGTTCAACGTTAGGCTACAAATCTACTCCACTATGGGATCTGAATCTGCATGGCTTTTAGGGCTTACACTAATCTTTTTTTTTTTTTTTTTAACACTGAGCATGGACTGTCTCTCTTTCTTAATCATGTCTGCCTTGAAGTCTGCTTCAGTCATAAGATAATTTTCCTCAAAATGATCATTTAGTTGACACAACTAATATCGAAATAATGTATATGAAGTACAAAGCTCTGATATGTTGTAACAATAAATTCTTGAATCAGACAGAGACTCTACCTCAACTGACAAATCTGTGCCACCTCAGCAGGATGAGTCAGGATAAACAGGCTTTATATGAAGCAATTTGGCTTTATCTGCTGGTCAGAGTAGGAACTACAGTCCAAGTATGCGGAGTTACCTGCTGTAAAACTAAATAAAAAAGTTAAGTTAAGACTTTTAAATTGTATCTTACTGTTTTAAAGAATTCTTGGTTCTGAAATAAAAAAAAAAACAACCTAATTATGCCCTTGAGACCATTTCAAGTCGGCTGTAAGTGTACCAAATCAAATATCAGGCCTTTATGTGTGGAGTTTGTTCTATCCATAGTATATAGTTTGTTTTAAAGGGCCTCAACAATGACACAGTGTCCCAATGTCACTCAAATTCAGAAATGTTGTTTATTTGAATCTGGGTCACATGTGTTTCAAATCAGTGTCGCTTTAGCATACTATGTGAAAACTATACTCTGTGTTTTCATGACATGGGACAATCATATCTCAGAGTGTGTGGGATATAGTATGTAATCTAAATATCAGAGTCAAAAACAGTTGTAATATTGTCAGACAGAAGAATCCTTTGACAAATCATAAGCGTCACAAATCACAACGTTTTGGCAGCACCCTTCTTTTTAGTTGGATTTGCATCTACTAATAGTTAAATATATCTATTGATTTGGAATGTGCCTTGGGCTTCAAAGTATTGCATACTCTTAATCAATTAAGATTCTTAATTACTTGCTGTAATGTATTTCATTTATTTCTTTGTGAAGCTTAATTTGTATTTCTTTTACCTTGTGTATGAAGGGTACCAAA
The DNA here is from genome assembly GCF_963422515.1 of Blennius ocellaris. Lineage (NCBI taxonomy): Eukaryota > Metazoa > Chordata > Actinopteri > Blenniiformes > Blenniidae > Blennius > Blennius ocellaris. The sequence goes on from NC_137656.1 coordinate 12,043,200, forward strand.
TAAATTTACCTTGCCTTGGCTCAGAACTCAAAGAGATAACTTCAAGTTGCATTTACTACAAAACAAAATGCAGAATAACTGTCAATTTCAATTTCTGTTTCTCTCACACAGTGCGTCCTTTGTGCAAGTATTTCCGCCCACGAGTCGTTACGCAACTTTGGCGCCTCGGAGCCACCATTTCCTTGCCCTTTAAAATTGCCCCCCCCCCCCCCCCCCCCCCCCCCCCAAAAAAAAAAAACATGTAATAACATAAACAGACACACCAGCGCGGGAAACAGCCATCTGCTCCTGAACGATGTCGATTTAGCCGCCTTCCACTCTGATTGGCTGAGTGAAGCTTTGACCTGCTCCCCATTGGTCAACATTGATGTCATTCAGTCGAGGCGCGCGCGGGCTGTTTAAATCTGATTGGACGAAATATTTCCGACGAGTTGCAGTGCACGGAGTAGTGATGAGAAACCCGACTCCTCGAACGGACTCACGGGTTTTTGAGTCGTTCATCCAAGTGAATCGGTCATTTGAGTCATTTGAGTCATTTGATTCAGTTGCGCATGCGCACTATTTCCACCCGCTCCAGGACCTGGAGGCTCAGCTGAACTGCGACATGAACCAGGGGGAGAATCATGTATTCATAGTAAAATGATGAAACACTTCTGAGGAAAATAAACAATAAGTACACACTAGTTTTTAGTGATCCTGGTCTCCTTATTCTAGATTATGTGTTTTGTTTTTGAGGTTTAGTTGAATCAGAAAATAAATTAGATAAATGATTAAACTGAATAAATACCTGGCATCCAGAATGGCAGATATACAGTATATATTAATGTATACATATGTTTTTATAGTTTTTTTTCTTCCAACATTCTGATTTTCTTTTTTTACTAGTATCTAATAAATAATCTAATAATAAACAATGTGACGTTCATAGGGCAGAACTAATTATAGGGGACAATATTAAATGTAACACAATACACGCTACAGTGGTATTTTAACATTGTTTATTGTGTATTTATCCATGTATTATTCATGTATTTATCTCTACAAGCTTTGTGAAACAAACAATGTATTATTTTTTTCTCCGCCGTCACTCGGAGATTTTCAGGTGAGGGAGGGGGGGAGGACTCACCGCTCACCGCTCATGAGGTGAACGACACAGCGGAAGTGCTACTGACCGATTCAGTGAACGACTCTTTCGAGTTTCGAGGGGAGTCGGTCATGTGAGCTGAACGATTGAAGCGAGGGGAGTCGGTCATGTGAGCTGAACGATTGAAGGGATGTGAGTCGGTCATTCGTGCTGAACGACACCGACAAGCTGACTCGAGTGTGCTGAAAGCCTCATGTGAATGTCAGGAGCCGGAAGCTGCTGTGTTTAGCAGCTGGCGTTACAGCTACAAGCTGCTTTTAGCAGAAAAAAGACAGAAAGATAAAAAATTCTTAAAATGCAAATGTTGATTTTTTTTTTCTGTCACAACCTCAAAGGTAAATGTGAAACATCACAATTGAAACGTCAAAAACAATAATTTGGAATAGAAAGTAAACAGAAACTGGAACTTACACTTAAATGAATAAATACGAATAAAATAACTATGTGCAAAATGTAAATGAAGGCGTTTCACACATTATGAATTAGTGCAAATCTCGTAAACAATCTTCCAAAGTAAATGGAACAGATCCGTTCTGAAGGCACTGATGTTGCCACGATGCACAGTTTGGTTTTCATAACCTCCACTGTGTTTTTGAACACTGGGGCACCAGATCTCCACCACACAAGAAGGTCGGCCGTTCGGGGAAGGAGTTGCTCAGATAGGAAACCTTTCACTTCCAGCATTTTGATTTTCTTCTCACAACTCTCAAAAATAGTTTTACTTCTATTAATAAATAACGTGATTTATAAAGGGTGAAACTAATTATAGGGGACAGCATTGAAGGCAACAAAGTCGTATTTTTAACATAATTTATTGTGTATTTATTTCTTCAAGCTTTGTGAAACAAACAATGTATTTTTTTTTCTTCTCCGCTGTCACTCAGAAACTTTCTGAGCGGAGCGCCGCTGCAGATTTTCAGGTGAGGGAGGGGGGGAGGGCTCACCGCTCACCGCTCATGAGGTGAACGATACAGCGGAAGTGCTACTGACCGATTCAGTGAACGACTCTTTCGAGTTTCGAGGGGAGTCGGTCATGTGCGCTGAACGATTGAAGGGAGGTGAGTCGTTCATGTGAGCTGAACGATTGGAGCGAGCTGACTCGGGCATGTGAGCTGAACGATTGAGGGAAGGTGAGTCGGTCATTCGCGCTGAACTACACCGACAAGCTGACTCGAGTGTGCTGAAACTGCCGCACGTGAATGTCAGGAGCCGGAAGCTGCTGTGCTTAGCGGCCCAGCTACAAGGAGGCTGTAGCAAAAATGACTCAGTGAACGAGTTAATGAACGTGAAAACTCGTGAGTCACCGTTCAGTAAAGTGACTCGCGGGTTTTGAACGATTCGTTCAAATTTGATCATCACTAGCACGGAGCGCTCTCCCCGCTTTTCATTGGGACACACAACTTCCTTGTCGCTCTCCGTGGATACTGCTATTTGTTGACAGTGACACGTGAGCTCAGATTCTCGTGTCTGATTGGTCCTTTCACTGCTCAGGCGCGATTTTGCAACGCGGGAGAAGAGTGCAGTTAGCGCACAGTCAGGTCAGTTCAGAGGAGCCGCCGGCCTGGAGGAAACTTCAGTCATCCTCACAACTGACTGAAATTAACGGAACGCAAACCGGATCGGTTTTATTTATTTTTTTCCCTTTCACCTTTGGAAATGAAGGACATATTCACTCCCGACTGAAAAAAGGCGCGCCACCTGCAAGAGTTACTTTTTAACCAAGCGTGTTTCGGATCCACTTTGTAGCGACAATCACCGGGCGCCGGTAAGATGGCCGAGAACAAGCATCCGCACGTTATTTTCTGCAACGATTCGCCGAAAAGAGTTTTGGTGTCCGTGATCAAGACCACCACCCCGATCAAACCGAGGAAAGCGGAGGCGCTGACCCCTACCAGCCCCGGCTTCAGCGACTTCATGGTCTACCCGTGGAAGTGGGGGGAGAACGCCCACAATGTGACCCTGAGCCCGGGGTCGGTGAACGGCGCTGCGTCCCCCACCGGGACGCAAACCGCCGGGGAGGCGGACACTGCCGCGTCACCCGACCAGATCAAGGTAAACAAAGTTTAATTCATCTCGTTGCGTTACTTCTGACTTAACATAATCATGGAGGATTATCCTACCGGGTAAACGGCAATGTGATACTTTTAAACAATAGGTAAAGTGTATTACCAGGCCACAGATTAAAATATGAGCTTTCAAACTGTTCAGATCTGAGTCATCATTTGAGATCAAGATAGCCCAGAGATTGATCATTTCTTTCTTTATTTTTTTTACCAAAGAAAAACTGCTCTGGCCTAAACCTCAATATGGCCGAAGAGGAGTCATTTAAAAAAACGCCCGCGCATTAGGGTGTGACACGCTGGATTTTAAACCCCAGTCACTTCCTAATCCTGCAGCAGCTGCTCATACATGACGTCGCCGCGCGCCAAAAATCTAACCGGATGTGAATGGATTACAATAAAAAAAAGTGCTTCCTGCTACAATCTCGCACGTGAGCTGAAAGCAGCACCCCAGAATAGTTCCATTGTATCAACTTCCATTGATATATTGTATAATGCTACCGAGTCAACATAATCAAATGGGAAGCATCCATATGATTAATGTAGTAACTTATGAGAACATTGTGTTCTCTTTGTTTGACCTAGAACCCTATCATATTTATCAATAACTGATGGAGAAGTAATACATTTGTAATTCCTCCCACGCCTTTTCACATTTTCATATGTTTTATGTACAACGATGTTGGTTCTTCATTTTTATATTGGAAATAAGAGTTCATTCTTTTTTTTCTTTTTTTTTTCAATAACAAAACACTTGCATACCTTAAAATATATTTTTAATCTGTGTTTTTAGGATGGGATCCGCAGAGGTCGACCGAGGGCAGACACCGTCCGGGAGCTGATCAGCGAAGGAGAGACGTCATCCAGCCGTATCCGCTGTAACATCTGCAACAGAGTGTTTCCCAGAGAGAAGTCGCTCCAAGCTCACAAGAGAACACACACAGGTATAAAAAAAAAAATGAAGAAGACATTTATCCTTGTGCAGACCTGTAAAGGTTTGCTTAGTAATATATTGTAAGCAGCTGAATAGTGACTAAGCCGTGTCATTAATTCAATTCCAGGAGAGCGGCCTTATCATTGTGACTACCCGAATTGTGGGAAGGCGTTTGTCCAGAGCGGTCAGCTGAAGACCCACCAGAGGTTACACACTGGGGAGAAACCCTTCGTCTGCTCAGAGAAAGGTTTGTGATGAATTTAAGGTATAATAGTTTCAGATATATATGTGGTGTATTTGAATGCACTGATTAGTAATATTACCTTTAATGAATCAAAATATTGGTTATTTTCTCACTTGTCCTTTTATAGTATAGGATTCATGTGATGTGCATGGATGCAATATTTAAATGTCTGCAAACATTTGCTTTCTTCTGCAGGCTGCGGGAACCGGTTCACACACGCAAACCGCCACTGCCCAAAGCATCCTTTCTCCCGCCTGAAGAGGGAGGAACCAAAAGAAGGCCTGGACAAGGCTCAGTCTGTGGACAACAAGGCTGTAGCTGAGTGGCTGGCGAAGTACGTGACATGCAAGATGCCTCGCACTCGGCAGTTTGTGGAATCGTCTGCCTCTGGTTATTAACCAATAACCTCTGCCCCTGCAGGTACTGGCGAACCCGGGAGCAACGTGCCCCGACAACGACCAAGGTGAAGTCCCAGGGCAAGGTGAGAGCGGAGGACCAGGAGCAGCAGGATCCCATGGACTTCCAGTCTGACGAAGAGGAGGAGGAGGCGTCGGCGGAGGAAGAGAAAGGCGTCCCGGGAGGAGCGGCCAAGCGTCGCCTGCAGGAGCAGCGGGAGCGTCTCCACGGTGCCCTGGCGCTCATCGAGCTGGCCAACAACCTGTCTCCCTGAACTCCCTCGTCCTGGACTCTCACCCCCTCCCCTCCTAATCCCCCAACCGCCTTCCTGAAACACGTGCTGTCACTAAACCACGTCCATAAATGCAGATCTACGGCTAGTTTAGTTAATCAAGTTTTTGCGAAACCTGACTTCAAGAAGGAGCTGGATTGGCCTGAGATCAGTGTTATGCACAGAATCATCTGTTTCCCCTTCACAGCATCAGGAAGGCACAAGCTAAAGCACCTTATTGAGCTTCCATTTTATCCTTTTAGGCTGCTATAATGGTAGATTTGACAATATGAAGAATGTCTTTCTCTCTTCTGTCTTCTGAAGGCAAAGAAAGAAAACCTATTATGTTTTTAATTTGTTTTGTTTGCACTTTGGTAACGAGTTGTTATTTTTTAATTTTTTTTTTCTTCTCCTAAGTATATTGTGTGTATAAGGGTGTTGGACTGATGTATATATGGATTAAGCGCAGATGGACAGAATGATACAGGGTGTGGTCATGCATAGGAAATGATGAGTTGCATTTAACTGTCAGGTGGCCGCTCGTGTTTCTAGATTTCATCTCCGGCATTATATAAGCACAATTTCACTGCTACTGATAGCAGCAGAAATGGACTGAAGGGTTCAGATGGTTTTTCTCGTATTTGCATCAGCGGTACACCGCATAGTTAAACAAAATGTGGTGAGCAAAGGTGGACAAGAAGAGACAAGCGTCATGGAAGCTGGATAAATCTGAATTTTATGATGGGTCATTTTAAAAAAAAAAAATTTGAATGAGGTGATCATTGCAAGCCTAATTCACATGTCTGATCAGGAACAACATATCCAAGCTTTGACTGTTTACAAAATGTAGGCGTAACTACGTTTGCCTAACCGTGCCACACGAGCGTGGCACCACAGGCTTTAGTTTTTCTATACACTGACTTAATTCTCATGCCTTGTTTCCCGTTTAATGGCAATTTTCCCTCATTACAGGTGTAACCCTACACCAAATACTTTTCTTTTCTTTTTTTTTAACCAGAGGGATATTGTCTGATCGATGTCGGTCATCTTTTATATTAAAAGGTGGCAGGCCAGTTCCTGCTAAGTTTATACAAGTGTGGCTATTCTGTCATCTCAATTCAAAATGTAAGTTTGGGGATAATTTCCCCCAACATTCTTTTGCCCTTTTTTATGTTTGATTTATACATTCAAGCCCTTTAAAACATGGCACATTGAAACAAAACAAATTCCAGTTTGTACGACGTCCATTCAAATTGGCATAAATTCAAAGCACTTAAACTCATTAATAAGGCTTGGATTTAAGCTTGCAATGTGCTGAAGATGGCTCCTGTTTTGCAGAAACGTATTTTGTAGTGCTGGGTGATTTTTGTATATATTTTTTTTGTTTGTTTTTAGGCAACACTACATCCTCCAACACTGTTCGAAGCCTCTTTCCAACATAGTTGCGGTTTAACCTGCACCAGAATCCGATCACTTTAGCCGTGGCGTTTCAATCGGATAGAGAAATTGTGTAGTTACCTTGAACTGGAAATCAATTATTGATAATCAAAAGGAAAAAAAAAAACATAACCAAATGATTTATTCCCAGTTAGATTTTTTTTTTTTTTTTTAACCCTGTCTATTTTGTGGTTTGAGAAAATTTATGCCATTTTTAATATATACAAGTAGTGTTTGTTAGAAAATTGTGCACAATTTACAGAGAGCTTTTAAGTTTTTTTTAGTTTCAGTTTCTCACATCCCCTCTGCTAACATCCTTCAACAACCTTCATGTTTTGAGTGTGTAGAGTGTTCCTGCTTGCTTGGTAGACATTTTATTACACATTTTACACAGATTTCTTTGACCGGCTGTCCACTGTTCTATATTTCTTCATCTTCAATAAACATTCACGGAATCTGACGGGCTTCATGTGACTTGTCCTTTTATTGAGAAATACAACCGAAAAAGGAGATTTTGAATCCAATTAAAATGCCCATAGAGCACCGGTACAGTGGTGTAGTGGTCGGCTGTGTGGGGTTTGCATGTTCTCCATGTGTATGAGTTTTCTTCCGCAGTATAAAAACTCGCTTGAGGTCGACTGGTGACTTGCATATAAATTGCATCATATATGCATGTAAATTGCATATATGAATGTGGTCGGCTTGTGACGACCTGTCCACCATGTGTTTTGCTTTCATCAACAGTTTGCTGGGATTAATCCCAGCGCTCTGCATCCCTCAATTGGATTAAGTAGTATAGAAGAAATATGCTCCAATATGAAGTAAAATAATGCCGCCATGTTGGTGGATGTTTAAATATTGTCCTTCAGACTGTTGAAAACTTCCCTTTGGACTCTTCTGCACTGTGACTCCTCAGCTCCGGTCTGGCTGCGTTACCTCGAGAGTTGGTGTTGTTAAAGGTGAAATATGAGAAGAGGAGTCCGCCTGAAATACTGCAAGGAGAAGAAAAGCCATTGTTGAGGTTATTGTAGAAATGCTGCTTCAACTGTACATTCAGGTTTTACAACAAGGCTGCACAGATTGACGTGTGAGCATGACGCGTTTTAATGGTTTTATAGCAGCTAATCTATCAACAACTGTTACATGCATCAGTATTGCCAGTGGGTGAAATGTAGTGGTGCACCAGTAAATGAAATATGCCTTATGTCAAAATCAGAAAGTGTTAAATGACAGCTTAATTCTCTATACTCAATGTTAAGCTATATGTATACATAACGGAAAGCCGTTAATTGAAATAAGTAATGCCATTCTAAATCAGAAATGAACTGGAAAGCATCATTATGCTGATTTAGCTCAAAGCTGATATGAGGAAACCAGAAAGCATGTTTGAGCTCATCTATATCTGGCAATGTCTGAGCTTCACTGTCATTGTTATGCAGGTGATGATTGGATTGTGAACGGAATCCAGATCCATAAAGCAAGAACTGCGACAACAGAAATGATCTCTTGGTCACACCAAACTGATCACACAACACATTTATAACTGAAACTTTCTTACCAAAGGGTGAGGCCCAGGAAGTTAGGCCAGGAGAACAGGTAGTCTCCACCAATAAACATACCGATGTAGGCTACTGCAACATTCTGAAGAAAATGGCACATTATTGGTCATATTGTAGAATGAAACTGGGAAAATAACACATTTTTCTGTATGTCATGGAACTAATAAAAACCAACACGTTTATCTAGATTCTAGATAGTATTCTCATGAGCACTGACTGACCTTGATCGCTCCGACTATTGTGGTCGTAAGTGCCGAGTTATAATAGTTACACAGGACAATGGAATACACCACCACAAACCTGTACAAAAAGCGACAGAGGCAACAGTGAAAAACCTGAGAGAAGCTTGATTTCCTGTGATATAGCATAAATGTTATGAGAACATGGTGACATACCCCATGAAACAGGACATAAGGAAACAAAAAACAAAGGTTGCTTTCACCCAGTCCTCAAAAGTGATTGCCTGGGAGGAGATGAAAAGGCACAAAGCGGCTATAATGCACGTCATCTGTCAGCGCCAACAGGAACAGAGAATAAGTTTGAACTTTGACAGACGCTGAATGTACCTTGTGTAAATCGCCAGTAAACACACTTGCCACGAGAGTGGGGATAACAATGAACAGTGCATTGTAAAATAAGACACCATATTTGCCCAGGCTCTATGAAGAACAAGGAGAAAAGAAACATATCTGAGATCATGATGACAAAGTAGCTCACAATATGGATCATTTGTTGGCATCTTTAAAACAAATAATTAATGAAACTAAATAAAATGGGGGAAATCCATGTTTGCACTCTATTTGGCAATGTAAGTCAAAATGAGTGTGTGGCAGGGTTTTGTTTTATGGGTGCAATCCACAAAATACTGTTTCTGACACCATTTAAAATGAAAAAGGTTGAATCAGTTCTCACAAATTGTGAAGTATCTATGAGGAAATACTGTAATCCTGTTGGGCGTGTTTAAAAATTCTGTTGACTAAAGGAGCACATAGATGGAAACAGCCATTATATTTGTTAACAAGAGAACTGAAGTCTTTTGTGAGGTTTCATGCTGTGCACTATGTGTTTTCCGACCACACCTACGAAAAAATGCAATGGCAGAAACATGCACATTGTGTTCGTTTGCAGGAAGGGGCTACCTGATCACCAAGTTTCTTCTTGGTGTACACACCGGTGGCAGCAGTGAATGCATCGTTGAGCAGGACGAAGACGTAGCCCTCCACATTGAAGGCTAAGTCTGAGCTAGTAGATACAATGGCGATGAAGAGGAATATGTTAAAAAAAACAAAAACAAAACAAAACAAGGACAATTAAAAAGAAATGGTTCCCATTTTCAGACATTTTCATACCTGGCAGCAATCATGGCACCAACAATTATAGTCATGACGCAGTACACAATGCGCTTTGGAAATGTTTTTCTGAAAAAGGAAAAGCTTTTATTTACCAGTCACAAATCACACACGCACACACACACACACACATACACACACCACACGCATCTAATAAATCACATTTACTTATCTGCATATTTCCTATTCGCTTTCCCGAGCCGTTTTATTTGAGTCCCATGAGAAACTCATTAGGGTAATCTCCATGTAAGAGTGCAAATAAATGCATGAAGTTCACTCAGGCCAAGTCATAACTTTTATTAAAGGATATCTTGAAAGCTTCAAAACTCACAAAAAGTAACTTGAATAGCAGCACTAATGGTTTACATGGCAAAAAAAAAACAAAAGCAGGATAAAAGCAAGGAGAATAACACTTAAGTGGAAGAAAACGAGAGTAGGTAAAAATATAAAAGAAATAAGGTATAATTACATGATAAAAAGCCATAAATAAATGCTGAAAGTGAACATTTATACAAAAGCATAACATGCCTTTTTTTTTTTTTAAAGGAAGATGCAAACAGAAAGGTCTTCAGCCATTTTGTTCAATAAAAGAACTTGCAGTTTGAGTGGCTCTGTAGTTTTATGGGCGTTATCCTCTATACTGCTCTATTTATCCCACTTAGGGTCTCAGGGTTAACAGGTCAATCCTCGCTGACGACTGGCGAATGCACGGATGCAGTGGAGATGCTGGACAGATCGCGAGTCCATCACAGGACAAACATCATTTACACGTATCAGCTCCAGAGACACCAAATAACTCGAAACTTGTGGTTTTAGATAACATAATAAACAAAAACATTCAAGAAAGAAGTCTGAGATGAGTCACTACCTCAGTACATATTAAACTGAATAAATCTTGACAAATAAGACCAAATACCTCAGTATATATGCTTCCATGATCAATGTCATCAAAATGGTGAATTTCCTCAACACTGTAAACATGGGTAAACTGTGGAAAAACAACAGGTTTTAGAGAGTAATGGGAAAGTTCAACTCTGAAATCTACCAAATCATATAACATCCAACCTGAGTTTCTTGGTGCTGGCCAGTCCTGTTACATGGTTGCCAAAATAGAGCAAAGGGAGAGGAAAAATCTGGTGGGGAAAATGAAGGCATGTAAGAATTTGTTGGAGAATAGAAGCCACAATAGGATATAGAGATAAATCACCACGAGGATGTTTATAAATAAATAAATAAGTAAAAATCAGAATTTCTTACTTTTATAAAAACGCTTCTGTCAAAATCCTGAAACCTGACTGTTTTGCTCATTTTGGCTGCATACAGGACAACAATAGTGGTGATCATCTGAAAGACACATTGAAATGAGTCTTTGTTAACAGATTTAAAACAGAAATAAAAACAAAACAAGACTGACGCTCTCACCTGTCCGATTCCCAGACACAGGTAGGACGGGAACCTGCAAAAACCAAACAGCATGAATCCTCCTTCAAACGTGATCACGTGAGATAATGAGACCCCCCTACAGACCACGTGTTGGATGAACGGCTGGGTGACAGCACCGCGACACACACGCCGCCTACCTGAAGCTCGTCAGCACGGTTTTATTCACCACGGTGACCAGGAAAGAGCTGCACGCGTAAAACAGGGCGGCCAGCAGCTGTGACAGCCTAGAATGCTCCACCTGCTCCTCGCCGACTTCCGCTGACATCGTTGGATGAGGTGAAAACACTTGTCGACTTGGTGTCTGAAAAGAAAAGTGCAGAAAGTGGACAGATTGCTGGTTTCCTGTTAAGTCACTGCAGAGCAACTGAAGAGGAAGCCAGGCAGAGGGGCGGTCTCCAAACTATTGCATAATTCAGGAGGGGTCCAAAGTTTTCTCTCTTTATTTTCCAAGTGCCTGGCTGCTCCACCATTTGAATCCCCCCCCCCCAAAAAAAAAAAACCCAACAACAAAAACAAAAAACCCATCCCACATTTGTTCTTATATGTTTTCTACACTTTTTCATAAATGCTACAGTACTGCAATGTGTCCTGATGTAAGTACAGATAATATACTCGTGAAGCAGTATTTGATGAAACGGTGCTGGTGTATATATAGTATCAATGGCTCTGGATTAAATCAGTGCAATCTTTCCCAGAAATGGAATCAGAATTCCATGAATCCAAACTTTTGACCAGCTATGGCTGACTGTGCTAAAAAAAAAGAAAGAAAAGAAACTCACACTGTACAAATGTCATAAACACATAGCTATACAAAATACAGCACCGTGACAAGTGCCGAGCATTTATGACACCGCATACATGCGGAAATCTCACTTTAATTGTGGAATTAATAATGTTGCCAAGACTGAAGGTAAAAAAGTTTAAAAAAAAAAACAACCTCCAACCCAAAAAAATCAAAACAAAACAAAGAAACAATGTTGCAATACATGGTGATTAAAACATGAATTATTAATGAATTATTAATGTACATAGTCTGCTACCCCCCCCCCATATCGGTTCTAGACCAAAGAGCAGGTAGTTATCTGTGCTAAGTTAAAGATTGTTAGATGAAGAATAGTAATCATGGTTCAGTAGGCGGCTAGGCAAAGCAGGTTTCAGACAAAGAGCCATATTTGAATGTGGTGTGCTACCATCAGCAGTCTGTGCAGATACTTTTAATGTGTTGTTATCAGTAGATAGGGCAGCATAGCCATGTTTCAGTTGAGACAAATAATGAAATCATGAATGACGTGACATGTTCAAATGCTTAAACAGAGAGAAATTTGAGGATTATATGTTTTCATTGTTAACTGCAACTGAGTAGTTATAATATAATAGATTATAAGATAATAAGAGATTGCCCAAATCAAATAGCATCAGATTTACTGACACTGCGAGGATTTTGCACCTTTTGAGGAGTTGTGAAACACATAGCACTTAATTAAAAAAAAAAAAAAAGAAGCATCGCCATTTTTTTATAGGGTTATAGATGGAAGTGTGTAACAACTGTGGAAATTAAAAAATGTTTGTCCACAAGGTGGTGCTATAGCATCAATCTTGAAATGATCCATCCATTCCTCTTCCACCTGCTTTATCTGAGCAGAGTGTAGTGGGAGCTGGACCCTGTTGTCTACTTCCAAAGTTCACTGTTTTTAACTAACAACAACAACAACAACCAGGTGGTGGTTTTAACCTGGGGCCAAGTTCACAATCACTTCTTCAGCTTCCCACGAGTCAACATCTGGCCCCAGGCCAGTGAACTGGGTGCTGTGCTGACACCCAGTCTTTTCATCAACAGCAAAGGACAGCTTGACTCAAAAGCTGAGGGTGGGGATTTGGATATACTACACGATCAATCCAACTTTACTTAGTCCCTCCCATTTTTAAAATGCGCAAAACAAAACATGAATTGTCAATAAAACATTTTCAGAAGAGGAGGATCACCTGTCTGCTTGGTGTGTTTGATTGTAACTGGAAAGAACTCCCTTGAACCCCCCCCCCCCCCCCCCAACCCAAAAAAGAAGCACTCCAAATTCTATGTGAACTACTTTTTTCCTCATTTTCTTTACAGACTGAGCAAGTTTTACGAGTACAGCAGCTTCACCCTGGTGTATTGTAAGTAAGTTACTTAAGTTACTACAGGGTGAAACTTCTCGAAATGCAGAGGTTTCTGCAGATACCTAATGACACAACTCTGTTCTGGTTGCGAAATATTAAACCAGTTCATTGAAGGATCTTACCTGAATCAACAAAAATGATCCCAACAGCCTTTTTCCTGTCAAATAGAAATTAAACCAGTCTGACAGGTGAACCACAAAAATACTTTTTTTTGTTGAAGTTCGTTTGTGTACTTTCGTTTTGCAGGGCTGTTTACTGCTTCTCTTTCTCAATGCTCAAAACGAATAGCTTTTTAATCAACTTTTTCACATGTTGCCACCTCCAGTTTGATTGCAATGAGCCACAATAAGCTTTCTTGACAGTAGGAGTGATGAGGCAGGGTTTTTATTTATTCATTTTATTTATTTTTTTATCTGGGTTGCCATAACTTCATTGTGGTCCTCGCTGTCCATTGTGTCATTCAATTATTTTTGTTGTCTTTTCTGCCCGATGAAGGGAATTAAAAATCCAGTGCTCTATGCAGTTCCAACCTCTTTGCAGTTAGGATGCTTTGACCACCAACGTGCTGAGGAAACCTGCTCTGACTTGAACTCACTCAGGTGAGAACGTATTTGTGAGCGTTCAAAAGGCTGCGTGACTCAGAAGAAAGATAATGACACAGTTGTGTGCTGCAGGCCTTTTTTGTCATTTCAGTTAGTAATTCACTATCATAACAGTGTTTGTTGGCATGGGTGTTAATGTCTGTAAATTAAGTTATTTGGTAATGTTTATCCTGCAGTCGCATAAATAGAAAGTTATAGGTGAGAAATGAATCTTGAAATCTAGATTAACTGCTACTCTGGATATGGAGCTATATCCATTCTTACACCATTCTTATATCAGTTTTTATATTCTGTTACGGGCAGTCAGGGTTGGTGGGTGTGTGTATGCGTGTGTGGGTGTGTGCGTGTTTCTATTTAATTTTTATTTTGCTCTTTTATGTGAAGCACTTTGTGTTGCATGTATGTTTGTATGAAAAGTGCTCTATCAATAAATTTTGATTTGATTTGATATGAGATGAAGGTGTTTATAAAAATCATATCGGTCAAGATGATATTATTCACACATTAAAATCTATAAAGTTCAGATTATCCATTAGTTGGCACAATGTAGTGGCCCCTCCTCTTTCTCAATGGATGTAACTTCTTTTTATCACACCTGGTTCGAAATGAGGATCATGAGCTGGCCACATTAGATTAGTTTTTGGTTTTGTTTTTTAAGTTTGAGTTGTTTCAATAGATCCAACCAGACATTTATAGAAAATCTCACCCATTGATTCTGAATTCTGAAGTAGTCTCGGAGGCTTGGCAAGCTCATTTCCCCTTGAGATTTAGGTAATTGTAGAGTTTTTAAATCTTGTTCTTTGGGGTTTAGCATTACAGATAAAGCGTGAGATGGCTTTATTCCATTCCCTAAATTGAGAATTAGGGACTTGGATGGGCAAAGATTGGAATAAATGCAGCAGTCTGGGCAAAATATTGGTTTTTATTACCATCATTCATGTGTGTGTGTTTTAATTGTGTAAAGAATTTAATAGAGTTAGAATCACAATTTAACTTATATTTCGTTCTGAGGTCAGGTGTTGGCTTAAAATTAAACACCAGGGCTTGTGTCTTTTCAATATTGAGAGTTTAGCCTGATAAATTTCCATATTGCAGCAACAGATCCATCAATCCAGGGACCCCAGAATCTGGGTTTTGAAGGCTAACCAAAATATCATCTGCATGAAGGCTAATCTTATAGTTAGAGCCTCTGCTTCTTGATGTACTTTGGTCGTGTGTGTCACACTTCCATCTGTTGAAGTAAAACTGTGGCTCATGTTAGAAGATATGGGAACTTCAAAGTTAAAGTATCTTTTATTCCAAATAAGACACGGATTACACGTAAAAGGAAATTAATCTTATTCTGGCCCAAACTTCGTTCAATACAGGGTCATTACGTTTATTTTGTAAGTTTCATTTATGCGAGAGTGCTGCATGTACTTCTGTTCTCTTCTTTCCTTTGTGCCCATGAAGGAAGCTTCTTTTTGTGAAAGTCCTCTTTTAATTGCATGTTTTTCCTTGTGGAAAAGAGCAATCACAGGCCAATTTAACCTGTAAGGGACACAACGTTTTCAAAGTCTCGTTGACCTGATTCAATTTGTTCTGAGATGCTTTGTACCTGGTGAAATTAGCCTATGCATCGACAATTTATCCCGTTGAATCTACATTGTTTTTTATCATTTAACTGTTTCCAACCAAAAAGCTTGGGCTGGGATAAAACAGGCCCACAAGAATAACCAGAATATTATTATTGACAGTGATTGGCAGCAGTTACCTGCCTCTGGAACTCCATGCTGTATCTCAAAAGCGACTCAAAGAAGTTGCTAGTGTCCGCATCAGTTCGACCTTTGGAATAACTCCAGAGAAAAGATATTTGGCTTCGCATCTCAAACATCTTTCTATTGATGTCTAAATCCTGAGTAGTTTAAAAAACTGTGTTATAGCTGCAAATTCAAGCTGACATCAAGTACACAATGGAAAGTTTACAGGGATCAACTTTTTATTTTCAAATTACAAATGCAAAGAAAGAAACATTTACATCGTCGGTAAATTTTGCCAGTTTGCTGTGATCGTCCATTGCATCCCAAACAAGATTGAAACTACACTGCAGTTACTTATGTGTCAACAGGTAGGGAATACTTTAATGTGTTGGTACAACCACGTCTGCATGGCTCAGTGACAAATACTCACGATGGTATAGAAAAGTAGAGGAAAAAATGGTTTCGTGTTTTGTTGGACATTTTTTGGGGAGAAATTAAGATACATAAATGAATCAAAAGTACACAGAAATTGTATTACAGACACAAAGTTACAGTAGTAGAGTTGTACTTTTAAGGAATTTTTAGGTTTTACATAACCGACAATAAGGAACTTGATTGCATAAAAACCTCTCATAAATGCCATGTGGAAACATACGACATGTTTCTCAGGGTAGAGATTCTCTGCTCTACGTCTCAGTACCTCAGCCTGCGTGTGGTACGTCTCGCTCTCCTACGACGCCTTTCCAGGAGCCGTTGTTCACGTGCGTAGTTCGGGAACTGGCCATACAATCTGTGGATCAGCAACAATCAGTTGTTATTTATTTATTTATTTTTTATTACATAAAAACCTCTAAGAAATGCCATATGACATATGTTTATGAGAGGAGTGATTCTCCGCTCTGAGCCTCAGTACTTAGGTCTGGGTCTGCGTAGCATTCTCAAGGTGTTCTCTATCTGAGGTGGTGCACATATGGGCTTCTTCTGGTCCTTGACATACAGTCTGGGGATCAGTGAGGAAAGACAATCAGTCATTCAGGCCTAAAATCATACTTTGAGCACAAGTTATGAGTTACATCAGAGGGCTTACATTAGCAACTTTCAGTTAAATGATTCATTTCAGTGTCTTTTCTTGTTATTAAATTCGAAATGTAGACAATGAATAAATAATGTAAAAACTACTGTAGTGTGACCTTTTGAATCATTGTTACTCACATCACTGCCTCAATGTTACAGGCAAAGGAGTCTGTCTGCACCTCCCATCGTTGCACATTCAGCAGCATTGGTATGGGGATGTTTCTCATTGTTGTGATGCAACATTTTGGGATGCCAGCTGCAGTGGGAGATTGGGATCAAGAGTGTAAATGAAAGAAAAAAATAAAAGTCAAAGTCAAATGGTAGTAATGTTTGAACAAAGAAATGTATTCATAAATGTATGATAAAGTAAACCATCTTCAGCATATCTATGCTCTAAAGACATTTTCATTATGAACATTGAGCAATATTGAATATTGTCAATGCACTACTTTAAAAAAAATAAAAAATTACAGGGGTCTGTACTGCACAATGTTGCAGGAACATAAAAGTAGCATACAGATGAGTTGAAATAGCTGCCACAAGACATCAGGATGTAATCCTGAATATGATTATTTCTTTGTGTTCACAGAGAATCTTTTATGCTCCATAATATTCTTATTTAAAATTATGCACACAACCAGTTGTATGTGCCTTCTTGACTTCAACCTGTATTTGTAGTGCGAATGAGGTTCTTACCTTCAGTGGAAGTGATGGTCAAAGCATAAAAACACACAATCGCACACACTACTTTCAGATCCATGATGGCAGGAGAAATTGTGTCGAGGGAATGTGATCTTGTTGTTTAAATACTGACACAGAAGCTGTGCACACACCCAAGTATCCGCCCAAACGCATGACTGACAAGTGTGTGAGATTGAGCTTTCACCAGTCAGATACTTTCCATTGTGAGAGGATGCTGAGAAAGTTGACATGTAAAAAAAAAAAAAAAAAACAAGCTGTGATGATACACTAAAGTTTGAAGCATAATTGAAAAATATTGTAAGGTTTGCTTTTTAAAAAAAATATTTTTCTTCAAATAAAGAACAAAGTTTTTCAAACTGTCTGTACTGGTTAACTTTGTGATACCGGTATGCTCCGCACAGGCTCCAACAGGTTTAATAACCCCTCTTTTAAAAAGGATCCTGTTTGATTTGACAGCTACCGAATGAATGCACACGACACACCTAAAGCCTTGGAAGACAGGATGCAGGTCACAACGATTAAGGTCGAAACGAAATGAAGACGTAAACAAGGATCAAACTTTCGCTTTCGTCAACCGTTACAAGCCTCCATTGATAACAACCTCTGTTTTTTTTCACCTCTTCAAATGTTTTGGACAAACTTATATATGGTGCTGAAAGGTGGCGTAAGATCACTTTCACATGACAGTGACAATGTTCCCAGTTTGATTTGGCTTCGGCAAGATTTCTGTGGAGAGTTTGCATGTTCTTCCATCGTGTGTATGGGTTTTCTCAGCAATGACAGCCACAGGCTATAGGAGCGAGCGCTGTGCCGGTACCTTCGCTCTGTTCCCCACCGGAGGTTCTACCGCAGGTCTATTCACACCATCGAAATTGGAGCATGAAGGTCAAGAACTCTGTGAATTGTACACCCTATACAAGCCACATGCACATGGATAATTGTGCCCTTGCTAGCACAACTCGCAATAGTTACCTCATACATACATCAGGATTCATTGGTAAAGAAAAAAAAAAAAAAAGAGTACTATATTTTCTCTCAGATACTGTTAAAGCATTGAAAGAGATTCATATTTGCTAAATGTGGCCCTTTGGTTTGATGTTTAAATGAAAGATGATCAAGTTCAAGCCTCTCAATCACAAAAGAGGTGCCCTGCACAAGAACCCATGAGCAAGAAGACTGCACATATTGTCAGTGACTCTGACAGTAGAAAAAGAGACGACGGTTTAAAAAGAAAAGAAAAAAAAACTTTCGGGGAAACAAGATCTCTACATGGCAACATGATTGACAGTTTTGCGTGCATTGTATATTCAGGTGTGGTTTTCAAAACTGTGTATCTTGTGCAATCGACCTGAGCCTGCAAGCAATCAGTGTAATTGCCGTGTAAAAAAAAAAAAATAAAAAATCAAATGCACCCTGGGGGACTTCCCAGCAGAACTGACAAAATGATTTGGTTTCACTTTAAACTGACAAAGCTGGTGATTTAGTGTGAGCCAAACTGCGGACGAAAATCTGGGATTTTGATATTTGGTCAAAACGTTTTACATTTGTATTGAGAACTTGGATCAATGTGATTCTGTTCTTACCAGAACCAGTGGGACATCACCGTATCTCAGTGATTATTTTTCTTGAAATCAAAATTTAAATCTCAGACAAACTACAAGCAAAGGTCTTTCCTATGGAAGACTTTACCAACAAAATGTCATCACACGTTGTTTTGGCAGCTGTATCAGCCTCAATCATCACGCATAAAGTGATACGACGATTAAAATTTTCATCTATAGGCGGACTGGACATGTTGATACACCGCAGCAAGACCTGTGTGCTTGGAGGCGATGAACGAACCCAGCAGTTTATGTGTTGTCGTGTTGGGGCAGTGACTGCCTGCCAGACGACTCAATAAACCTTTTGTGTGTCATTTCTAAGAAGCACATAACAAAACAGTCCTCTTACCTGTTTTCACTCTTTCACAGTCAAACTCATGCAAGCGGATGAGCAGCATCAAGAACAAAATACAAAAGTCTTTTTGTGTTGTGATACATTCTGTATTGTTTCTCATTGTTTTTCTCTTCGATATACAACCATACTTCGACTGCACACAAAGTAATTGCTGAGGCATTTTCATTCAGCTGTTTTACATACATGTCTGGAGCAACCTTTATCGTCAATCTTTTACTTATTTACAGTGATTTCTGCTGGATCTCATTCATTTCAATTGGAGCCTTGCTATGTCCCCATTGGAGAATAAATTTAGTTTACACTATGTGCATTAATATTTACATGTGGGTGCAAACAAGATGTCTGCTTTTCCCATGCTCTCTTCCAGGATTTGTACATGGCGAATCAGTAAACGAGTGGAAGAAAGTCGGACTTCTCGTTTCTTTTACGTCTACTTTTATCTTTTGGTTCGGAGTTCAGATTTCAAATCTTCTTGTGGAACGAAGACGGTCTTCATTGCCTGCTGCAGCTCCAGGCCCTGTAGAGCAAAGGGGAACCTCCAAACGCACGCACAGTATCAGTACTCGTTCTGTTCTCTGGTGGCCACATGCAGCAGTCGCAGTAGCAGTTCTGTAGGTGAGCTCCTCCCAGTGCTGTGGGCCAGATCTGAGATCTTCACCTCTCCCTGGCAGTCAGGGTCAACCACACAGCTCTCTGAGAGGGAGGAAAGGAAAGGACATGAAAGATAGAAAAATGACTTAGTCCAAGGGGCTTAGATTGCATAACCAGATTCTGAGAGTGCATGGAATTGGCCCTTTCCAATTTATCACCCTCATCAGCAAATGGTTGTGAGAAAACGTTCAATTCATTTCCACTCTTGATCAACAATCAAAGTGGCTCCAGTGAATGAGACAAGGTAATAGCACAGACCGTACCCGAGTTGCAGCAAAGTCCGGTAGCAGCGCAGCGCCCTCCTTCCGACCCACAGGATCTCCCTCCTGCCTGACAAGGGGTGAGCAGGTAGTTCTCCTCCACACAGTGAGCAGTTTCTGGGGAGCCCAGCAGGCAGCCGAGACCCTCCCCGCAGCAGATGCTGGGGCCGAAGCAGCGGCCCTGGTCTCCAGGGCCACAGGACATGCACTTCAAGCAGAAAACACGTGTTAAATAAATAGATGTGAATAAAAACATTCTAAGGTTAAAATTTGTATTCTGTTTGATTGAATTTTGAAATATTAACATGCTTGAAAGAGACTCATATTCAGTAGTGATTACTTATCATTCTATAGGCTATGGTTAATGTTTGGTTTAATTTATTCTGCCCGACTAAATCTACTGGATTCATGACATCGTTACTACATGAAAAATGAGAAGATTGAAGGCTGGACACAATAAATTCACCTGGAAATTAAACTTTGAATATTGAAATGTTGACTGCCCAAAACCCTTCTCTATAAAAATCCATACATGAATTGAAGTTATTGCTATATATTGACAGAAATATATAGTTTTACACTACTTTCAGGAAAACACACAAGAGCTGACCTGTAGCCTATATTTAAAATTAAAAAAAGAGGGACTTTTGAGAACAAAATAGATTAAACAGGGTTTATTTTTCAAATTCTTTCGATTTTATTCAAATTTCCACTTGTTTTTTGTATGAGAAAAAACAAAAACTAAAAAAAACAACAACAAAAAAACCGAATGTGTGAGAGTAATGTTTCCTCACCTGTCTGATCCCAGTGTCCGGCAGCGCCCTTTTGCCTCCTCGGGGGCAGTTCTGGATGTAGCACGCGGAGGAGAGCGCGAGCAGTCCCAGGACGCACAGGGGGGACAAGGACTGAGGCATCGCTGCTGCTTTGGAGTTAGAGCCGCTGTCTGACGGATCGCCCCGGTCATCCCTCACTTTATAAGCACATGGACGTGATTTGACAAAGCCCATTGATATGTGACGTCAGTGTCGCACCGTCTTGCTCCCGACGCGCACACGCGCCCGAAGGCCACAGGCGAGCGCGCCGCGCGCACGCACCAAGAGGTCGCTTCGGATGTGGCTCCGCATCAAATGAGTGCCATCTAACAAATCTAAACGGAAAAAACAAAAAACAAAAAACAAAAAAAACAAAACAGCAGTGGGAGCAGAAGATGTTTTTTTCCGTATTCAGCACAGCGCCATGCGTCCACATAACTTTTCTGAATAATTTGAGCCTCCGTGGCGGGAGAAAACACAAGAAAAGACGCACAACGAACAACTAATTGAAATTTGTGGACAACTAATTAGATTAACTGCAATGAAGAGCAATTCACGGTGATCATGCAGATGCATGCACTTTTCTTTCTTTATTTCTACGTCTGCCATGCGAAGACAGCTGAGGTGGTGTCATGACCACCTCCAGGTCGCTCAAATTATCCACCTCAAGCAACACTAAACTGTTTACGAGCAAAACAAAATTAACATTTCTAACGAGTATATTTAGTGTTGATTATTCGGTTGCATGCTCAGGTTTTCATCTGTTCTATTAACTGTTGTGATGCTAATTAAGGAGTAAATAAGAAATGGTAGAACTGAGCAACAGAGGCAGCAGGTCAAGTTGTTTAATTGTCATCAGAGCATTCAAGCCTGATCTCTCCACAAATGTAATCTCACTATGAACTAAGCACAAAAAGTAAGGATTTTCTTTGATACTACATTATTCAGGTACAGCATGGACATGTTTCTGGTCCCTAACAGCCAGGGAATACGCAGAGGGACAATCACAATAGGGGGGGTCGTCCTGTCTATCGGACTATCAGGCCGAAACCTTACATTTTCCTCAACTATCAAAACACTTTCAATCAAACTGTTTCATTGTTTTTATAAGCTGCATAAATAAAGTTTTAATTCCTTGCAGGTTTGTTAACATTAACATGAATCTTCTGAAATAGAAGAAAAACTGTTGTTTTGCAAACTAACTTTCATTGAAAACCCGATTCCTCATTACAATTTGCAGTTCTGATTTAAAGAAAACTTTCCCCAAATGCACGTCTTTGGACTGTTTGCAAAAAACCAGAAATGATGCACAGACAAAGGGAGAACATGCAAACTGCACAGACAGCTCCTTTAAGCAGTGGAGGATTGTCATTGTGAGGAGAGGATGCTAATGTGCAGCTCCTTTGTACATCCTATATAATTAATTAATTTCCACATTTGTAAGGAACATGCCTTTCAAGGGATGAGTAATGGAGTGTAATATGTGATGCACCCTTGTCAGATCAGCCGAAATCGAATCCTCTAAGCCAATGCCAAGAAGTTTCTTATTTGTATGGCTCTTCCACTTTCACTTCTTCAGACTTCAATGATCAAACAAGAGTCAGTACGTGTCGAGCTGTTTGACATTGGCAGCCAGATTTGGGAATTTTATTCACTCGCGCAAAACCACACAAAGCTCTGAAGCCTGTCCCATTTACAAGAAATGTGTGAAACTCTAGTAAAAACACTTTCCAATATAAGATTTATTGCTAGAAAGCATTGTTACAACAAGAAAAAGTTTTAGTGCTGCGTTTATATTAGAAAAAAATGTTTTATTCTAGCAAACAGAAGGAAGAAAAGGCGCTCCTAATTAATAATTGAAAACATTAACAGAAACTTAACAATCATGAATACAAAACAAAACAATTTGAGCCTAAATTAGCTTGCGTTTTCACAACACAACTAAAAAGAGCTGTGCAAAGTCAATGGGTTCCTTTGACAAATAGATTCAAATCAAGTGCTTCACCTATCACCCGGAGCTCCGAATGCAAGTCTTTTATTTCAAATGCAGAACAACTGATTTTTGTCCTTGCTCCTACTGAGCGGATACAGGATCATGACCTTGGTTAAGCTTAATGTTGTCAGGGAAACCAACCGATAAATTTCATGGTGCTTGTGAAGCCTGGAAAAATACTATTGGCCCGACTTCTCTTTGTTTCACCCTTTTGTGTACCATAACTTTTGTGCTTGTGTTGACATTAGAGGGAATACGTGGTCAGTGACACGACGGCGACAGGAGAAAACAGTAGAGTACTGAAACATGAATGAGAGACACCAATCATCTTAAGACACCCACAACAAAGCCCACGAATGAGGACATGTGGAACTTGTCAGGTTCGTCACAATAACAATCACAGAGCCTTGGAATGACTCAGTTCATCCAGAGATCTTTCTGGTTGCTCTCAATTCGTCAGCCACCCCCCACCTCCAACCTCTCCTGTGCATCCTCAGCACAATCCACACATCCAGGGTCAGAACAGATATAGCAAATCCAAGGTTGCAACCACACTTCAGTGCTCAGTGAAAAGGCTAAGCTAGAGTGAGGGGGGTGGAAGAGAAATGGAATAGGATTTCATGGATTTTTCAATTTTTCTTTTTAATACTTCAACACGCTTGACTTTCATGGTCATTTTTAATTGTGAGCATGATCAAGCCATGCTTGTGTGATGTTGTGGGTTCAAGAAAATTGAAAGGAACATAAATGACAGCAAGAATGTAGACAATGTTAACACGGAGGACAATGTATGAAAACATAATATGAAACATGACACATGAATATCAAACACTGTAATAGGAATGCTTGGACTGCGACAAGTGTGTGAAGAAAGAGTTATCAAAAATGGAATTAAAGTCGCGACGAGAAAAAGTGAATAATTAAAATCACTATATGTGATGAACTTTGTGCAGATGTTTATTTTTCATACAGCAATAACGTATTGAAGTCAAATCTGGTACATTTCTGTGGGTTTGTTGGTCTTTTCTGTGCCTCCGGTCAGTGATGCACACGTATGATGCAGCTGTGTGGGGTCGAGCGCTGGCAGGTTGGACACGGGATGTGACCGGATGTGGCAACAGAGAGCGAGTTGGCTGGTCTTGATTTCCTCTGCAGGCAGGCACGACACAGCAAGTGGCCGCACGTCAGGCGGTAGATAGATGACGCTGTTGTAGAATAAGCAGAGACGGAGCAGGAACAAGCTGCGCACGTCTTCTCACCTGCTGAGAGAAAGCGAGGAGTGAAACCTTCACGTTTCAAACCGTCTAATTCTGGGTTTTCTCATATTGTCACGATGAACTGAAATGCACCAAAATCCTTTTCTTTAGCAGAGATAATGATAGACAGACTAAAACATCATTACTTGCAACTCCAATCATTTTGGGCACGTTTGAGGAGTACTTTTATAAAGTTAGAAAAATAACTGGTTTGACACTATTTGCATATGTTGCAAGCGTGAGTTTTGTCTGTTGAGCCGTCTTTCCGTCGGAATCCGAAATATTTCCATACTGCCGATTTATTTCCAAGAGGTGAGCGTGTATCATCTGTTTTTAGGCAAAGATCAGAAATTGTAAGGCAGACTACACATTTCCTGAAAGCCCATAGCCTTGCCTTCAAGATTAAATTACTTTTGGAGCTATAAAATATATGTGGTTGCATCTAGAGTATGTTAAATAAAAGTCATATCCTTAACCTGGTGCTTTTTTGACATTGACCTTGACCTTATGATAATCACAGTAAATGAATTTCCCATATCAAATAACCCATAAGTAGGCTTTTATTGCAAATGTATATCACTTTTGTATGCTGAGCTATTGCAATCTTATATTTTCACAGTTTGCCATATTTATTTACAATTTCCGACCTTTGCCGAGCTGTTATTTCTATAAAGCTACCAAGTTGAAAAGGTCATCATGCACTTTCAGACACCCGAGACCATTAGCGTTCAGAAAATATATGGTAGCCGTTGCCCACCCAGATGGGAGCATATTGGCCTCTGGCCCATGGACTAGTTAAAAAGGCCGCTGAGCACATGTAACAGGTTTCAATACGAATATTATGTACACCAGCCAATTTGTGGGAAGTCAGCGGTCATTGCCAGCAGTTTGTGAAGGATCAGCCTGTGCCTTCCCACAATACACACCGGTCTCTATGGGATAAACCTTGTACGAGCAGGCAGTGAATTTGAATTCTTTAAATCTAAATCTGAACGGTCCAATTTAAAATTGAGTCCATTGGTTTGAATTTGTGTCACAATAAAATCGATTCATCCTCACTTTTCAATTTCACTTCTCTGCAATCAATGTAGTTTTTTGATGTGACACATATCTGGGACCTGGATTCAGGAAAGATTAGCTGAACGCAGATGGGAAAAGGTTGACTTTACCTGGCGTGAACACCTCCGACGCAAATAAACACTGAAAATACGACGCGCTCACTGGTGTACTTGGCCAGCTGGCCTTCCGGGTCAAATCCTGAAACTCTTCCGGATATTTGAAAGGGAAATGTAACGATTTGCCTCTCGTGACTGTAAGAGTGCCGCCAAGAAGTGAGCCACAGGCCTTTCCGGAGGTAATGCGTTTGTCATTTTACAAGATATGTTTGTAAAGTATGGCCTAAAATGTTTCGGAGAGCATAGATCTTACCTGCAGACAGGCTTGGCAAGCTTGAACTGGGGTTCTGCGGAGTGGTGGTCCGCGGCTCGGAGTCGACCTGCTTTTGCTGCAGCAGGTTTGAAGTAAAGGAAGGTCGGCCCTGCAGGGCGGAGGACAGGGCCTCATCCAGACTGGACGACAAGCGCTGCTCATGGGAGCTGTAGCTGGGCGCTGAAGATGTGTGGTGGAGACACAGAAACAAAGATGTCAGCAGGGGAAAAAAAACCAAAGAGAACTGCATGTATGGAATGTTGTTACTCACCGGAGACTGATTCCGCTCTTGTTTTTTTTGTTTGTGGTAGCGGCTCATTCTTAGCGGTCAATATTTCTGTAGAGTCTGTGGAAATTTCACCGATACTTAGTTTTTTTCTTTTATTTGATTCAGATTTTCTGTTTTTGTTAAGAGTCTGGATATTAGACCCATCACTATCATCCTCCAGTGGACGTCCAGGTGTAGAACTTTCTATTTTCACAGTGGTGTTGTAATTGTTGACATCAGCAACGTTTCCTGAACGTTCAGCGCAACTTGAAGAGCTCTGCGCTTGTCCCTGTTGCTTGGATGTTACGAGTCTGGAGGCCTGTGGATTCTCTCCCTGGTCTCGTCTTCCCAACATCCCATCCTTTTTAATCATCCCATTCTGTAGCAGGAAGTGGTCAATGCGGCCTTTCAGCTGGGGGTTGGGGAGAGGCTGAGAGGACGAACTGAACGGGACTCCGGTGAACGGGTCGTTCGGGGGCCGACCCCACGTGGCTTCCCTCTTCTGGTACTCCTCCAGAGTGGTGCTGTCCACCGACACGCCGCCGGGCAGCAGCATCGGCAGCGCCATCACCTCTTGTGTGATCGGGTCAAGGAATTCGTCCGGCATAGAAAGACTGCCAAATTGAAACCAAACAATGGAAATAGTATCGACTGATTGATATACAAGAAAACATTTTACACCGAGAATTGAGGAAGAAGGAAGGTGAAACAACTCTGAGCCTGAGCTGGTGCCGGGATTTGACAAAAGATTAGCAGGGTTCTGCTCAAAATACTTCGGCTTAAGCAGTGAACAGAACCCACACCTTTAATTAAACCGTATTAAATCTGATCTTGTCCCAAATACAAGCAGCATGACAATACACAGACAAAGCACTTACATGTGCTTTGATCTTCTCAAAACATATTGGCCATATATTTTTGAGGTCATTTCAACTGCTTTGGATAACCGAAGGGCGGCGCCATAGTTAGCGAGCTTTTGGCACTCTCACCCAAACAGTTCAATATCATCAGTTCGATCCCAAGCTTTTGGTGAGGAATCTCTCTGCCTACCTACGTTTTCCCTGGTATTACGGTTTTCTCTGGGACGTTGTTATCAAGGTGAATCGGTGTCGTCAAAATGATTGTTGGTGTAAATGAAAGTGTTTGATATGTGATGGACTGGTGATCTGTCCAGGGTTACCCTCCCTTTTTGTCCATTCAAGCTCAAGTCTGCAAAGAAGACTGATGACAGAATGCAAAAATGGCCATTATTTTCAGTTTTGGGGTACCTGTGAAACACCACCTTTATTCATCCTATGGAAATCAACTAAATCCTCCTTCGTTATGTGCTAGGCTCAAAGTGATTGTGGTGAAAATATGGCGTATTTGTTTGTTGTCGTTTAGCTGTGTTGAGGTGTGGCAGATGTGTTTGTGCACATACCTCGAAGGAGCTTGCGGTGGTTGTGTGGTTGGTTTCACGGACGATGTCAAAAAGGCAGGTTGTTTCAGGAGTCTTTCACTGGCCTGGTGGACTCTCTGAATCCACTCCACTTGGTCAGCAGAGCAGCGGCGAGCCGGCTGCCCCCACACAGTCAAAGCTTTCAGTCCGAGAGACGATGCCGCTCCACCAAAAGGGACAGACACGCGGAGCTGCGTGACAGCGTCCAGCGAGAGCACGCCCCGGCTCCACAGCTCCTCCTGGCGAGAGTTTGCGTGTCGCGGTGGCGGTGGGGAAAGAAACGGGGCGCGCGGGCGAAAATTTGAACGCGTGAAGCAGACCTGAGCTTCTTCCCTCAGCTCACATCGTGCAACCAGTTTAAATTCTGGGATTGAACTGCTGGATTCAGGGTGTGACTGAGACTTGAAATGTACTCTTTGCTGAGAATCACTGGCGGCGTCTTCACGCCACTGCCGGGCCTGAACGCTCCACTGGTGAGCGCCGCTCTGCTGAGATTTACTGGCACGGTGTTGATGTGTCTCTGTCTTGTAACTTTTTGGGTCCTTCACCTCTGTCTTCACTTGATCACTTGTCGGAGCCTGTTTGTGGTCAGGGGTGGGACGAATTGGATCAGAGCTGGTGCTGATCTCCAGTCTCTTGCAGGCCTGTCCTCGGTCCATACCCCAGGGCCACAGTTCCACGTCCACCCTGCACAGCTCCACCTGGAACCCAAACTGCAACGTCACCTAAAATGAAATAATTACACGACGTATTAGACACAAACTCCTGTGCAGAATTGGGTCACGAGGACCCGTGTGGCACTTTAATCATATCTCCACACACGCTCCAATTTCACGCCAAGGGAGCTCAATTGCTGTGAAAGCGTGCATGAAATTTTAAAAAACAAAACAACAACAACATCCCTGTAAAACTATAATAAAAAGGACTTACTGGCAGCCTTCTTGGTAACAAGTTCACGTGACTCCTTATATGTGATACTAGTGGTGAATTAACAATAATTAACATGAAGTCTTTGAGTAAAGGACATGATCCTTGCAGAGAGACGATCGATATCATTTCTACTTCTTTATGATAAATATGACTCCGGTATGAATTTCTTTGTAAGTTTGTCTTTCTCTCTGAGTGTGTCCTGTAATAAACTGTCCACCTGTCCACAGAGTGTCCCGCCTTCACGTCAGCCGAGCTCACCTCCAGCCTCACGTGACACAGAAGGAGAGAAGATAGACGGAATGGACGTCATCTAACCTGCACAGGAGGTCGGAGGAAGTACTCCAGCTTGAAGCCCCGCCTCCTGACCGCTGGGTCGGCTGACACGAGGTTAGTGACGTCGTAGCCATCTGCACACACCTGCAGTCAGAACAGAAATCAGATGTTCCTCAACAATAACAAAAGAGCAAAAAACTGTTTAATTCTACATAGTATCTTCAAGAAACAATTCAAATTGTCAACCTAAAATGCATCGCATTTTTCACATTTAAAGCTGAAAACTAACTTCAATCAAAAAACATGGGAATCTGTGACCGACATGACGAGCATGAGAAGGTATTGGAGGTAAAAGCAAAGACCAAAAAAGGTAAACCATAAAGAATCTTCTTGAAACAGGTGAAGTAGAGTCGTTATCCCTCCAGAGTTTGGCGGAAAGACAGCCATGATCAGATTACAAAATACCAATAACAAGAACATAACAAGGACAGGACAGTAGTGATTCAGTCTCTTATGCACCACTTTGTCCTCTCCCCATTTATTGTCGCATTCTCAACCTCCACCTACATCCTGTCTTATTTTTCATCCGTGTACGTTTGCAACTCCTTTTCATTGTGAATTGCCTTGTGTCTGAATGATCCTCTATTAATACGTTTGCCTTGCTTTGCCTTTTCATCTGGACCTACTATTTCACTGATTATAACAGGAAAGAATGTGAAGAGAATTGAGAAAATTAGAAATGTGTCTTGTGCTCACACATTGTTTTAGATAGTATTAGACGGGTTATTTGGCTGCGGCAGCCGTTGTTGCCTTTAAAGCATTGAAAGTGTTTGGAAAGTGAACATGATGAAGAAAACTGAGCCTGAGGAAGGAACGGTTGGGGAGGAAAATGTACGTACCTTGTTGCAATGAGCGGTTGTACAGAAGTGAGGCAGACAAAGATTCATGACCATAGTCACCAAGAACCTGCAAAGACACAAATTCATTGAGTCGCATGCTGTGCGGGTCAAGGTGAAATGACACATTCAGTGAAAAAAAAAATGCTCTGTGTGAACTTATAAAATGAGTACACAGATGCTAGTTCACACATATTTCACAAGACCTTCAACCTCATTGCAGAACAGCCTTCGACACGTCGACTGACCATTTCACCCCTCAAACACAAAGGCGTACGATGAGCTCAAAAGGGCAAAGACATCCTGTAATTATCGCATGGAAAAACACAATCCAGTAAACCCTGTACATTTAACATCTGGATGTTGATTCCAAAATCCATTATAGGGAGTCACAGCAGTGTTAATGTCACCAGCCAATCAAACAGTTTGAGAATTGTTTGCTGATCATTATTCTCATCTTTTTATCGTATGTGATAAATCTTAGACATTTTATTCCAGCTTCATAAATGTGAATCTTGTCTGGTCCTGTAATTTTTGTAAACGAACAGCCAACTAAGTTTTGATTGTACTGTTTTTGGTAGTTTAAGTGTCATCTGAGCCGTTTGGGAAATATCCTGTGCACTTATTTGAAAAAAAAAAAAAGAAGCAAAAACTCACAATATATTTGCAGCTGCCTCAGATCAATGAGAACAGAGAATCTGAAACAGTTCCCTACCAAGAGCAATCATCACTGTATTGTCCTGTACTGACACATTATGTGATCTCAAAAACACACACTTGCATACCTCCCAGTCTAAATGCCACCCCTGTCATCTGAACTCTTCATTGTTGAAGTTTACATGCATTGTGCTTTTTTTTTTTCATTTCCAAATGGATGCGTTTAGAATAATGTATACCCACTAGTAGAGCGGCAGCACAAGAAGGAGAAAGACATTAATTTGGTGTCAATATTTAGAATTGAAATGGGGTTCCAAAGTGGTTGAAATGACTTCCTTGTTCTCATAAATTGCAAAACCAAGAATGCATCTATCTTGTGCTTTTGGGCATTATAAACTACAAAATGATGGCAGTAAAAGTGTCTGTTGATTCTATTCTGTGACTATAAAGTTATTTTTTGCACACAGAATAAAGCTTTCGTTCTGACACAGCTGAATTAAACATATTAATATAAGACCCCATCCAGCATGTACAGCGAATAATGTGATGCTCGGGTGTACACGTTTAAGAAATGTGACTTATATTCACTTTAGCATATACAGCAATGAATTAAAATCTTACTTTGCTCGGTCGTTTGTACCCTTCTTGTTGTTTCTTAATTGTTTAGCGACTCTGACCACAAAGATGCAAAAAGCTAAAAGTAGCTAGCGAGTTAGCCGGGAGGAGTACGGAAAATGAGAAGGGACATGTTTTCTAATTTGCGAAGTGAGCGATCTTGTTCAGTCCGAGCATGTAAAATCTGATTTCCAAAGAACACAAACCAAACTCCTCATTTAAAAGAAACGACAAATAACACGAGCTTACTCTTATTTTAACATTTTTTTAAACGATTAATAATTTATCAATTAGTCGTTCCAGATACGTCAAAAAGCATGAAACGAAACAACAACAACAACAAAAAAAACACGTGCAAAAGAGGAAAAGATAAAAAGAACATATATTTGCTCTAATGTGAATTCATCTATATATACGTATCCACAGACTAGCTCAACATATATCACAAAATACAATATTGCACAATATATTTCTTATAACCCCCTCTCAAAAAAAGAAGAAATTATAAAACCTGTGCAATTTAGTCGTCTTCTTTTTGTTATCATGACTGAATTAGACTTTTTACTTTATGAAAAACAATAAATGAAAGCAGCCTGGTTCTGTCTGGTTGTTATCTGTTGCCACCGAGTGGCTGACATTTATCATTACACCATTTAAAATCCTCTCAAAGAAGCTGCCAACCGAACCGTAAGTAACAAAATGCCATGTTCGTCATTATTGAGAGTTTATTATTTATTTATTGTTGATTTTAATAAACAGCCATCCTCACCACGTTGCTCGTTGACAAGGCCACTAACGCGGAACTATTGTTGCTTCTTGAGTTTACCCGGAGCCTAGACGTTGTGGCACACTGTGAAGCAGCAGCTCATGGGGCTTTGAACACTTGTCATTTTATAGCAGATTTAGTAGTTATTTGAATTTATTTAGGTTTTAGAAACCAGAAGCATCGCCGATTACTTCCGCTGTGGTGGTGAAAACAGGTAGGAATTTAAAAAAAGTAAATTTTGTTTGTTGTGTTTATACTTTACTAACACTGTGATGAGCATCTTGTTATGATTCATTTTAATACTTTATAAAGACTTGAAGACCGCACAAAGCAGTTCATATATTCCCTGAGTTTCATCATAGCAAGAATACTTGCTAACAGCAAGTATTCTCACCATGAAGTATGATGCGATAGATTCGCATGACATCTGGAGATGTGTTCATGTCACTTTATTTTGCTATTTGTTACATTCTTATTTTTATTAAATGTAAGTATATCCCTGTTTGTACACGTGGAATTTTTTTTCAAATCCTCTTCTGTTTTCATTCTTACTTTAGATCTACTCTGTGGAGAAAAAAAACAGAAACCCCAGCAACTCTTATTTGTGTCATGGATGGCATGAGGATGGAAGAGGAGGACGATTGTCCGGAGCTGGTGCCCATCGACAGCCAGCCTGCTGCTCCTGCTGCTCCTGCTGCTCCTGCTGCTCCGATACCGGTCACTATCATCACAGGTTACCTTGGTGAGATCTGCATTACTGACAGCTTTAATGAGCTTATGGAGAAGATTATACCCTTAGACTTTTGTAATCCATTTTCACCACGATGAAGCAGCTGGGTGTTGATCACTCCTTTTCGTCGTCGTTGTTGTTGCTTAATGCTTATTTGTATCACAAAATATCTAATATATTTACATACATCTGTATCAGAATAGTCTTTATTTTCCTTGTTATAAACAATGACATTGCAAGTGTAGTCGGTGTATGTGCCACATTGTAGCCATATAAAGAGAAAGAACATTTAAAAGAACATTTAACAATAATAACTGTGCATATACTACAGTATACATATTTAAATACAGAGTAGAAGGTATAGGAGAGGATTTATATAAAGCTACATTTAAATGTATAGTTTGTAAAATATATATATTTTCTAAAAATGTCACCTGGATCACCCTTTCGGAGGTTGGGTTTGGGTCTTTTACTTAAAATTTTATTTTATGTTCTACATGGGTTTCTTTGCAGGTGCTGGAAAAACGACACTCCTGAACTACATCTTAACAGAACAACACAACAAGCGGATTGCTGTCATACTCAATGAATTTGGAGAAGGTAAACTAAACATGTTGTTAAAAACAAATCCGTATGTATTCATTTGTACGTTGATCAATTATTTCTTTATGTTACCACACGAGGGCAGCATAATGACATACTACCAAAAGGAAAATCTCCTTTTTTCCCCCCAAGGCAACAATAAGTTGTTAGACGTTAATTTACTTTTAATGTAAACATATGGAAAAGAGATTGAAAGAAATCTTATCTAATTGTTTGGAACTGTTTTGAGTTTTCTAAAAAAAATATTGTCAAAAATGAGCAATTTGAAAATTCTTAGACTTTTGGACAGTTTAATCTTCTTCTGTTGATGCCTCTTTTTTTCTCTCCATCCTCTCCTGGCAGGCAGTGCTCTTGAGAAGTCCCTCGCTGTCAGTCAGTCCGGAGAGCTGTACGAGGAGTGGCTGGAACTCAGAAACGGCTGCCTCTGCTGCTCTGTTAAGTACGTATAGAAACCAGGGTCCATTTGCTTTGTCACTGTTAACTTTGATTTTACCTTTGGGACTTCTAGCACTAATTTTACTATTCCCTACCCACCAAACAACACGTCGGAAACCTGACATTGTACACATCTGATTTGGTGAAGATGTAATGTGAAAATAGATTAAATATTTCAAGTTCTAAAATCTTGAATAACATTCTTGAACCGAAAGACCACCGAGACATTCTTCTCTTATTGATCCCATTCCATCTGGTTTGTACTGAGTGGGCCCATCATGTGTTGCTCAACTGGACAGACAGTGACTCAAAACTCGGTTTGCCCCGTGCTCAGGTTGAGCTGTGTGAACAAACAGAAGAACGACACAGCGTCGCATGATAGGACCGCCGCATCAGACTCTTGTGTCACCGAACATGTATCCATGTAAAGTGATCTGAGATGAGTTCATTTGTAGAAGGAATGCAAACCAGACAACGAATGTTCTGCACGTGGGATTGCTGGGAAAGCTTCAGTCGGTGACCTCATTGAAAGTAGTTTCTAGTATTCCATCTTTATGATTCGGTACCCTATATTCCAGTTGATGCTGTGTAAGCAAAAAAAAAGCAAAACAAAAACTATTACCTCGAGTTTTGAAAGTGAATCATGTGTAATTTTTAATAGTTGATCGCTCTTCCTTCTTGTATTTTTTTTTTTTAGGGATAATGGTCTTAAAGCCATTGAGAACCTGATGGAGAAGAAAGGAAAGTTTGACTATATCTTGTTAGAAACCACAGGACTTGCTGATCCAGGTAATGAAACGATGATATTTTGATATGTTTTTACTGATTTGTTAGTTTTACTTTAGAGTGACAACCAGTTTGACCATTACCTATTTAAGATTTATCTTCTGCTGCACCTCGGTGACCTGCTGTTTCCTCAGGAGGTGCGTCGGTGTGTGTGTGCATGTGTGTGAGTG
This sequence comes from Blennius ocellaris, assembly GCF_963422515.1. Taxonomy (NCBI): domain Eukaryota; kingdom Metazoa; phylum Chordata; class Actinopteri; order Blenniiformes; family Blenniidae; genus Blennius; species Blennius ocellaris. The sequence goes on from NC_137656.1 coordinate 12,077,234, forward strand.
TGTGTGCTACCTGCATTCAGTTTGAACCTGGTGCAACGAGGCGACAACTTCTTGCACCATTAATCACCGTGGCCTCGAAACTGTAACACGTCAGACCATATGTAGTCCACGAAATGTTAGACTGAGCGCTGATGGCTGGTAATGGCAACGCTGCACTCTGAATTTAGACAAATGTTATTATGGCCTTTAAATCCTTCAGTCAAAATGATATTTCGAGTAACCAAATGGACCGTTTTTATGAAGATATCAACTTAAATTACAAAGGAAGAGACCGACCCGAGGTTTAGACTTAAGTATGGACCCTTTATAACTGACTGACACATTCTTACAACTTCATGTACGTTATCTCTCCATTTCTAAAATATCCACTTTATATATACATATCTTGGTGTAGTGTTGAACAAAAACGCATAATGACGCAGGCGAGTAATGACTTTGATCATCAAACACAACCAGATGGCATTTCTGAGACCAGGATGTGTATTTGACAAGCTATTTATTCTTTCTATACTAAGCATTTTCTCAGCAAATATAGGAAACCCTGTTCTCTCGTATTTATTTAAAACTAAAAATATGACTTGCGTGAGATTTAGAAATATCAAAATACCAGAGGATTCTTTTCAGACAGACTGACGGCTTCTGCCTTTTATTTATTTGCATGTGTAAACATGCACTGCTTTGACTGCTTACCTGCGCTCATATGTCAAAATGTGTATCTACACCAGCCTGAGCAAAGAGATTACGGCTGTGTTGTATGGCTTATTACTTTCAGATCGCATAGCTTTTTGTGGTGGGGGGGGTTAAAATATCAGTCAAGGTGTGAATACTCGTATCAGAATTGAAATATTTTGCAGGAAACCAAAAGACCTGACTTGTGTTACTGAAAGTGAAGCTTGAAAAAAACGAGCTGTCCGTTCATCTGTCAGGTTTGAATGGGGAATCAATACGAGGCCATTACAGGGCGAGCGCCGTGACGACTGGGGTGTGTCGCTAAGTGACAGGTGTCGGGGGGATCGCGGCACGGCCAGATACACACCACTCGGCTTCACAGACAGAAGCGACGGAGCACGCTCAGGCCGGGCTGTCCTCGCCCCGCTGCCATGTCATTGGCTTGTTATGGAGCGGGACAGGTCTGTCATTGGTTGTGGCAGCACCGTCAATCACAAGAAAGCTCCCCGGAGGGGATTCTCCTACTCCCATTCACCGAGAGGTTGGATGAGTTATGTGAAACATGCCACTCAGAAACCGTGTTTTCATTACGCACCCATCAAATATTTACCGTGCTTTCTTATTTTCGTTTGGCAGATTGACAAAAGTGCATTATGTGAACAAGCTGTGGCGGGCAGGGGAACGGAGGGTCTTGTAATAACCAGGAAAATGGAAACAAACCAAATGTACCAGGAGGACATAAACAATTGAAAGCTTCACATATTGGATTTATATGATCCACAGACCTGAACATTAAAAAAATGTAAGCAGGATTTCTGAAGTAGAAATACGTACAGTACATAGTGAAACTCTTAAAAAAAAAAAAAGTCATTTATCACACAATCAATCACATTTTTGCTTCAAAATTATGTTTTTTTTTAAACTTTTAGATGAAATTGCATTTAATATTTTTCTGATTACATTTTAAAATCCAACTAGAAAATGGGTCAGTAACTTTGATCATATTGAGAACATTCACCGTTTCAGCATTCTCAAAGCTATTTGCACACACCGCTGTATTGACCGCTGCAATTCAAGGCGCTCGACCATCATTGTAACCAATTTCTGGTTCAACGCGTCAGTCAAGAACACATTAACACATGGACAGGGGGACATGGGGGCTCAAACTACCAACCTTTGCACTGGAAGGCAACCTGCCTTACCGAATGAGACATCCAAATACTATTATTATGATTCGTTGACTCAGTATTTCTGGAAAAAGAAGACGTGCATCTAATGTGTCCAACAGGAGCCGTGGCCTCCATGTTCTGGGTGGATGCTGAGCTTGGCAGTGATATCTACCTGGACGGTAAGGGATTTGCTGCTCAGTGGCTTACAGAAATGTTTCCTTTTTCTGTTTGTGTCTGATTTCTTTTAATGACCAAACTGTCGTCTTTTCTATTCTATTTTATTCACTGTAGTGGAGAAGTCTTGACATTTTATTATTGTTTTGCGGCTGCCTGGCTCATTTGGGGCTTTTGTTTCTAGATTGTAGATGCTCCCAAATGCAGGTTTTATAATTTAATCCACATTTAACTTTCAACCAAAGTGCAATATATCAAAAAATATTTGATCTGACTTGCCTAAAATGTGTTTCACATTAATTGGAGTGGCAACTTCTCTCACTCTTGAAGGCGTTTGCATAAATGAGTGAGAGTTGAGTCTTTCTTCAACACTAAATGCGCATAAAGCATTAACTTAGTGTCTCTGAGACACTAACCAATTGTCTCGACGTACCGAAGTGTGCTGTAGCTGTGTCTTTGATTAAATAATTGTTGCTTTTACTGTATTTGTTCATTCCAGGCATCGTCACAGTCATTGATGCCAAATATGGACTGCAGGTAACGGCCAGCTAAAAGAAATGTTCATTTCAACGAGAATTTCTTCATGTTTTTTTGTTTTTTGGGGGGTTTAATTAAAACTTTAATTAAGTAATTATGGAAGTTAAAATGTATTTGTTCCCTTTAATTGTTCTTTCCTCTTTAAAAAGGAGCAATATGTTCCCCGCCTCTTGCTCCTTGATGCTCTTCGTACCCCCCCAAACACCCCACTGGTGTAAATGGTGCAAACACTATGTTGAAACTTTTTTCACAAAAAACCCGGCTTAGAGGCTGGAAGAAAACAAAGTGAGTGGCCCATAGAAAAGAGACTCAAATGAGCAAAAACCGTCTCCCGAAGCTGTTTTGTTACGCTCTGTGTTTTCAAGTCAGGAAATCAAACTGACTATTAGAAGTCACTCACCGCAGCTGGCGTATTCCAGCGTTGTTTAGTACATTTGTGAGCAAGCCGGGGTAATGAGGGGCGTCTTCTTTACAGCCAGTATAAGGGATCTCTGTCAAAGAACAGGACAAGTGACACCGAGATAATAGGCTCTAATTTGAAGGTGTCACGCTCAATGAGGTGACGCGTCGCGTCGCACAGCCTGGGTGCTGCAATGCAGAGGCAACTCGAAAGGAAGTGAAGAGCAAAATAAGAAGAGGGTTTCCTAGTGAAGGAGGAATTGATATCACAGTTGTGACCGTCATAATGGGAGTGTCACATCCACTTACCTGGCCCTCCGGTCAGCTGTCACATCAGGTGTCCACCTGGGTGAAAGTAGATCCACATATATAATCCTCTTGTCATCCGCACATTCCCCCAAAAAGGACAATGTGGCATAAAAGCAGCAGTCGGTCTTTCTATTAGTTTTATTTAATGTGTTTTTGTCCTTCAGTCCCTCAGAGATGAGGCGGCAGTGATTCAGACGGTGACAGACGGACACTCAGGGGGTCCAGATCCAGACTGACACATCCTGTTCCCTCTGTTATTACACATTGGACTGTTTAGGAAAATGTGGCGTCCTCTGAGCAGACGAGGGACACAAACAGAAAAGCGATCTCTCGAGGTTTCACGTTACTCAGCTCACTTAAGAGTAACACAGGCTTTATATCAGGCTCCGTGTCAAAGAGTGTGGCGGCTCCAGCCAATGTTTGCAAACTTTTTTTAAAAGAACACAAGTGCACAAAGTTTTAGATGCAGAAAGTTCTGCATCTGGGAAGTTTGGTGCTACGTTTGTGGTTTCATGTGATTGTTTTGTCCGTTATGTCCATTTTATGTAGCAATTAGCCGAAGAGAAAGCTGATGGACTCGTGAATGAAGCAGCCAGGTATGTTTTCTTTTTTTTTTTTTTATTGAATTCTGTAGCGACGTACGATGCTTATATGAGGCACTTACAATAAAGGCTGAATTGACAGTTTGATTTTCAGTAGCCTGTTGTGTGTATTGTGTTTGAGTGTGTGTGTGAGACAAACCCCACAGTATTTGGAAGAGCACATTATAAAGTAACATGTTTCTGTAGTGTGTCCACTTTTGGCATTAACGTGCCAGTAACTGATTACAGTTATGAAGTATTAACACCGTTACTTTGACAAAGTTTTCTGTGAAACCTTTACAAGAGATGTCGTTAGTATGTTCCCCTTTGTTGGAATGTGTACAGGTGAAAATAGCAGACCTTAACAATGATTGATCAACTGAACCAAAATAAGTGCACTGCAATAGACTTTTTTTCTTGCATTTTTTTTTTTTTTGTAAATCTAAAGATACATAAACAGTTTATAAGCTACAACCAAAGACAACAGGGTGAATGCATTTTGACGTCCACGGCGACTTTATTAACCCCTCAACAGGTTTACTAACACGTTGTGTTGTACTGTTGCCACACTTCTGTCTGTTTCTTCCAGCAGCTGTGTGCTGTTGTTGTTGAACAAATACGCTGAAGACAAAAGACCAGTCGTACGACCTTTTGCATTCTTGCTCTCTGCTTTTGTTCTTACCTCAAAACTAAACCCATTGGACTCTGACCTGCAGGATCCCTTTGCCACCCATTAAGACTCACCCATTCAGCTGGAAATTAGACTTTTTTTTTTTTTTTTAATGCAGTGCTGTATTGTTTTGTGCAGAGTGTTTTTTTCTTTGTTTTGTGGGGGTGGTTGTCCTTATTTTTGTTTTTTTCTATTTGCACTTTCTTTGAAGAGCATTCGTCTTTTCCATGTGAACTCATTGTTGAATTTCTTGTCTTTCAGGCAGATTGCCGTCGCCGACCTCACAATCATCAATAAGACAGACCTGGTGAATGAAGAGGAACTGAACCAAGTCAGAGACACTGTCAGGTCAACTTCCTGTATTTCACAACCGTTTGTTTGACAGAATGTCTCGACTGGACATGAAAGTGAAACTGAAATGAACATTTTCTTTACCTTTCAGGTCTATCAACGGTCTCGTCAAGATTCTGGAGACGCAGCGATCGAAGTAAGTGACTCCCCCCACCCCTAGACAATTAAGAAATGGTTCTGTGAGATGGGGTTAAGTAGCTCTCTGCGGTCAGCTTTCCCGCTGCGCTCAGTCTAACTCCTGCTCAGATCTTTGTATCAAAAGATGAAACGTTTCAGGCGTGACGTCCCTCCGGAGAAACACACATAAACAAACACAAACTGTTGAGCCTTGAATAAACACCAAACCTTCAGTAGTGTCCAGTTACCCACAAGCCATAGCTCTCTGACCCCCGGGTCTTCAAACCCACAGGGTGGCTTGTGTGAACGTGCACGCACCGCTTGTGTTTGTCCGTGCGTTCTGTGTTATTGAACTCGGGTAGCATCTGGCTAACACAAGCAGTGTGTATAAACGGTCTGGGTGTGTTTGGGCTCGGATTTGCCCTCCTACAGAGTTCATACCAGGGTGAGGGGATGAAAGAGTCCGTGCTGCGAGGGGTTAATCGAAACAACGTTACCCAAACTTTTAGTTTAAGCCGGTTCACTCGGTTACCTTTTAATTTTAGTTTGTGGAGGCTGGAGTTCACATTTCCAGCTGGATTTATCAGCCACCTCAGGATGTTTAGATGAGTTTGATTGAAATAATAGTAATTTGTGGTCTTTTTTTTTTTTTTACAGGGTGGATCTCTCTGAAGTGCTGGATCTGCATTCTTTCGACTGTGAGAATGGATCAAAGTGAGTTGAGTTTGTTGCATTTAAGATCCACCTCAATAAAAAGCAAAGCAGCGTGTCTTCAGTTTCTCTAAATAAAACAGTTCTGGATCAGTCAGCTTGCAATCACATTATAAATGTTGCAATTTTTTTTTTTCTAAATGTATAGTTTGGTATCTACAGTAGATTTTTTTTTTTTTTTAAAGTGTTCCTTTCAAAAAGCAAATTTAAAATTTGAGCCCAAACAAGATTTAAATATGATTTAGATCACTTATGTTTTTGATGTGAAGTGCTGTGCAAGGTACAAGAATTTTGTCCCAAAGTCAAAGTGATAAAATATTTACTAATGAAAATAATGTCCTGTTTGATCAACAAAAATGTATCAATTGAGTGTCAAACATTTAAATAGCTGCATAATCCTTCACCTATCATGTTCAGATTCAGTTTCCCTGTCATTCTTACCACATGAAAGAATATGATACAGTACGAAATACAATTAGAACAAAAACACATTGAATTGGACAAGAATATTAACCACAACCACATATTATTTCCAAACTCTTTTTTTTTTTTTTACCAAAATCTATTTTAACCGTATTAATGACCCTAGCCTGCTCTCTGGACCCAGCAGTCTTTGATACTGTTGCTGCTGCTCCTTTCTAATTAACAGACTCTTTTATTGAGCAATCCCCCTGTTACACCACAGCATGCCCATCATATTGTCTCTCCTGTCGAATGTCTTCCTCATGAATAGAATCAGTGTTCGTCCCTTCATGTGAATGAGCCGGCCGCCATGTTAAAGCTCTCCTACATGCCCTCAGTCAGTGTTCCCCAGACCAGCTGCAGAGGATTAGAGCTGTTTGTGTCCACTGGCTCCTGAGGTGTTCCCCTTGTCCCAACAGACAGCGCATTTGAGAGTTGTCCCCCCCCCCCCCCACCCCCCACCCCCACCCCCCCAGTCCCATGCTGGCTGTTTGAAGCGGGGCCCCCCACTGCCCTGCCTGTGTGGTACTAACAGCACGCAGGGCTCAAGCAGCTGGACACAACATTAGCCTCCTTGTGAGGTCAGGGCAAAGTAGGGGTGAAAAGGGCTGCGGTTTGTTTGGGGGTGCCGGTGCGAGTGCTGGAAGATTTAATTGCCGTTTCTAAAGGTTTTTCAAGCCCATTAGGAGTTGCGTCTTTAGTCACTGATACAGCCCTCAGTGTATCACCCTGTAAGATTAGAGGAGAAGAGAAATTTAAAAGGTCACTGTTGAACCTTAATGATTGTGTCTTCAGCTCTTTTGTTGTGTCATTGGTGAGTTTTAAATAAGGGAAGAGCTTATATAGCAGGAATATTGTCTTTTCAACCTAATTAAATTGTGTGATGAGAGGGCTGCTCTTGTGCTCTCTGATTAATGCAGATAAATATGAATAAATACAAGATATAAATATACAATTATTTTAAATGCGTTTTTGTCTTTACTTTGAGTAATTGTTTTGATTGCTCTGATTTGTCTTAAAATATATTGTGGGGGATACAGCCCGAGATTTAATATATATATAAAGGTTCATATATTTTAGTTCAACTGCAAAGGATGAACATTATACAATAAGGAACTAGTTTAATTTGGAAATGATTGTTTGAAAACAAAAGTGACCTTTTTGTAAAGATAATATATGATTTATGGGTCTTAAATACACAATACAAGTATTTGAATGACATTTCTATGATGGGATCGACACAAGCAAGTCGAGATAAAACCAAAAAAACCCAAGTTGTTTACAATAAACAAGAGGGAGTTGTACAGATGAGGCCTAAATAGCAGAAAACTACAAAAATCCACAGCACAAGTTAGATTGACTCTTGCCTAACTTTTCTCTGACACAAAGGTGAAGACACCACTTCCAAAGTCCTGATGTTCTGCACCTGACTGATCATTTTACATTTGATCACTATTCAATTGTCATTCTTTAAGTTTTTCATGGATAAAGTAGGGAATACCCCTACTGTATATCAAACTAATCAGTTTTAGTAAATAAGGAAGTCCCACATGAGGAATAAAACTGTAGAGAAGAAATGTGATGTTTTGTAATAATTTCTCTCATCTGAAAGTCTTGCAGAGAAACTCCAGCTTGCCAATCCAACAAGACCACATCTCGACAAGGTATTGTTCCCCGAACTTTTTCAGCTGCATTTTGCTGGTAGAAACACAGCTCTTTGAGCTCCTCCAAGAGTGTTTCTTGTTTTTGTTTGTTAATTCACTTCAACACATCGTTTCCTACAGCACAAAGAGGGATCAAATCTCCCTGAGATGAAAACGGTGCCTTGCATTCCCTCAGGCTGCGACACTGTGGTGAAAACTCCCTCCCTGCTTTGCTTTTAGTGTGGAGATCAACTTGAGCCTTTTGATGTTTCCTAGTTATATTACAAATGGACCCACTCGGTCTCATACACAACTTTTTTTTTTTAAGAACCCTTCTTGTCTTTGGTTGACAGGGTGTTGGCCAGACTCGCTGCATATTATGGCTTTACTGTTATTTGAATAGAATCCAGCTGTCATAAAAGGTTGCAAGTAGGCAGATATTTTACCTCCAATTAGCAGGTAGATGTTGACAATGAAGAGGACATCTAAAGTGTTGTAGTTTGAAGGTAAATTGTTCAAAGTGGCACTGAGGTCTATTATCTACAAAACTTGCAGATCCATTATTCCTTTAATAAATACATTAACTGACAGTTTCTTCTCAGTTTGGCAAAATACAGTTCGTGTGGATGTTTCCTTCACCGGTGCACCTTCCGTCACCTTGCAGTAATTAGGCCTCATCTTGTTTTCAGTCACGGTTTATACCCACCAAGTTTTATCACAGGATGAGGAATGGTGAGGTTTTATTTGCGTGGGTAAATAATGGCATTGTTGTCTGTTTTCTCCCGGCTTCCCTTTCCCGCATGAAGCTCAAGAGCCCCTCAGACACCCCCTCCCCAACAACACAACCCACCTGCCCCCTCGTTGCTCTTTACATGTAAATGAGAACAGTGTTTTTCTGTTGTTATACCAAATGACAAGGAAGTGTGTAACCTTAACACTTCAACACAAAACCCCCCCAAATATCTGCAAAGTGCCTTGCTTAATGCTGTGAGGAAGTATCGAGGCGTGTGTGTGTGTGTGTGTGCGTGTGTGTGTGCGTGTGTGTGTGCGTGTGTGTGTGTGTGTGTGTGTGTGTGTGTGTGTGTGTGTGTGTGTGTGTGTGTGTGTGTGTGTGTGTGTGTGTGTGTGTGTGTGTGTGTCGACGCTTCCATTGAGACATTCATCAGTGGAGGTGTTGAAAAGCCACTTCTCAGGTGTAGTATTCTTAATAGCGGCGCTTGTCTCGGCAAACTCGAGACAAATGTGAAAAAGTATCTGAGTTTATGTCACTGGTGTTTTGTGTTTAAGTACAATTTGAGTTACTTCTATATCACATTTTAAATGGATCATTTAATGTCTGACACACTTCAGTTTCACACTGATTCCTATAGTAATACTATTATTAATGATCATAATGATATAATGAATTTGTAAAGCACTGTTCATGTTAAATCTCAGTGCTTGATTAAAAACAGGACAATAGTGAAGCAGGGTGGTTGGGGAAAAGCAAGGCAATGGGGTAAGGAGGTCAGAGTAAGTTCAAAGTGTAACACGATGTGCTACAAATTATAGTATTTGAACAAAAACTATTTAAAGTCTTTCAAATCCGATATGCCAGTGTAGTTATGGGTGCCTCGTTTGTTTTTTGAGTGAGAAATATGAGTAAAAATACAGTATAATGTTCAAATGAAGATGCACAGTTACTTATTTACTTCCCAAAAGGGACAGCCAGAACAGTTTTTGCTGCATTTATATATTTATAGTTACTTTGTAGTATATGAGTAAGATCTGATTCATTTCCTATTCAGGTTTTAGATTTACTTGCAACAAGATCTTTTTTTTTTTAAGTACTGATTTTATAGCCAACTGCATTCAACACACGTTCCATTGTGTAGGAAGGGTGTCAAACAAACAGCCCATCGGCCAAAACTGGCACGTCAAAGGCTCCACTTAGGTGAAAACATTAAAAGGAAATCTTACAATATTTACAATTACTATATGTTGTTGCAGTTGGAATTGCAATAAAAGGACATTTGTATTTTAACTCATCCAGTTGGCATTGCACTGCTCCAGTACAGTGACAGTAAAGTGGACCTGAGACTTCCAGTGAGACAGACGTTTGTCAGTGAAGCATCAGTAGCGTCAAATCTATACAGTGATGGTGAGATTTGGAAAATGTGCTGAAGGCTGCAGAAAAGAGACATTCTTTGCTAAAAGCAAAATTAGTTGCAATTCAGGGTACAACAAAAATCTAAAAACTAGTAAATGGAGGTAATGGATTTTGAACATTTTGTTGGATTTTATTATATAAAATGGCATCATATTAAAATTGCATTAAATTTTTTTTGTAATAAAAATGGGAACCGGAAAATGTTTAATTTAATGTTGACTTTTTTAAACCAACTTCTTCATACTAAAACCAACAGAAACTGTGGGAGTAGGCATGATTTATGGTTTATAGTGCTTTCATTTTGGTAGCACAGCCCACCCGAGATCAAAAGGGGCTCTATGTGGCCTGAACTACAATTAGTTTGACACCACTGTTTTACAGCCTCATATTTTCCAAGTGTCTTTCATTTATATTTCACAGACTGAAAAAAACAGTAGGAAACTTCCTTCAAAACTGCAAAAAAAAAAAAAGAACCCCCCCCCCCCCTGCAAATTGTTGCATGTAAGTAATATTTCTATGTATGTCTCATGTATTATTCTCAGAGTATCTTAACGGTGACCTTTGAAGCCAGTGGAGATCTATCTGAAGACGCCTTGAATTCCTTCATCCAGGTAAAGAGGCTCTGCCTCGGTCACATCCCTGTCGCCATTACTAATTAGACCTATTGAAGCAGGGTCCTTTAAAAAGCAAACACCCATTTTCCACTGCTTCAGGATCTCCTGTGGGAAAAGATGTTCTGTAACAAAGAAGGGAAACCCATGACTGTCATCCGGTTGAAGGTACAGCCGAGCACAATGGTCACCCCAGTGACAGCAATGATCACTAACACCGGCTTTCTTATCATGATCAACCTGCTCGTAAGGCTTCATTCAGAGACGGTTAATGTGTCACTCATGACTTGTGTTTGCAGGGCATCGTGTCATTTGCAGAAAAAGCCCACCAAGTGATGCTGCAGGGGGTCCACGAGCTGTACGAGCTGAATGAGACGCCACAACTCTGGGAGGAGAATCCGCGAGTCAACCGACTGGTCTTTATAGGTGAGGACACACAGGCTGCTCTCGTGTATGTTTCCAGTTTCTCTACAGGCCGTGCAGTGAGTGGTATTTGACCGAGAGCTTTTATTCCCATACAGTCACCACTGACTTTAGTATTTCTTATAACCAGAACTCGTAAAGGAGGATATACTGTTGCTAAAAAAATTCAAAAACTACCAGAAAGCAGTAGAATTTACCTTTATGCCACAATGCCAGTCAATACTTATGATGAAATGTAACATTTGTAACACAAGATTTTATATTTAAAACTGATTGTAACTGAAAATACATCCATAGATTAGATAAATACAGAAAGTACCAAATAATTGTGACCATCAGAGCAACAACATACAAAATATATATTTAAGTATATTAAAATGGCCTTCTTCCACCTCTGTATTTCTTGTTTGTGTTTTTGTGTGTTTTTAAATATGAGTGTGTGTTGTTGAACCTTTGTCTTAGAGAGGAGTTTCTGTTCCCGTCTGGGACAAAGTTTACTTCAGCAAAGTCATTTCACAACTTCAAATGTCTAATTTGGGAAATTTGCATGGCATTATTTTTGGCGCTGAGATTTCCTGGAAATGTTAACTGGGGGAGTAGTCCAGGTTGTTGAATGCAACAGTTCAGTTAATTGTCAAAAGCAAAATACAAAATATTCTTTGTTCATCTGTAGAGCGCCTGGTGAATCATTCAGCTCTGTTTCTGTATGTGAACACTGTTATGGCCCTTTAACGTGTACTGCTGCTCATGCTGGTCATTTCTCTTGTTTTACAGGACGAAACCTGGAAAAGGACGTCCTGCAGGAGAAGTTCATGTCTTCTGTTGTGCTGGACACACAGAGAAATTAGCTGCTTTGCTCCTTCAAACCAAATCTGGGCTGATTGTGGAGCACGTATTGTAAAAAGTAGCCGCCCACTGATTTGAGATTGTCTCTCTGAAATGTGTTCTTTTCCTATGAGGATGACAGCAGTTGTGGTCAGTACAGTGTCTCCAAGCCGTCTAATGCTGGAGAGTTTGATGTGTTTGGTCCTGAAAATGTACCTGAACACCTAGCAGACGTCTGAAAATGTAAAAGTGTTTTCTCCAACGTTTACTTTATAAAGTCTGCATTTTTTTATAGGTGGGAACCCGTTGTGTTTTTACATTACCAAAATTACAATTGTTGCGCTTAAATTAAACTTTCTTTATTTTTAAATTATTCTAAATGACGTTTTCTTCAAGAGATTGTATTTGTTACTTTCCGATGCACCTAAACAAAAAAAGGCTTTAATTGTTTGTTAGCTTAGCTTTTTTTTTTTTTTTTAAGGTAAAGGCTTGGTGCTATTAACATAACAGAGACTCAGTCCTATTGTGTTATGGTGGCAAGATCACTATGATATTCAAAGTGTGGAAAGCCCTAGCAGAACATTAACATTTCAGCTTTTATTGTTATAAAACAGAGTTAAAGTGTGGTTAGAATAAAGGTGGAGAGATATCATGGGCAACTTAACACTTCACTAGGTTTACTCATTTTTGCTCTCCCCAGATAATACTGTGGCTTTAATTGAATGAAGTAATCTTTTGATTTATTTACTCTCCTTCGTATTTTCTCTTATAGTTTAATGGTTGGCCTGGTAGAAATGCATTTTTGATTTGTTTGACCGGAAATTGTTGAGGCTGAACCCTTTCATATCCTTCTGTTCAAAATGACACGAAATGGGTCAAAAATGACCAATTTTGAAATTTGACTGCAGGTCAAATACTTTAACTGTAATTTTTTCACAGTGACTCCTGATGACTGCCCTAATGTGAAACAAAACACTAAATAAATATAATACTGAAAATAATTTTAAATTGTTATGGTTTTGTATACACTTGAATGTATATTTGACGTCTGCCTGTCAAGTTGGACTTTAAATCCACTCGTGAGGATCTAATATTGATAAATGATGGTTCAGCAGTGCTATAAATTCAGCTGTAGCATCTTTTCATGTAAACGGCTCATTTTTTTAAAATGTATTTGACTATTCATTTATTGATACAGTCACGTGAGAAACCTTACACACAAGCACGCGCACAAACAGTAGGCCCACTCCGGTGAGGAAATATGTGTTTTCCCAATTGAAATAATTTGCAATTGAGATTATTCAGCAGCGGTGGTTTACAGCACATATCCGCTACTGGACAGGTTTGCTTTGAGGTTGGCTTTGCTTATTCATCCCAGTCGTAAAGCCGCGCGGTGCCCGCTGGCACAGAGCGCACTGTGCGGTGGAGCCGTTTCCTTCCTGATTCTGATGCTGATTGCCTCGTTAAGACGGCTATTGCCTCTTTTCTCTGCTGGCCGTTGGGCGCCTTGCCTCGGCCATTTTCATGGTCACGCCACCCACGGGCATCCGAAGGTGGCAAACTAAACGAACCTGCGGGGGATTTCTCGGGAAAAACGCATAGCTTATCATCACGTGTTACGCGTGGTGTTAAAGTTCCCACGAGCGGCACATCCCCGACTCTTCAATATTCTGTCTTAAATTTGTAAAAAAAACAAAACAAAACAAACAAACAAAAAAACAAATAAAAAGTTAAGTTGAGTAAGTCAACATTTGCAAACTACAATTTATCCTCTTAATATGAGGGCGCCTTAGTAAACAAAGTGTCCCAGTGGATTCAGGGGAAGTACATATTTCATCAGACAACTATTGTAAGGTGGTGCCTATATCACACTATCTCCACTTTTTTTAATTATATAATTTTGGAGAACACCCCTCCAGTTAAACATATTTGTCACTGAAAGATTTGTGCTTAGGAAACAATAAAATGAACTCCCGTGCGTGCGCTTTACTATGCATGAGTCGGTCTTGCGAGCCACCGGACAATACAAGCCCCCTCCCCACCTGTGCGCTTGTTGTGGCTCCCCGCGGTGACGGGCTGCCCTGATAGGTCCGGAGGGTTCATGGGACTGGCCTGTTGGACTGCAGAGTCCCAGGATATAAAGCTCCAGCTCTCACTATTTCAACAGAGCTTACAAACAACGACGCGATTGGTGCGCTTTAACGCACGAGAGGCGACACCATAAGTTTTTACGCACGGCAAACTGCGGAGGCCTGTTTGGCGCAGGTGACTTTTTGCGCGTTTTATTTTCTGTTCTGTCTGTGACCATGACACTTTCCAGTGAGTGTGATTCGTCACAGCACGCAGGACTTCTTCAAGAGGAGGGTGAGATTGACATAGTTGGAGAGGGCGAACCAGTCCACAACGGGATTTATCAGTACACCACGGATCCCAGTTCCTCAGCAGAATCCAATGCTGAATTTGACTCTTCGGAACAGGACTCCTCTGGGGAAAGCGAGAACAGCTTCTGCGCAGACGCACCACCGTCCAGAAAAGTCCAGAGCAGCACGGTGAAGCCTCCTTATTCATACATTGCCCTCATCACCATGGCCATCCTGCAGAGCCCCCTGAAGAAGCTGACACTGAGCGGCATTTGCGACTTCATCATCAAAAAGTTCCCTTACTACAGAGACAAGTTCCCCGCTTGGCAGAACTCCATCAGACACAACCTCTCTCTCAATGACTGCTTCATCAAGATCCCGAGGGAGCCTGGAAACCCGGGCAAAGGTAACTACTGGTCCCTGGACCCTGCCTCAGAGGACATGTTCGACAACGGCAGCTTTCTGCGCCGCAGGAAGCGCTTCAAGAGAAACCAGCCGGAGTTTGGCAAAGACGGACTTGTCTTTTACTCCACTTTGAACTGTTACAGGCCGTTCGGACAACCATACAGCATCCAGGGGCAGGTGAGCCCTGCACCCGCTGCTCATATGCGGTACATGCCACTACAGGATGGCCTCATGATGCCTGCCTCAACTTACCATCTCCTGCCACAAACTCTGAACAGTCACGGGAAGTGCAAAGACTTGAGAGCGCAGCTGTGCGCAACAGAGCCAACTGAGCCAAAGCCAAGCCCGGGGGCAAAGTGCTCCTTCAGCATTGAAAGCATTATGAGCAGAGCCCCTCCTTTAAGTCATCAGAACCCAAATCCACAGCAAAGCGCCACCAGCGCTCCTGGTTATGGGCACATCGTGTCGGGGCCCACTGCGTATTTGTTACCGACGCTCCTGCAGCCCCCCAGGACCCCTTTCTGCCCCCCTCCCTCAATGACCACCGCTGCTTTATTAAATGAGCATCTTCGGCTCTCTTACCCTCACTGCTGATACCTTATTTATTGGAACTTTACATTGTGTGTTTGATGCCTCATGTGAAGATTTGTTGTGTAGCTCGTTTCTTGAAGAAATGTTTTAATTACATGATATTTATGTGAGTCGACGTTCAAACCATGTCTTAAAAGAAAGTAATGTAAATAAGAGGAGTTGTAATATATTTGTGAAATGTCGTTAAATGGTACAACAATGTTGATGAAAACTTTTTTTTTATTATCTCACCTGAAAATAAAAGTCTGAAACATGATGTGCAGATTGTGGTTTGGGTGAATGGAAAACTATAGAACTGGAGCTCATAACAGCTTCACGAGAGTATTGAACCAATGAATGGATGTGACATTCAAATTTCAATAGTGTTGCACAAATCTACTAATCTAATATACTCAATATCCAAAATAAATGTTGAAACATTAAACAAGTAAGAAATTATCTCGTTCTAACATCCAACTTCCTGTTTTTCTTGCATATCATAATGGGAAGCTGATAAGAAGCAGATTGCATGACTGAATAGTTGTGTTAAAAAACATGATGTGTGTTATTTGAGTAAAACTAATCAAATCTGTTAATGAGAATGCATGGCAAAATTAAAAACATTTAAAAAAAGATGCGCTTGAATTAAGACACACTGTCAATGTGTCGTCACCCCCCCCAAACCCCCCCCCCCCAAAAAAACAAAAACAAAAACAAAATTAAGGTACCCTCCTTTTTATGATAATACATTATAGAACACTGTGTAAAATTGTGCAAGTAAATCGAGAGAGAAAAATATCCTTTTGAGATAACATTTATAACCACAACGTGAATTATCAAGCATATTCTTGACTACAGCAACAAGCCTGGGGATGTCCTTAAATAACAACTCCATTATATTGTTCAAATTTTAGTTTTATAGATGTGTTTCAATAAGTGACTTGTCCGGGGTTAAGAGTTGCAACTACTCCCATTGGTGAACAGAAAATCAAAATAAGCATTGAAATGAAAGTTGCTTTTGAATCGCTCAACTCTTGAAAACTACACTGTACATTAATTGCATGAAAAAGCGTCCACAGTTATGTAAAAAGTTTTTTTTTTTTTATATATATTTCTTGCCAAAATTTGAAACATTTTATGTTTTCTATAAGTGGGGTTATTCTGCACGCTGCAAATCAACAAGAGTTCAGTTCTTTCTTCCAGCCTCAAGGTCGCACTGTTTACAAAATATTGAAGCAGATCCACGACTCCAGACCTGCTGCGATCTCACATTTAAAATTGTCAATTTCGCAGGCAGGATCGTGTCATTCAGTCAAATCATATTTTGAGCATACACACACGAAATTAATTCAACATGATTGACGGTGGGAACTGAAAACATATTTCTCCAAACTGCAAAAAAGTAAAGTTTTCTGCTGTCGTTCCCTCTCTGTGAGCTACTGTAACTCCACAGTACAAATAGCCTTTGGCCTATTTTCACACAGGGACACACACACACACACATAGACTCAGTGTCGTGTTGCAGAATGGTCCAGCACACAATTCCCCTTTGCCATCAGTCAGATGTCTATTTTTGGCCCGAGGCTCAGCTGATCGTGGGCCTTGACTCTCCGTCCCTCCCTGATTTCCCCCTTCTGCAGTCAGTTGTTCAGACTTATTAGGAAAAAGTGGGAGTTGTCCAGCAGCAGAGGGGAGTTTGGTACATGTTGAGCTCGGTCAGTATTGAGGGATGCAGCTCCACGCGTCGTTTCATCCAGTGTTTTCCTTCATTGCGCGCAGTTGTGAGGAGGACTTTTAAAGTCACTGGACGGGCTGAGGTGACTCTTCTTTACTTTGTCACGCCACTGCATCAACTCCACAGTTAATCCGTGGTGTTACACCCCCGGCGGACACTTCCAGACCGATCTCGAGGTTGTTTGAACGGCGTCCTCCCGACGAGGAGGATGGAGACGAGCCCCATCCCGGTGCTGACGGTGCAGACCGCCCCCTTCGAGGACCAGCGGCCCGGAACCAGCGGGCTGCGGAGGAAGACCGCCGTGTTTGAGGGGAAGAAGAACTACCTGCAGAACTACATCCAGAGCCTGTTGTCCTCCATCGACCTGCGGGACCGGCAGGGCTGCACCATGGTGGTGGGCAGCGACGGCCGCTACTTCAGCCGCGCTGCCATCGAGGTGATCGTGCAGATGGCAGCTGCTAACGGGGTAAGAAGGCAGCAGGGGGCGACCCTCCTGTTAATGCAGGCAGAGAGACAGACACCCTCCTGCCTCTGCAGACACCCTGCCATACATGTTTCAGTCCCCCTACAAGAGCCAATAATAATATCCTATCTGCCTATTATAAATGTGACTGGACGAGATGACAAAAAAAAGCACACATGGGTAATATAATTGCATATAACCTATGTGGACAATCACTGAGTTTGTTGAGAAAGATTCTGAAAGTGTCTGTAGTTTATTTGGTGAAGCTGTGGCAGGGTCAATATCAGAGACAAGGTCAGGGGACCATCACAATCTGAATTTGAATTCTCCCTTAAATGCTTGTGATTGGCCAAGTATTTTATTGGTGTTGAATGGCTTCCTTTCAAAAAGTCACATGTCTCCCCATCTTCAAGCTTTGCTTATTGATACAATGTCGACTGGAAAATGACAAATCAGGTGTGCATTGATGATAAAATCAGAATCAAAACAGTCTTTATTGTCATTGTTTAAAAACAATTAAATTGTAAGTACAGTCTGTGCTTGAAACATTGTATACATATATACAAACGTGGAAAAGTTAAAAACAGAATAATAATGTGCACAAAACAGTTAGATATAGGCGATAAAAAAACAGTAATTTAGCATACAACCTTCAGGTATTGCACTTTTCCATTTCACTTGTTCAATCAGATTATGGCCCTGAAGTAAAAGAAAGAGAACGTACACAGCTCCAACAAGAATTCACCAGGTTGGAATATTACAGTCAGAAAGAATTATTATATTGGTACTATAGTTGACACTTGACTCGTCTTCTAAGAAAGACAATTAAATAACATTCTATGTTTTAATATTGCTGGGGCAGCTGTGACTCTGTTGGTAGAGTGGTCGCAGGTTTGATCCTCATCCCCACCAGCCGTCCGCATGTTGAAGTGTCCTTGAGCAAGACACTGACCCCCGAACTGCCCCAACTGATGAAATGAGGTCCTTGCATGGCAGCTGCCTCCATTGGTGTGTGAATTGGTGAATGTGATTCACAGTGTAAAACTCTTTGGGAACTGCTCACATGGTAGAGAAGCTATATAAGTGAAATCCATTTACCATCCATTTACACTTACCATTACAATGATCTAATTCTAACACATAAGAAACTTGTCGTCAATCTAGAAATGTGCCTGAAACCAATTTGTCAACAGCCAACATCAAGGCAGAGAGTGACAGAGCTGAGGAAATTCCCAACACTTTCAAAACGCCTGCTGTGAGATCTCAGTGATTAGTTTGGTCTGGATCCAAAGGAAAATCTGAGGGAAATATAATTTGTTTTTTGAGATCAGTCCGGGTTTTTTTTTTCTGCTGGCCCAGCCAAATGTCTCTTGATGTCAGCCTTATCAGCACTTCCATCCATCCTGCTCTTATTTTCCTGCCTACGTCTTGCTTACACCACCACCACTACCCTGCTCATACCTCTCTCTCTCTCTCTCTCTCTCTCTATCTCTATCTTTCCAGGGCCAATTTGTACAAGTTGGAGATCCCCTACCTAATATGGCACACAACCAAAAAATAGTGGGATCCCTTGCATGTACTGGCCACTGATTAGAAAACACATTGTACTTCTTTGGGTTTTCCCTCTTCTCCAGTTTGAAAAACATGCACCATCCAGGATGTTAGGAGGATACGCTGATGTCAGTAGAATAAATTCCTCACCAGTGAGGACACCTTTTATTTCGATGAGCTGATATGCAGTGGAATTATGGGATACTGGAGGTATTACCACTTTAAATGCAGCGTACAATGTATAAATAGTGAGTGCAGCTTAGTTATTTGGGCATCCTCTTGGGGCAGAGCACTTGCTTTTTAAAGCAGGCAGTCAATTAGTCAGCAGCAGAACATTAGGAAGCCTTAGGCCAGGACAGCTTTCTGTCTTATTTATAACTAACACCAGAGAAAAAAAAGAAAAAAGTCAGTAACTTCCTGCACTGATATTCAGCTGACTTTGCCCCTCTGCAGATTGGTCGCCTGGTAATCGGTCATAATGGCCTCCTGTCCACCCCAGCCGTTTCCTGCATCATCAGGAAGATCAAGGCCATCGGTGGGATTATTCTCACTGCGAGTCACAATCCTGGGGGTCCTGGAGGAGACTTTGGAATCAAATTTAATGTGGCAAATGGAGGTAATGGCCAAAAGAGATTCTTTTTCTCTTTTTCTTTAGCTTCTATTTCAGTTTGAAGACCATCTAGAAAACCTTTATGTTAGTGGAGATTGTATTTTTAAATATACATGAATATCTTTATGTCTATGCCTGTCAGGCCCGTCTCCAGACACAGTGATGGACAGGATCCACCAGGTGAGCAGGACCCTTGAGGAGTACGCCATCTGTCCAGATCTCCGAATTGACCTGTCCAGGCTGGGAAGGCAGGAGTTTGACCTTGAGAACAAGTTCAAACCTTTCAGAGGTACATCTGCCACAAACTGCATCACAATTTTAGCATCTCATTCTGAATCCATCAGGTTTATATAAACATATCTGTCATATTTGGGATCACAGCATCAGTCCATTACTTTTTTCATTATCTCTGTACTGGTATTTTTTCAAGTCCTATTTCCATAATGTATTATTGCATTTAAACCACCATATTGTCATCCAGCATCATTCGTTTCTCTTTTGTGTTTCCAGTGGAGATTGTAGACTCAGTTGATGTGTATCTACAACTTCTGAGAACCATCTTTGACTTCTCCTCCATCAAAAGTCTTCTCACAGGACCAAATCAGCTAAAGATCCACATAGATGCCATGAACGGAGGTAAGCTTCCTTTGACCATGTATAAACACTGTTGTTTATATTGAGGAAATTTGGTTTATATTTCTTCTCGCGTCTTATCCTGTCGTCTCCTTTCTATGCCTGTTACAGTGATGGGCCCCTACGTGCGTCGGATCATGTGCGATGAGTTGGGAGCCCCCGCTAACTCTGCTGTTAGCTGCGTCCCCCTGGAGGACTTTGGTGGCCAGCCTCCGGAGCCAAACCTTGTTTACGCCACATCCCTGGTCGATGCCATGAAGGGGGGAGAGTTTGGCCTTGGAGCTGCATTTGATGCAGATGGGGTAATGCATCTCCTATCAGTCACGCTATATTTACTTTCCTAGGAACTGTGTGTCAGATTAGTGTGAGCAGCTCCTCTCAGATCGCCCAATGTTTCCTCAACTGTTGGAGATTCATTGGAAAAAGAGAAACTCATTTATATAGTTGTTATTAGGGGTCGGCTGTGGCTCGGTTGGGAGAGTGACTTCTCTCTCATTTGGAATATCGCTGGTCCGATTCTCTACCTGTCCACTTGTGTGTCCTTAAGCAAGTCACTGAGCTCCAAATTGTTCCTAATGGATGGACTGAGCGCCTTGCATGACAACGTTATTAACAATGTAAAGTGTTTTGGGGACTGCTCAAGCAGTGGAAAAGCCAGATATTGGTGAAATCCGTTTACCATATGTGATATTCAATGTTGCATTACCGTAAAACCGGAGTCAAAAAAAGTCTTAGAAAATCATTTAAAATAGGTAAAGTGGGAGTAACAATCACTTTAGAAGAAAGCACCGTCGCATGTATCTTTTTTTCTCCAATAGATATTCTTCACTTTTGATCCATCTCAGTTTAGATGTAAAAACACGAAAGAAGAAGAAGGGTTTTTAAACAAGACTGTTTGTATTGCTTTGCTGAAGGTGAGATAATGATCATATCTTTGAAGTCCATATCATTGAAACTGTCCTGAGTTTACCCTTATGATATCAATCTGGAATAAATAAATAAACAAGTCTGTTACTATTTACACTCCACAAAAAAAAAAAAAAATAGTTCAGTACCTGGAGCTCTGTACTTTTTATGATTGGTACTCACAGTTCTCATATGTTGCCTGTGGATTTAAAGTTACAGTATTCCTGCAAATGGAATATGGTGTAAAGTTATCATTTATACCTTGAAAGTCCAAGAACAACCTCATTGGATGCATCTGTACTTGTATCCAACTTGCAATGATATGATCACTGCTGGAAGAAGAAGAAAAATGCAGACTTTGTTGATTCCCCTGGGGAAATGACTCCTCTGCATTTAACTCATTACATTCATAGTTGACTGCACATGCTGGGGTCAGCCTGGGGAGCTGGTGGGGTCAGAGGTTTTCTTCAAAGACCCGTATTTGATTTGATATTTGGAGGTTATTTACATGTTTTTCCACCATTCTATGTGTAATGATGCTAACATTTAGCATGTATAAAAAAAGAGCATGTGGTCAGTAAACCCTGTTTGGAATGATGCCATTGACTGGATGAAAAACCACTGAATATGATATGTAACAATTTAATATATTTAAATAATCATTTCAAAGCAGGCGACTAAATCCAAATTATTTACACTCCGCCCATAGATACCAGAGAGCGACTTATTGACTTGTGTTTGTTTTTGTTTGTGTATTGATAGAACAAAGGAAGTCAGTGGGGGAGAAATACTGATGATCCACCATGTTCCAATGAGCAGCTCACTTTTTCCAGTGTCATCCAACATACGCACGCACGCACGCGCGCACACACACACACACACACACACACACACACACACACACACACACACACACACACACACACACACACACACACACACACACACACACACACACACACACACACACACACACACACACACACACACAAAGAATGAGTTATCATCAGGAGAATTACATCATATCTGCTCCGTGTCCCTCACCAGGATCACTATCTCCACAGTCATTACCACCAGTGGATAGACTCCCGGTGGGTCAATGATTCTATCTTGGGTTACAAACTCTGAACTGTAATGATGTTTGTTGGAAAAACACTCTTCACCATATGGCATGTGTTTGCTGCCAACAATCCAAGAAAAACAAAGCTGCATTTATTCATCAGTGTCCTTCACAAATTATTCTCCCATCCATTCTGAAAGCAGAGCCACACCCTGGACACAACAGTCCATCACACGACAAACACAAAGACATAGACAATCACACACAGACACACATTGGCAATTTAGAGTCACTCACTAAACACAAACTGATTCGGATTGTGGGAAGATACAAGGAGAACCTACAAACTCCACACAGAGGTATCAAACCTACAATTATGGAATATTCTCACATTGAAGCAAGAGTGTTACTGACTACCCCACTATGTGTCCAGACAGTTCCTGTGGACCAATATAGTACATTTGTAGCAGACTATTTTCAGAGTGAGTATTAGTATACATCAGTAATATTAAAGTAAGTATAGCTGCAGGATAGTGTGTGTGCTGGATCAGTTCTAAATAATCCACAGTGGCTATGTTTGTCGCTGTATAAAGGCATAGCTATGACACACTGGGGTGAAAGCAAGCATCATAAACTATGCAAAACTGATGGTGTACTTTTTGACGTTGTGATGTCTTCAGGACCGTTACATGATCCTGGGAGAAAATGGCTTCTTTGTGAACCCGGCGGACTCGTTGGCCATCTTGGCTGCGAACCTTTCCACCATCCCCTACTTCAGACAGCACGGCGTCAAAGGCTTTGCAAGGAGCATGGCCACGAGCGCTGCCCTTGACAGGTACAACCCACACACACACACACACACACACACACACACACACACACACACACACACACACACACACACACACACACACACACACACACACACACACACACACACACACACTGTAGCAGCCTTGTCTCTCGAGAGGGACGACTCCCTCTCTGAATAACACTGTGAGATCATATTCACGCCCATGTCCCACATAAACACACATGTTTACTCACTGCCTATAAATATTGTCTGTTATGTAAGACTGAAGCCAAGGAGAGGATGTGATCGTAGCTTGAAGCCCTCCTCTCCATTAATATTGTTCCAGTAGGAGATATCCCAGCATGGCACCATACTGGAGCATCAACGTAGAGGTTCAAGGAGAAAATGTCATTATTGAGACAGAATAGAAGTATTGTGATTTTCTGTAAGTTTATTCAATAAACTGTGTCTACACGAAACCTCAAATTTCATATTCGTATTGTGACAGAATTTTAACATTAAAGAATCTTTTTCAATTATGTAATTTGTGAGTAGCAAAGAACTCAGTTAAATGAAAATGTTTAATTTGACCTCTGATAGTTTTCTTTTACCTCCTACCTTTGATCCAATAAACCTTTATATAAACCAAAAAAACCCACAAAAGACACCCGGCATGACAAAAGTACTCACACCCTTCATATAAGAAGAACTATGGATACTTGCTAGTCAAATCTTTGAACTCCCTTACTTATGTAAGTCATGTGACAATAAACACACCTCTGCACTCAATAACTATTATTTTTAAAGCTGTTTCTTAAAAGCTTTCATATTATCCATGCCACATATCAGAATTGAACTTCCCATCCCATTTTTGAGTTACAATAAAGAAAAATTTGAATCTCAGAAAACAGGTATAAACGTGGCTGGACTGTATATAATTACTTATGATAATCTTTTAAAACTACTTTCATTTTGAGGAAATTCATTACAGAATTTTATGATAAGCAGTATATGCAAAATTAACAATAGTTCCAAAATGAAAGCCTTTAATGACAAACTGTCATAAATTTGCAAAACACAGGTTTTCTATCCCGATGCCTGCTTTGATTCCTCTTGACTTTCTCTCTCTAAGTTGTTTTTGTTACTTTTCACCACTGAGCACACCGTTATTTCAATTTACTATGGTCATTTAAAACATCTTAGTATGTTATAAACAATAAACAAGTAATATTATCACTTTGATTCCCTGTACAAAATCATTTTCATATTCAGAGATGAAAAATGTGCAAAGAGTTTTGAAAATGTATATGAATGAATGAATGGTGATTATGTGTGTGGGTGTGTGCATGACTACTCACCAGTGCAACAGTTTCCATTCAAAAGTGTAATGGCTTCTCACACACAATTGTAATAATGTCAGTAATGAATTTCCATAATCGGATAGAAAATTCTAGGCCGGTGTGTGTGTGTGTGTGTGTGTGTGTGTGAGAGTGTGTGTGTGTGTGAGTGTGAGTGTGTGTTTGTGTGTGTGTGTGTGTGTGTGTGTGTGTGTGTGTGTGTGTGTGTGTGTGTGTGTGTGTGTGTGTGTGTGTGTGTGTGTGTGTGTGTGTGTGTGTGTGTGTGTAAAAACTGGCATGTATTAAGGAAATGACTTCATTGCCTGTTCTGATCCCTCTTGGTTTTACGGTTATGAACGCTGCTTAGAGATGTGACACAGAGTTATCAGCTGTCTCCATTTATGAGGGGATGGATGCCTACACACACACACACACACACACACGCGCACGCACGCACGCACACGCGCACGCACGCACGCACGCACGCACGCACGCACGCACGCACGCACACACACACACACACACACGCTCACACACACGCTCAGTGATGCCCCGGGCTGCGTCTTATGATGTCGACCCGTAATGATCGCACTGAAAGAGCTTGCTGGAAGGTTGCTGACGATGGGTCATTTTTATCAGACAAACACACTCACACACCCTCACAGACACTCACACACACTCTGTGTGACCTGAGATACAAATGTCACATGCCCCACACACCACCATAACCCGTGAGGCATGGACATCTCCTGCAGCACACACTCTTACTGCTGACAGAGTAGACTCTTCATTAAAAATTGCTAAATATAAATTTTATTCATCTTTGTGTATTTCTTCAGTATTCACCATTTTTGTATTGATATAACATTCATGCAGTTTGAAGTTGAAAGTTATTTTCTAGGCCAAGAATGATATTGCAGACTGGGTTTCTCAGAGAGCTTTGTCAGGAATAAACTTCATTATATAACTTCTTTTTCCAAGTTATGTGTTAATAATAGACCGAACTCCTCTCACAAACACCGACACTGCAGCAGGACAAGTTCACTTTGTTTCACTCTTTGCCGCACTACTGCCACTTAAAGCTCCTAAAACGACACCAATGTCCATGGCTGCATGCCTTTGACAAGCTGCAGGAAACGCTGAAGTAGTGAGTGATGTTGGACTCTGGAGCTCGCCCAAGTGTCGGTCTTTTTTGGAGAGAGAGAGAGAGAGAGAGAGAGCGTGCGCGTGCTTGTGTGCGTGTGTGCGTGCTTGCGTGTGTGTGTGTGTGTTTCGGTTTGCTGACTGTTTAGACTGAGAAACCCTCCCTGCTGTGTGTTTATGCATAGTCGAGCACGCCGTGTTATAAAAGCCTTGATGAATGTTACGGTGCTTCTAATGTGTGTGTGTCTCCACAGGGAATAACAAGAGAGAGAAAGAGATTCAAATTTTGTTCAGATGGATTTAGATGGACAGGAGGTGAGCGCCGCAGGTGGTCTGTTGCGTGAACCGAGGAAGGCGCCTCTATTGTACTTCTGCAAATGCACACGCACAAGTGAAGGCTGATAGGAAAGGAAGGGTCAGTTTTTCCAGGTATAGGACAAGATCCAAAGAGAGATCCAAGGTGAAATGTTGAACTATAACTTCTGTTTTAATGATTTTAATGACTGCTGTGAAAAACCATTATAGTCTCTAGATCTCTGTGAGTTCATTTTCTTGCTTTGAGTCAGGGGATTGAAAGACCCTGAAATGGATCCCAATGGTCGTTAAGTATCTTGCATGGAAGTCGTCACCATTGGTGTATGAATGTGCGTGTAGATGGGTGAATTTGACTACCAGTGTAAATTCCATTGAGGTAAAGTGGTGAAAACACACTTCACAAGTGAAGTCAATCACTGTTTTTTTATAGTGGTGTTGCATAATGAATAGGAGTCAAACAAACAGATCATACCAGATACTTTTTTTTTTTTTTTAGATGTAGGTAGGGTTTCCAGCATCTCTTTGTTTAGTTTCCAGAGCTTCCAAACAGTTTAATTTGTCAGCCTAAAATGAGAAACAGTGTAATTAATACAAATAAACCTCTGTAATGCAGCTTTCATGTTGTTATGTAATATTTTTATTGGAAGGAAGATGTAAAATTTAGCCAGGAGAAATTCTGACGCAGGCAGACTTTCCCCCCGTGTAATATTATTATGAGATATAAGTAGACTTTTGACATTGCTTTGGGAAGTCAAAGAAAAACAGTTTTTTTGACCCGATGCCAGAAAAGTGTTTTTATCCTGGCTCTATAGAACAATGCTGATCAGATCTTTGAGGACTTACATAAAACATATCAACTACCATTTAGGCTTATTTTTACAACTGTTTTCATACTGATCTTTGTAGGGATATAGTCAGTTATTGCTAATAATGTTTTGTTTTGGTCTGTTTATTGTTTAAGCTCCAGTTAGAAAGCCGGCGTTTAAATCCAGACTGAGTTTCCGTCAGATGGGCCGGTGAAATATAAAAACATGCTGATAAATTTTCAATTCACAGCTAAAAATAAACTAAAATCTCATATTTCACTATGATTAAGAGATATCACAAAATCTGCTAAAGCGAGACTGGCTTATTAGTGTGTTCTTTATGAGGCCAAATTCCATCGGTGTGAACATCAGAACAAGCCAAGATAATGAAACGCACACATGCTGTACCTGAGCCTGTTTTGACATTTCTAAAGTTCAGCCTTATGTGGGTAAAACATCCAAATCATTCAAAGCACAGACCTGCTCCAAATCCCTTCAAGTGTTTTAACCCTTCGTTTGAGTTTGGTGTGGAGTTGACCTGTTTCAGCCTGTCAAATTCCAGGAAAATAGGTTGATTCTTATGTTGTTGTAAAACTAGTTAAACGAGTTAAAGAGTTAAACTAAACATTGACAAATTTTCGTTAAGCTATGCATCGCAGAATAGTTGTACCTGCAAGTATTTTGCTGGTATCCCACGGGTTAATCCAACAGGGAGCGTTAAATTGCTGTCAAACACATTTGCAACATTCAGTTTTCACCCATTTTCTTTTTGTAATATGAAATAGATATCCATTATCGGCCGTTAGATCCTAACAGGCGACTGGTCACATACACACGCTGGGTTGCAACAAGAGTAAAATAATATTGCAAATTGAAAATACTTAATTGTTCATTCACTTTAAACAATGCAAAGATGCAAAGTGAGCCAACAAAGGATAAATCAGTATCTCGTGTGACCATCCTCTGAAGTTCAACCCAGATACAGAACTCTAGTTTTAGAAGAATTTAGAAGCAGTAGGGAAGTTGTTCAAAACAACATTCAGTAGCAAACACAGATCTTCTGTGGGTGCCTCACGCTCTTTGGTCTTTTCATATAATCCCAGGGGGCTATACTATTACTTCAATGTCTCCTATTTTATCTTAATACCCTGATTGGTATTATTATACCAAACAGGAGTAAGTCAGGGTCCAGTCAGATGCACTCTTGTTGCAAAAGGAATAGCAGCATTGGTTTCTGACATGCTTAAACCTTTGCACAAGAGTGTGTATTTAAGAGAGTGTATACATTGACCCAGAAAATCGGATCCATGTCACAGATTTTTAACCACACATGTACTTTTAATCACCGTTTAATTAAGAGATTATCTTGTGCAGTGCCAGAAATCCCCTCAGGTATTGGCGGCCGAAAGTTAAAGCCATGACGCCAAAACGATCAAGTTTTTATGAGCTCAGAAAAGTTTTTGCCAGACTCCCTGTTCTCATATTTCACAGCCGTCACTCCCAGTATCACTTCCATGTTGATAGACATTAAAGTCAATTTGAACTCTGCTGGTTGACAGAAACACACAACTGAACAAAAGCATTTGCGGTTGTTTGAATGCTGAGTGCTACCAGGGTTGGGTTCTGTGCTTGTGTTGGAAAGCAACGTGCCATTCAAAACGTCTGAAACTCATCAGACAAGCCAAGTTTTTTTTTTTTTTAGGAATGCCACGCTTTCCGTTCCAGCACTTGCTTCCCCAGAAGGGAATACAGTTGGTTTACTCTTATTTGGTAATTTATCCCCTCCTCATATAAACAGCTGTGCAGGGCATCGTGGGGTTTATTTATGTACATGATGATTATGTGAACGTGTATACCAGCGCTTAAAACCACTGACGCCCACCCACAGTCCACATATAATTCAGTGTGAATTCCCACAGCGTTCAACTTCAGAAGCATCTGAGCTTGACATTACTGCATGTTAGTTTCTGTGGAAGCAAAATCTCTTTCATTCATTTGAAGATAGGGAGTGAGGAAGGTACTGATCACTGAGGAAGTGTG
This sequence comes from Blennius ocellaris, assembly GCF_963422515.1. NCBI lineage: Eukaryota > Metazoa > Chordata > Actinopteri > Blenniiformes > Blenniidae > Blennius > Blennius ocellaris. Next base: position 12,105,761 of record NC_137656.1, read on the forward strand.
AGTGATTTGTGACCAACGGGCAGTACATGGCCTATTCCAATAAATATACTTCCATTTAACAAGATTTCACATAACTTATTGGTACTTTTTGTTTTTTCAATTTACAAAACTCTCTCCTTAAGATCTTATGCTACCTCTGTGGTTCAGTGGATTTACATATAGAGCCAACGCCAAGCTGATCAATAAGATCGGCTCTGCCGCTGAACAATTCCGATACTATTGTGGAGAGAAGGAAGACTGGATTAAATAGTAAGAGTTCGTGGAGCAACGTTTCCTCTTTGGCTGGAGGATTTGTAACCACCATGTCTATTATGTCTCAATCGCCTCGATCACATCTGTTGTAAATTCAGCCACGGTCAATGTGCACTTCCAATTACATCATAAGAAATTTACACACTGAAATTGATATTTGGGTTAAGGTTTCACTATCTACAGCTTTCATAAGATAGTAACAGATAACAGTTCTATTGCAGCTGCCAGAGTCCCAAAAGAGATAAACAATCTGTCTTCTCATTTAATTTATCGACGCTCATATCTCCAAATGCTGCGTTACGGTTACATTGTGGCAACTTCACGACATCTCGGATCAGGAGGTTTCTTTAGATCTTTCTTGGAGTGTGAAGCAGGATTTCCCGGGAGAATGACAGAGACTCACTGGTGCACAGCAGCAAAACACTGGGGGTCATGGGGATTCCTTTTCTTTGTGAGATGATCATTTAGAACTTTTGAGAAGAGATAATAATAAACACTAATGGTGGAGCCTGCAAGTAGTAATCGTGCGCTTTATTCCCTTGTAAAGCACTGTTAAGTGCCTTGTGTCTGAATGGTACTATATAAATAGACTTGCCTTGCCTTAAGTAAGTTAAAGACAAATCAAAATGATGAAATAATGTTTATAAGACAAACTAGCTAACACAAACCTCTGCAAACATTGTAACATTCTTCACAACATGTAACATGCACTACATGTAACATCGCTCCCCTCCTGCTGCGTGGCTCAGGTTCAAAGCAAACCTGGACTAAAAGGTTAGTTTGCTTTGTTCTTACTGCCTTTGCCTTATTAAGTTATCAGATGAGCTGCTGGCAGATTAAACTTGTCATACGGCATTTGGTGCACTTCATTTCAAAGGTCACAGTATTTCTGTGTGAACTTAACTCTTTAACAGAATTGGGAAAGGAGTTTAGATTTTTGTCTCTTCTCTTCTCTTCTCTTCTCTTCTCTTCTCTTCTCTTCTCTTCTCTTCTCTTCTCTTCTCTTCTCTTCTCTTCTCTTCTCTTCTCTTCTCTTCTCTTCTCTTCTCTTCTCTTCTCTTCGTTTACAGGGTAGCCAAAACTATGAAATTGGCGCTGTATGAGACCCCCACAGGCTGGAGGTACTTTGGGAACCTGATGGATTCTGGGCGTTGTTCCCTCTGCGGGGAGGAGAGCTTTGGGACAGGTACAACACTGGACACACAAACAAGACATTCGGCTCATAAAGAGAGATTTATGATCACTGATTGATATAGATACAAACATACAATGGATACAAGGCACGGGCGGCCTGGGAGATTTACCGAGAGGAGGTCACTGTTTGGAGTCCCTCGACTGGCTCGGAAAATGTGAGTGGGAGTGTGAGGCAGAAATCCCCTCCCCTCAACAGCAACTGTTGCTGAGGTGCCTGCAAACAAGGCCGTCGCTTTAAGGCTGAGCTGGCCAGCTGCTGCTGTCACTGTGAGAGGAGAAAACTGGTGAAAAGATAAAACATTCCCTTAGAACATCCATAGAAACCATTAGTATTATGGATGGCAAAAGAAAATCAGAGATCAGGAGAAAAGACAATATAAGAGCAGTGAAGGAAGCATGGTGGCTGTCATGTTTCTGTAAGTGAATTAGTTCATGTGGACTAAAAATATAGCAACAAAATACATTTCAATGACTCAAGGCTTTGTTTACACCCCACCCATATCACAGTCAGAGTCATGTTTGTCACTTATTTAATGTTACTTAGTAATTTCGCCAAGTTAGAAGTTTTTAGCTCTCATATTGCATTTGTAAAACGTTGATGGGATTACATTAATAGTGGCCAGATCCAACAGTTAAATATGGTGAAAATATCCTTCTTCTCCTCCAGTCTATTCCAGGTCTGTAGCAGTGAGCTCTGCGTCCTGCAGCTCCAGTCAGAGTTGTCTAATAGATGAGAGGGCAGTGACCCTGACTGCATGTGTAAATAATCCCCATTCTTCTGCTATAAAAGGAGACAGGGGCTCCCTGAATCACTGCAACATGCCGATCGGCCTCCAGTAGCAGTGCTTTCTATGAAGGCAAACACAGACACTCACTTACATGGTCAGAAAATATAAACTCTGGAGAAATGATACACATTTGCTTTTGATACTTGCACACAGTTTTTTTCTATCTTATCATGCTTCCGTCATTGTTTTCATTATTTTGGTTTTATCTTCCTTGTTTGACCTTATCATTATGCCTACTAGAGAAAGACATCTTTCAAATAACAAAAGAAAACAATGGCCTCGTTGACAAAAATGTTAAAAAAAAAAAGAAAGAAAGAAAAAAAAGCGACGTAAAACATTGGTAGATGTGAAAAAGAACCTTGTGGTAGAGACGACTGAAGCTTGTGAGAGAGTCCAAATATGAGAGGTATTGACGAGGATGAGAAAAAGGCAAGTCGCGGAGACAGAGAGCAGAGAGACTACAGGAGCTTACTAGTTGTCTATCCATGTAAGGCAAAAAGCTCCGAGGGAGCCCCGCATAGTAAATCACCAGAGCTGTGCACCACTCCTGTGCTGCTTCACACACACACACACACACACACACACACACACACACACACACACACACACACACACACACACACACACACACACACACACACACACACACACACACACACACACACAGACACACACACACACACACACACACACACACACACACACACACACACACACACACACACACACGCACACACACTTCTGACTATTATGTGCGGTAACTATATTGCTTAGATCACAAATTTTTTCGTCAAAGTTTGTTTTCAAACAAACTTTCTGCTGATTTTCCCATCATGTCAATGAGCTCACATTAAAAACAACATAGTTAAATCGTTGTGTAAACCTTGTCCTTATCGCTGTTTATTAAAATCCACACAAATAGGCTATAAAATGACAGAGCAGAGCTGAAATAGGGTGAAATTAATGAGATAAGATCATCTCTATTTGTTTCATCATTAGAGCCCTCAATTCCAGCATTATCAATCAATCAATCAATCAATCAATCAATCAATCAATCAATCAATCAATCAATCAATCAATCAATCAATCAATCAATCAGTTGATCATTATTTATACAGAATTTTTCTGAAAAGAATAATACAAAGCGAAATGCTTCACACAATGACAGCAAAAGCAGCAACGCCCCTCCCAAGCACAACACAAGGACTAAAACAGAAACTCAGGCTGCACAGAGTGAGGAGTCAAACTAACCTGTCAGTGTCCTAACAGTGCAAAAGGCAAAAGAACTGGACAGAAAACTCAAACTATAATTTAAAAATTGATAATATTGAATTGCTTGTACTGTAGTTGTTGTATAACAGGCTTGTCAATGCATCTTATCATGATTCCCAGCAGCTCAGTCCATTCCCAACTTTATATCTCGACACTAAAACATGAGCGACACATTCTGAGCTTCAACATGAAACTTTGTCATGCAGCTGTCTTTGAGAACAGACTGATGGCTCCCCAGTGAGAGTTAGAATGTTGCATACGGTTTATACACTGCATAGTGAAGAAGGTCTTTGGATTTATTATTGAAATGGCAAATTATTCAATGCAAATTTTTTTTCAGCTTCACAAAATGCTGCATGCTCATTTAGTCCTTTTACTGAAGATCAACACAACTCCAATATATTACAACAAACATGGTCAATTCTCACTTTATGTGATAATTTAAAGGATCATCTTATCAAATAGAAGTGCAACTTGAAAACAACTGGTGTTGTTTGGCAGCACTATAGTATTGATTCTACCGAGAAAACAAGTCTATTCAATATAGGACAGGCAATTTCTGCTGGAAGTAAGTCTAACAAAAGTCTGGTCATTATATATTGGAGTTTAATTTCTGATGAACAAATTCATTGCATGAGAGACATGACACTTTGGAGTTTTAGTGAAGTTCGTTCTGGTGTCTCTTCTAGGTTCAGATCACATTCGTGAGAAAGACGGTTTGTGGTCGGTGTTGATGTGGCTGTCCATCATGGCGGCCAGGAAACAAGGTGTGGAGCAGATTGTCCGAGAACACTGGGCCAAGTTTGGACGCAACTACTACTGCAGGTATAAAGTGAAGCAGTGCCTTTAAAGTACATTCAGAAAACGTGTGTCTATCCTGGTCATAATGCTTTTCTTCTGACTCTTTCCTTAATGTAATCCTGATGATGCTGCTGGCCTATAGTGGGCCAAATAAAGGAACAGACATATTGTGTTGAATGATTTAAATATGATGATGGCTTACCTTGCAAATACACACATTTCTTGCACAGGTGATCAGAATAAACTTAGCCTTACTGTGATCACTTTGCTCTGATTGGCTGAAGTTCTAGTTGGTGATAGATTCTCTATACGATCATTAACTCAATGAGGCGAGTAGCTCTTGAACGGGCCTGCCATTTTTCTTGTTTTTTCTAAGGATGGTTTCTCGGTATTAAAATTAAAATCAAGAATATCTTGAAGGTCTTCACCTTCATCCATTACTCATCTGATCCCTCTGACTGGTTGTCACTTGTTCTTATTTTATCCTCTCCCTTGTGTAAGGCAGAGATAGTTACTGTGGCCAATGTTCCCACTGATAGTTGGTGCAGCTTTGCATATTCCCACAGAGAGCTGTGCTAAAATGATGCACATTTCCCACAGAACATATCTGGAGGACAAGCCAATGACCAGACCCCTCAGCAGTTAGTCACACAAAAACATCTATCACCCTTTAAGGAAACATAAATCAGTTAAATGAGAAAGCTGCTCTCTTTTGCCATTTTAGGACTCGTTTGATGCCATGTTGCAGCAATAAGTTGGCTATATTGCTCCAAATTATACTGGATTAAAAAAAAAAAAAAACACCCACCTGTGATGATCAAGATTTGATTCCAGATCCATTCAGAGGACATTTGACTTTGGAGTGTCAATTAAAAAAACAATGGTAAAACCCCCCCCCAAAAAACCAGGAAGACTGTGTACATGTATCCATCTGTATTGCAGAGTTAGATCATTGTGAGAGCCACAAAAAGGCCTTTCGCACTGTATTTTACATTTTCAAACTTTTGACCACAATATCTCCCACAAGAACCTAAAATACTTATGTCTTTATAACCATTATCTATAAAATCAAACTCATCAAATCAACATTCACAGAAATATGAGGTCAGCCATAGTTTCATGACCTGTGTGAGTGTGTTCATGCTGGGTTTTTTTTTTTTTTTTTTTTTTTGGTTTTTGTTTTGTCTGTTGGTGATTTATCAGGTTTGACTATGAAGGCCTGGACCCACGTGCAGCCTTTTATCTGATGAGGGATCTGGAGGGAGTGATCTCAGACAAAGCCTTCACCAGCCAGAAGTTTGCTGTTGGAGACCATGTGTACAGTGTCGAGAGGGCAGACAACTTCGAGTACATCGACCCCGTGGATGGCACGGTGGTTCGAAACCAGGTCAGTCTGGGAAAGAAACTGATAGACACTGGATATTACCACACATAGTTTGAGTATGAATGCACCCCCCCCCCCCCCCCCCCCCCCCCCAATCTTGGAACTCAAATCAACTTCAGCATAAAGGAGGGATGTTTTCCTTTGTGAGTACTCCACTGTGTTACCACGGAAACAAGCGGGTCCACAGCCACTTACTCACTCGCCCCCAAAATACTGTCAAATCCTCAGCATCCCAGTTGCCCCAGTGAGTGTTATTACTGCACACATTCCTCCCAGGACCGAATTATATCAGCTGTCGTCTCACTTGCAGTCTCCCCGCTACAAGTGTATTGGATGGGGGGGGATGTTGGCCCACGGTTTCAAACACATTCACACACAAGCACACAAGGCAAAGCTTTGGAGGGATTTACTCAGAGGCATGGCAGCCTTTTGTAGTTGGCTACTGAATAATTTCTGCATTGCCAGATAAATAGACTCCTCTGTGTTTCTGGATATTTCCATAGACTGGGTGTGATAAATAACAAAAATCATAAAGATATCAGTACGAAATAGCGTTCTTTTTATTGATGCGCAAATCACACAGAACGTTGAATAAGCATGTAAATTTAGCTTCAGCTCAGGCCAGTTGTGTCTCTTCAGCTTACTTTTGCATTACAAGTGTCTTGTTGCCAACTCTCGTGCTCCCACTGTAACACTCCAGCTGTCAGGCACCAACATCGTCCTCTCACACCCTGTGAGAGGAAAAACAAGAACACATCTAAAATTTATTTATTTTGGGAGTGTTTTGGTAAATGTGAAAAAATAAACCAAAATGAATACATTTTTTCCCGTAATTTCAATCGAATTGTGAAATGTCCACATATTTTTATTTAAACTACATACACACAATTATTAAATGCTTTAAAAAAAAACTTTTAACTTGTAAGTCATGAAAATCAGAATACAGTATCGTCAAAATACTGACAAAAATACATTAGGCGAGATGTATTTGGTTCTTTTTAATGGTTCAAAAACTTCAAAAATGCCTGCAATTGTTAATTTTATGTGTTAGTTGTGTAGAAATAACTTTTTTTTAAGTCCAAAAATTGTCATTTGAAATGATAGCTTTTAATCTGTCGGTTCCTCTTTTCATACGACCGCTCCAACTTTGTTCCAGAAGTAGTTAACTGAGGTTCATATATGGACAAACTGTTCCAAAATCACACAGCTTATTGAGATGAGTTGATAAACACATTGCTGGATATTTTGACTTTAATTCACAGATAAAAACAGACACACACAACATCTCCTGCTGGTATGTGTTCCTCTCAGGGCGCCTGAGCTCTGTTTTTAACAGGCAGTAGTCAGCCTCCTGATAACTGCCGCTCTATTGTTAGAGATGAGCTGACACACTCTCAGACAGACAGACAGAGAGCCGTGCTGGCGGACATCTTTCATTATCGCCGCCTCTCCTCACCCGGACTCTGACATGTCATCCCCCATAGTCAGATTAGTCGGAAAGCGAGTAAGCGTTCCGGTGTAGTACCATGGCGTCTAAACGAAGAAAGTGAGTCACAGTTTAAAGAGGCTCCCTGCTATCAGACTGAAGCAGAGGACTATTGTTGTAGTGAGGCAGTGGACTCACTTGACTTTCTTTCTGTACTCGACTACAAAATTGTTGCGTGCAATGACTAAAGAAAAACACTCATCACTTGTGAACTATTAAGACATGTTGTTCATTTTTCAGGCCTGAGTTAGGAATGTTTTGACAACAGAGCTTTGACCAGCTACAGCAGTGTGTCAAGGTGATAATATGATAGTGTACCAATTACTGGGAGCATGTGTAAAATAAAACAGTGGTGACATTTTATTACTCGTTTTTCCTCAAAACACACTGCTGTCTCTACTCCCAAAGCTTGTGTTTTACTCTGATGGGAGAAGGAAAGACACTGTGGAATTTAGGACAGATAAGAGTCATCACACATCCATTAGTCAAAGACTCTTATCAACTTTATGTCAGCCAGCAGGACTTGATGTTGGTTACCCGGTGCAGGGAAATCCTGTTTTCGAAGAAAATGTTGGGGGTTCGTTCAAAGAGTTAAAACTGGAGGCCCCACAGGTCTTCAGAGATATGAGCATTTACTCTGGTTTGGAGTCATAGTGTTCTCTGTATTTGCAGGATGCTGCATGAGCAAAAACAGCAGCTATGAGAAAATTAATACAATGCTCAAGGGTACAAATTGATTTATTTGTATATTTTGTCAAACTTATAAGAAAGAAATTGAAGAAAAACAGTATATATATGACTTGATGAGACACTTCATTGGTACATTATGAAGGGTACGTTCAGAAGAACTCAAAACATATAATGACAGCGACATCTAGTGGTTACTTACTATTACTGCAGTGTAAAGAAATAGACTTTTATTGACGTTGGCCTGCACTAATGTATGTGGTACTAATGTTGATTATGTAATCAACAAATTGTCAAAATTAAAAGTATTAAACCGACCTAATGTTAAGTACATTTTCATCAAAAATAAGTTTTCCTATACTGCATGAACTGAATACTTGCATTTTTGCAGATAGTTAACCTTGTGGTACGTGTTTGTAATAATTTCAAGATTTAAGATATGAGCTGAATCATCACATATCTGAAGAAGTGTAAAGCCTTCACACATATTTTTTTGGTGTTTGTAGGGTTTAAGAATCGTCTTCAGTGACGCTTCCCGGCTTGTGTTTCGGATGAGCGGCAGTGGTGGAGGGATGGGCGCCACCATTCGCATTTATGCCGAGAGCTTTGAGAGAGACCCCGAGAGACACAGCAGGGAGACGCAGGTACAAAGAAATCCTTTATCTGTGCACATGTTGTGTTTCTGTGTATTGGCGTTTGTTTACAACTCAGCAGCAAAATCTGCAGGCCCCTCTTGAAACAGTTCCATTTTGTTCTTTAATGTGACAAACTGTATGTTTGGTATTATGAATATTTTACATTTGTCAATAGTTTTTCAATCCTGTGCTATCATAAAGAAACAGTTAGGATTTTTGATATAAATGATACATGAAATTGAACAATCCAAAGGTTTGAGCTATCAAAATTATGAAATTGTTATTGGTGAAATGTCGTGGTTTCTATTATATTATAGCATACTGACAGTGTAACTAATACAGCACATCCCTTGATCATGAAACCTTTTTGCGCCATTTTTCACAACCTTTGAAACCAACTGATCTTTAGTCCCAGGTGAGGTGAAGAACACTGTGTCCTTGTGGAAATATGGATGTGGCACGAGTAATGCACTTATACTCTGCTTTATCTAATTCGGGGTTGCAAAGGGATGAAGGCAAGGTACATCCTGGACAGGTCACCAGTCCATCACAAAGCAAACAGAGAGAGACAGACAACCACATGTAGAAACAATCAATATAGAATCACCAATTAACCTTAAATGCATGTATTTGTACTGAGGAAGCACACAAAGTCCCAAAGACTGGACTTGAGCCATGGTTTTTCATAGGAGTTGTTAAACCTCATTCAAGTTCTATGAACCAACGATGCAAATTTATCAAGCTGCATATGTTAGATCAGACTAACAGATGTCTTCAGCATGCAGAATCTTATGAATATTAATGTGAACAAAAGTTTAAGTTTGAATATCAGCGTCATTAATGCATGTGGGTCACTGTTATTTGCAGATACAAGAATCTCATGAAGCTGCACTTTTTTTTTTTATTAGCTATTCATTATCTATGCTTTTTATTCAGCATGAATATTTTCACAAATTCAAAGACTAAATCTGAGCGAAGAATAATTTCCCTGCGAGCAGATTTGAGGTCACCTCAGGTTGGCCTGTCGATGAGTAATACGAGAGCATATCTCCTTTGTTGTGGCTGCGATATTTGGGTCATTTTACAGTCCTTGATTCCTGTTGTGTAACATACACGAGAACGTTTGGATAATTCATTGTAAAGTCATAAATTGAGCTTTTATTCATCCTGTCGATTAACCTGTGAATTTAAAAGCTGGATTAAATCTACTTTGAGTGTTTTGAAACAAACAATTCTGATTTGAACCTAAATTAAAACTTTGTTTTACTTAATCTACAACCCTGTGCAATGCAGGTTTGAAAACCATGCCTACAGAACACTGCTGAGTCATGCCCACATATAACTCTTTATCAAAGTTAGTGACATGCGCAATACCAGACAAGCAAAATAAATGTATTGAGAAGATTGATGTCCAGTTTGTGTTTTCCCATCCTGTACATTTTGTAGGAATGTTGTCACGTCAAGATATTGTGTTGTTTCTAATCTGGTTTAATTACTCTGAGATCAGCAGTTCCTCACTTCTTCTTGTAAAATGTCAGCACTCCTGCACACTTCCTGTGGATTATATATGCTCGATCAACAAGGTTAAAGTCTCTCTAAAATGCATGTTTGACGTGGTTTGTAAAACTCTTGGGTAACAAAGGTTCAACAAGGTTATCTAATCTGTTCATCTTCAGCTTTTCCAGACCCCAATGTCATATCATGTATATGATTTGCTGCCATGTACAGCAAAACTAAGACCAATTCAAAGAAAAGCTCATAAGCCACTGTCATTTAGCTGCTGTCTCTTTACAGGAAAGCAACATAACGCAATATTTTGAACATAGACTGGGAGTGTGTTATCTTTGCCTAAAAAAAAGAAACCAACTAACTTCAATGCACTCAGCCCAGCTGATTGCAAGCTGTTGGTTTTTATCCATTGCACAGATCAATGACTTTCACAGTGTGGAGCAAACCTTGTTTGGATGACAGAGGGATGTCTTTTCCCCAGCATGAATTCTTCCATTTAGTAACTGAGAATAAATCATAGTAATGAAGAAAAACACAAAAAGTTAACCTATTCATCATTTTATTAAAAGTTACACATTTTATAAGAAGAATTTATGAGTAATTTTTTTCAAATTTAGAATAGAATCCTCTTTTGAAAACAACGGTCATAGATGGACCAAGTCAATTGTTTCACTTGTCTGGTTTGTTATTTGAATGACTAAAAAAGAAGGTCAGTTGTTTGAATTTATCAATGATTTTATACATATAACCAAATAATACCCGTTTTTATTATCCAACTAACGGTGGCAGGTTGCAAAAACTGTGGGCTTTTTTAAACACTTCCACTGAAGCCGTATTAAACTGAACTTTAAAGTGCATTGTGATAAAGCTGTTTTTAAAAACCTTTTTTAAAGCACACAGGAATCACAGACAACCCAGAGATTTCATGGGATCCCAGTTCATCACCTTTGTTTAAATTGTTCATGAGTTGTTTGGTCTTTCTGCAGGTGGTGCTCGGTCCCCTTATCGCCATTGCCTTGAAGATTTCTAACATTCATGAGCGGACCGGCCGCCGCGGACCCAATGTCATCACATGAGCGAGCAGGAAAACGCTGGCGGACGTGCACGCCCCAACATGCATCTACCTGCTCACACGGAGGAAAATGACCTTCAAAATGTCCTTTACTTTACGTTACTTAAATCTCACTTTTAAAGAACTGTCTCTGAAGCTTTGGCCTCATTGTTGTAACTTTCTACACAATGAGATGCTTACTGCTGAAGTCAATTGTATTTTAACAACGAAAGTTATGTTTCTATCTATATCGTCCATCACTGAAAATGAAATTAGTCAATCTCGTGTCTAAACCAGGGAGGCTATTTAATTATTGCTCTGGACAAACCATGAAAGCTTTGTGAACACAGAAAACTCAGACTTCTTGTTTCTGTCTTGTTTTGAATGAAAAATCCAAAGAGCAAAGTTCTTTTTTATTTTTAATCGCCATGCTGTTTTTATGTAACAGAGCATTGTCCACTTTTTATGTTGCATTTACTGTCCTCTCGTGTCGATCACAATCATGTTTAATCCTTTAGTCATAGTCTGAACATTGTGATGACAAAGTGAAATCACCTGTACTAAAGCATGTTCTGTCCTGTAAATGAATGGAGAATAGCCAAACTCAGTTTCAGTGCTTAAGGACAGGATCTATGCGAAAAGGGCTTCAAGTAATGCAAGGTATGACGACGAAGAATCGCATATTCTCAAATACTTTTACAAATTGGTAAATTTTTTTCTTTTAATTTGTTAGTTGGGAATGCTGTATACCCATATTTGAATAGGCTATTACTTTTTTTTTTTTTTTTTAAATCCCAATAAACATTTTTTTGTGTGTAGTGCGTGCTGTTTTTAATTGAATCGGACAGGTCTAATGGGAACAAATAAAGATACATCAGAGTGAGCTAGGTTGCCCTCAGGCAGTTTTGGATTTTAATTAAACAGATTCTTCATAATTAAGAGCACCATGCCATGCTGATACCGTATATCACGCGGTGATTGAACATCCTTGAGGGAAAGGGAGGCTTTTGTTTGCCTGGTGCAGCACCTGCTTTAGACGAAGAGTATGAAATGCGTGGAAGCTGTTGTGTTGAGATAAGGAATGAAGAGAGTTGATCTTTACACGGCCTGAATGAGACACAGAGAGCAAGAACTCATAAACACGCTGATTGCCGTCATTACGAGTTGAGGATATGCCAGTGGATATCCGCGAGGATGCGTTCGCTCAGTCAGCCAGGCACTACCTGTCAGCTGTTACAGGTTATTGCCCCATCCAACTGTTTTATAATGTCAGGGGTTATTTCAGAGTTTGGATGCGGATCAATGGCAGTTCATCACCTCTGAATATGCTGCTCAGAAGAAGCTTTCGGTTTTGGCTTTATTTTTTTTTGGTTACAGAGACTAGTGACTAATAGCTCACAGCACGATTAGATTAATATATTTGAGTAATTAAAACAGCGCCAACAACCACGCTTTTTATTTATAATGTGTGCATTAAAATGGATGAGATTCAAAGTTGTAGTCAAAGTGCCAACAGCACTTTTGTTGTGGTGAGGTGGAAGAGTAACCCAAACTAAAATATTCTGCTGGGAAATCTCATGTCACACCCAGCAAATGTGTGACTTCACTAAACCCAGAGTGCAAGACGTGATGCCTTCACAGTCAGATTTCATGTCTTGACTGCAGCGCATGCTGCAATCGTACCGTAAACCAGGTGTCAACCACTTACAGGTGCTTCAGTGGTGCATGGTAATACAAAGAGCAAAGAGTATCACTTATATAGAGCTACAGAGCAGTTGCAACAAGACTCCTAAAGAATAAAAGCATTGTTGTTTCTGTAAACTACTGACATAATGTGTAGGGAAATAATAGATAGGAAAAAAAAATCATTATTTGTTGAGTTTACCTTCCTAATTGCATTTGTTTTCTTCTTGAACACAGTTTTTCATGTTTTGTATGTTTGGACTTGTTGTCTTCTGTTACATTTGAATCCCATCACACTTCTTCTTGATTGTATTACTTGAGGGTTGCACTTTTGAAGATCTAACTTCACTTCACTTATTCACTGTAACACCACTTCATTTGGTGGTGAAACAACAAAGAGTTACTACAAATATTAACAATATACTATAATTAATATAAATAATTAATAACTCAGTAAGAGTTACAGACATTTCTGTGATTGTGACTTGTTGCTGAAAACAACTGTGGAGCTGCTGTGTTTCTCTGCCTGTGACTGTCTGCATTTTAATGGTTTGTTTCAGCTGTTCTGTTGCTGATTTCTGCTCGCTGTCCTTTGTTCATTAATCCATTTCTTTCTAGATGTGATGTTATGCCAAGCTCATTGTGATTGCATTTGAAAATAGCACTTAAAAACATGATTACGATTATCTCAAACAGACCCAATCTTTGTGCGCCACCATTTGAATCGACTAATTCCGCTGAAGTTAATAGTTAATTCAGTCATTAAATTGACACTCAATCACATTTTATACACATTTTACTTTCACTGGAAAAGTAACTGGACACCATTTCCACAGGGATAACTAGTAACTGTAATTGAATACTTATGTTCAGTGACATGAAATCTACATTTTATGTAGAGTACTCTATAATTGTCTTGTTTTGAACCTCAGTATTCCAATTCCACGAGGAAATGAATTAATGAGTCATTGTTGGATAGTCTGACCAAGGTGAAGTAAAGTTAAAAAAATAAATGTAACTAGAAATGATGGTAAATCTTATCTTATTTTAAATTAATTAACTTTTTGTTGTGCCATAACATTGTTTTATTATAACAATAAACATTCAATGGATTGAAAAGCTTATTTTCAAGAATTAATATTCTGTATCTGGTTGTTTAAAATTCAGTCATATTCATGCAACGTTCTAATGATATCAGGATAAAATGAAGCATCGCTTTCATAAACATTTTAAAACTCTACGATGAGTTGGGAAAACCCCCAAAACTAATGTGCAAAAAGCCTGAAGACAGGATAAATATTAAAAACTAAAGACAAGCGTCATAGTGAGACAGTTTAGTATTAGTGAAATATCTCTATTGCATATAAATAAAGAAATAGCTTTATTCACATGGATGCACTGATACAAACACACATGGCTTTAAATGGGTCAAAACTGGAGCGATAGTCATAATAAAAGTTTTCTTTGTCCTTTTAGACGTCCTTGGTTGAGAGCAGATTACATCGCCCTTCAATGTTTGTCATACCAGCAAGCAGTTTGCAGTTAAAAGTGCAGATTATACTTGTTTCCGAAGATGTGAAACTAAATATTGTGAGTAACATTGACACATAACCACAGTTCATTCAGACTCCTGGGCCGACACGCTTAGACGACACATCTCTGTGGTCATTTTACAGTCGACCATGCTTACAGTTTTTTCTGGAACTCTCCAACCGAGGTCACTTGTACCTGTCCACAGTCCACAGCAGCTCTTTTTGCTGTCAAATATTTGGACAAAGACGGATTCTTTTAGAGTCTAGTTGTTGCTGCCCTCTGCAGCCAGCTGAGTGTGTTGGATTTGACTGTACTGAGGAGGCGGTTCCCAGTTCCATGTGCAGTGTGAGTCCTCTGAGCTGTTCTGGCTATAGAGCGGAGGACCCAGACCCATCACCATGTCCACTCCGTCCACTGTGAGCACAAGCTCCGAGGCACGATCAGAAGGAACCCGACTGCCCTGACACTCTTCATATGACGGAGGAAAAAAGCTCGGTCTGCAGAGGAAAATACATGAGAAACATTAAGATTAAATTTGGCTTCGGTTTGTCTTACAGCAACAACACATTTATCAACTGAAAACACCACAAATATAGTAATTTCCCTATGTTTGAGTTTGAGGAAGCTGAAATATATATTATGATATAAACAATAATGTAAATAAAAAAAGAAAAATATAATGATAATACTATATCGCATTTACTGAAAAGAGCAAAATTGACTAAACTTTTTGAACTCCCAAAGGAGGCAATTCTAGTTTTTCAGAAACAGACAGGTCTGAGACAACAGTGAGACCAGAGCTGATTCATCAGTGATGCTGCACAAAGCTGGATACCTTCTGGATGAAGTAGCATTACCATAAAAGCCATATTGTGAGAGAGAATTAGTCAAAATGTGTATGCTTAAAGTGGTGTGATGTTGAAGTTATTACACCTTGAGATGTTCAACTTCTTGACATTTTGTGAAAGATATTGTATTAAATATAAGTTTTTTTTTTTTAATGGTTGTCACTGAAACAGTGACAACTGTCCAAAAATATTTCTTTAATGTTTACCATGCTACCATTTTATCGTCACTCAGGATCAGCCGTATGTTGCCCCCCCGGATCAAAATGAATCTGACAAGGTATAAACTTCCAGGAAAGGAAATTGCATATTTTACTAAATGTTTTAATACTTAATAAGTGATAGGCTTAAAATGGCTCCATGAAATTGACATTTCGTCACAACATGTTATGTGTTATTTAATGACCACATTATTTAATGGTAATTAACCTTTCAATAGTGAAGACATGGATGCTCTGCTCACATCTTCCTCTCTGGTATAACTTGGTCTTCATGCTGTGGCAAATATTCCAGAGGAACCCGACCAGCATGGCCAGGAAGCCCAAGACGATCAGGATGTAGACAGGAATCGTCAAGTGTGTGTACTCCGTCTTCAGTGTCATCATGTAAGCTAAGAGGCACGTCATTAATCCAAGGACCGGGATGACCACACGCGTGAGGGACCACACATACTTCTTCATTTCCATGATCGTTCAGGTCACTTCTTACTTCTCCGGTGGAGTCGACTGCTGCCTTCTTCTCTGTTGAGTCTCCCTCCTCCAAGGCTGATGAGGGTTTTTTTTTAACAGCTTAGAAAGATATCCAACTGGAGGAATGTAATGAGTCTGTAGAAACAGCACAGAATAAAATGATGGAGGACACAAATTAGTCCGTCAGTAAGCTACATTTGTGCAAGACTGTGAGCTGCACTGCCTATTTAGCTGTGAGGGGAAGTGACAGACATGGTTCTGCCCTCCGGGTTGTATATTAACATAACAGACTATTAACATTGCGTTAGAGGGACGAGGGTGACAAAGTCACTGCTAGGGACTCATAACTATAGATCCGTGAACTTATCGTTTGTGTTGGTGAAGGGCGTTGAGCACTATACATCTCTTTTCTCACATTTACTTTTCTCTAGTGCCTAACCAACCGACCACTTTAACATTTTGAGGTCTCTGTAAGGAAATAAACTGTCAAGACAAAGACAGTTCCTTCAACATTCCTCATCCAGTTAATGCCACGATTCATATCCGTTGCCTTTTCAGAGCGATCACAGGCAGGGTTTGAGCTTTTTAAAACATTCACTATCTACTTTGTGCAAATAAGACCAGGTCATCACGCGGCAAACACACAGAGACAGACAACAACACACACTCACATTCGCATTTACCTCACATGCAGGTTATTGGACTGTGGGACACACACACGCACACATATAGCATCAGTTGTGCTTTTATAGTGTTGCAGTGAAGTATGAAAATCAAAGAATACACGTACATACAGTACATGTCACATGACATTTAAAAATGCAATCTAGCAAACCACTGCTCAAGTCCGGCACTAAATGTTTATGTTCTATTAGGTTTCAATCGCACGCTATTACAGTATGTTGCTGTAAATACAAAGAAACTGAAGCAAAACTGTAAAGACATTCAACTGATGTTGGCACTGTCACAAAGCTCAAAGTTTTTTTTTTTTGAGAAATACACAAAATATACTCTTATTCAGATACCAACATTTAGTACTTTTCTGTCACATTAGAGTCTTTTATTCCTTTTAAAAGTAATGATTTGCCCTGTCTATGTCCATGTACGGGAATACATTTGTTGCACATTTCTACGTTTTCATATCGCTTCCAACTGGCAGTGAGTTTGAGCAGTCTGTGCTGATAAACTGTGTCATTATTGCACAACATTGTTGTCAAAACAGTTCAAGCTTTGACTAAACAGAGTGGAAAAGTTATGAGGTACTTTTTTGTTCCTCATAAATCTGTTTTCATGGACAAGAACAAAGCTTGTGAAATGTTTCATCAGCTTCCCTGGCCATCATAAAAGTACTTGATCCATATAGAAATGATTGATTTGGGATTTGGATGTATTTGCATTATTGTGTATCTTTTAATGTATTATAATATCTTTTTTTAATTGGGAGTCCATACTCATCAGTGTACTCATCTTCTCTAAACATGTTTTGGTATCTCTTAAATACACAGAGAAAAGCCACCGTAAATCTACATAAGATTGTAATGCTGAAGGTTATTTTCAGAGAAATGGGATTTTAAAGATGTTGATATTCACTACACATAGAAATAGCTAAATACATTGCACAAATACTCTGTAATTTTAATTTAGTTTTTTTTTTCTTTTTTTTTAAAAATGACAATACTTTCCCTTTTAAAGTACAGTCTAAGCAATGTAACAGGACTTGAATACAATATTTTATTTAACTCCCACCTCTGCAAATTATCTAACATATTTGAAATCATCATTTGGAATTCAATCATTTGACAGTTTTTTTAAATAGTCAAATATAGCAATTGAAGTTTTTACATGTCACCCTGAAGCAGGTGGTGTTTTGTTGTGTTGAAATGATAACTATGTATTCCCGTACAAGCTCTGGACTGGTTTGTATAATTTCCAGTTATTATATAGTACTGAACTACATTATGACTAAGAGTGTTAGGAAAATGATCAGAAAAGTTATCAATCTTATGTGCATCTCCGGAACTTACCTTAAGTAGTGTCAAAATATAATGTTATTTCTGACTGGTTGACACACTACCATGTCATAACATTTACTGATTAAGATTCTCAGAATGCATGGCACAGAAAAAGTCAGGCGTCTCAGAAGTGGCACTAATGATTGCTGAGTGGACTGTGAGCCAGTTAGTTGATGCCTTGAACAAAGCAGGAACTTTACTCTATCGTGAAGATGATCCTAATTGCCTAAGAGAGTGTACTTTCTGGCTCGAGCTTTAGGAATGTTATTGCAAATCATCTGGACTGATAAGTCGGGAGCAGCTGATCTGAAACGAAAAACAAAACTCAAACAAGGAAAACAGTCTCAAGTCTTAGAAACAGGAGAATGACGCTGCAATTTGCTCCGTACATATAGCAGACGGTCAGGAAATAATCAGGCTCAAGTGTTTGCTGGCAAGGTGTGTAATTTTCTTCAGGGAATTCGTTGTCAGCCCGGGGGATTTCAGTGTCTTTGTCATTACAACAGATGCGTTGTAGGTGACAAATCTTATCTGAGTGTTTTGCTGCTTTCCTCAGGTGACTTCCTTTATTTGTATAAAATCACTGTATACAAGCATCTGATTTAAGGCCTTTGATGGGAGCCAGTAGTGTCTGATATATGCACCTGTGCAGAACACTGGTGAAAACACAAAGGGATGAGAAAACAAACCAATAGGGACCCTCATAACCTGATTCAACCTGCTGTTTCATTATGAGAGCAAACGTCATTAACTGATGAGATGCCATCGTCTCTGCTATTAATAGAGGTTTACTGCCGCTCCATCCAGTCGCTCCAAGATTACAGCGACACTTGTAGTGGACGCCTTGTAGATAAAGTAACCCAAATGCTTAATTTACCGACACACAAATACACACAGGAAAAGATAATAGTGAAGATTCAAAGTTACATGAGTTTGATGAACACTATTTCTAGGCGACATCGGCAAACGCCTCCGCCGTATTTAGATCTGCTTCAAAGTCCACATATATGAACCATGTGGATGTGGAGGTCTCCAAGCTATGACATTGTTTTGTTTTATTCATTTATTCATATTACATGTGCAAATAAGTTGTGAAATTGAGGTGATGAATGCACTCTTCATAGCCTGTACCATTGTCATATTCATTAAAAGTTACTATCGTTACCACACCTCTCATCAACTCTTGTTTTGGCATTGTAAGTGTTTAGAGACCTTCTATTTGACCAAAGCATTATACAAAAATAATTAAAAAAAAGGATATTTACACAAATGTTTCCATTTCATCTAAGCATATTTAACTAACCAAGGATTTTAAATTTTATTAAGATTTTCAGTGTTTTGTTCTTGGATAAAGAAGAGGCTCTTACCTTAGAATAGATCCTGCCCGGTTACTCACTCAGTCCAAAGACACAAGCTTTTCAATAAAGGACAGATTAAATGTAATTTGAGAAATAAAGGCTCTCGGGCTTGTGTGTTGAGTGTGAGTCCTACGTTTACCGAGAGGTGCACAGATTCTTCACACAACCCAAGATTGTGTGAAGTGGCACTCCCTGAATGCAGTGTGACACTGGCTTGAACACTCTCCAAGGATTAAACATCATCACAACAACAAGAGTTATCGTTTGTCTCCCAGAGTTTTTGGGTACTATCTGTCCCCCTACCAGTCAACAGAGGTCTCTTGGTACTTTCTTTCTTATCTGGTCGAGATAAGACATTCGGTCAGGGTAGCAACAGAAGACACCCACTTATAATGATGCAGCCCCATGATGTTACAAGCTTATTAGAAAATCCTGGCAGATGTTAGCATAAAGTACATATAGATTTAAAAAAGAAGAAGCACACAGTGTAGTAAGACAAACCTCATCATTTATCATAAAGGCCTTATAACGACATAGACTGAGATTTAGGCTTATGATTTAATTTACTGTGAAATAATTTTTAGGTGTACTACATAGCACATTGAGTGCCTTCATTAAATGATTAGTGCAGGTACCTGGACTGTATGGTGGGAAAATCATTTGACTGAATATTAGACATATCTTCTCCACCTCAACTGTGTGATGTTCTCTGATTATCTTCAACCTCCACTGCATCAAAAAGATCATCAAAAACGTTCAGTAAGGTGTGATAGAGTCCTTTTTTATTATTTTCCACTGTCTCTTATGCTTGGTTGTGTGGGATTCGCTCTGTAAAAAGTACCTTGAAATGGCTGTGTTGTATTTGGTGCTATATACATAAGGTTGAAATGAATTTACGTGAATATGTTACAGTGGAAAGGAAAAAACTCACTTTTAAGAAGAGAAGGCCTTTGCAGAACCAGGCTCAAACATGGAGACTTGAGAGAAAACCTAGAAACCTCCCGTAGGCCAGCGCTCTGAGAACAAAGTGTTTATCTGGGGTAATATAGGACAAATAGTACTTTACGATAGGATGGAGCCTGGTTGCTTGCTAAATATGACTGAAACCAGCTTAGTGCTGTACCTTTCATCTCAATGATATGTTCCAGTCTCCAGTTTGATGTTATGATCAATAGTATCGAATGTAGCACTGAGATCTAACAGGATGAGAACAGAGAGAAGTTCTTTGTCATGAGAAGATCATTAGTAACTGACCCGAGCTGTCTCTGTGCGATGATGGCCTTTAAAACCTGACTGAAAAGACTCAAATAGATCATTGGTGCATAAATGGTCACATAGCTGAATCGTAAGAGCCAGACTTTGGGAGATAAGGATTAAACAGATTAAATTGGAGGGTGGGTATTGGCCTGTAACTTGTTAAAACCCTTGGATCAAAAGTGTTTTTTTTAAGAAGAGGTGTAATATCAGCAACCTTAAAGTATGTACGTAACCTTCTACTAAAGATAAATTGATCTGATCTAATATTGATGAACTGATCAGGGGGGGTAAATGTTGAATCATGTGATCAATGAAGCCACAACTGAAGACAACACAGAGAGCTCCATAACATGGAGGTAAGAAAACTTTCAATTAAGTTAGTTTTGGATATCTGTACAGTGCAATCTGTCTATATTCATGAAAAAATATGTAAAAATATTTTCCTTATTTTCCAAACAAGTGTTGAGGATTGTAAGTGTCCACAACAACATTCCTTGCATATATACACAATTGAATCACAGTTGGTTGTCAATTATTACCTAAAATTTAAATATGGTGCATATTCTTTTTTACCATTCAACCACTAACTCTTGTTTCATAAATTGGTGGTCCTTTTTAAATGTAAAAAATAGGCAAAACAGCATTAAACTAAGAAAAACTGCATTTAGATGTTTGAAACACAATCTAGTAAATTATTTTAGTTACATCACCAGAGAAGGTTTTGCACATGTAAACAGCTAAAAAAAATCAATGTCCGATCCAATACACAGGCAGTCTAAATCAAGCTCTCTCCTTTGCCCCAACACTCCCACACACACACACACACGCGCACACACACACACACACACACACACACACACACACACACACACACACACACACACACACACACACACACACACACACACACACACACACACACACACACACACACACACACAAATGTCTTCTTTTAGATCTCATTATTGAGTGATAATAATAGACAGAGTCAGACAGGGAGCCATTAACTGTGAGGGAAGGAGTGAAGGGCCAGTTATTAATCAGATGGACTCTGATGAGGACCTGCCACGCCGTGTCATTAATCAGGATTAGACTGCTCACTCAGCACTACACAGCATCACCTGCTATATGCCGCCAACTCAATAGATGTCAATGATTAGATTGTTTACGCGATCAAATTATATTTACAGTTTGTGTATGTACTACTGTACAATACACAGTGGGTGAGACTGGCAGTCTGTTGCAGTGGCAGTACCATCAGGGGTCCACTGGGGGCAATGTTGGATTATTCTCTCCCCCCCCCCCCCCCTCCCTCCCTCTTGCAAGTGGATAGTGAGTGGGAGCCGTGCAGCAGAGCTTGGTTATGATTTGATTATGGGAGATTTGAAATGTGTACCAAACATACACAGTTTCATCTTTAATAGCCGGTTAGACAAGTTTATCAACATGCAGTCACGGTACCTCGGATCCCTTCAGCCATATATGCAACTTTAGTGTGAGCCTGTTTGTAGATTCAGGCCTACCTGGTTTCAATAACCACTCTGATGATGCACCACCACCGTGGGGATTGTGGCCAGGTTGTCCTCCTACATTTTGACACAGATTATAAATCTCCTTCACTCTTAGATATCTTCTTTATACAGTCAACCATTCTCCTTTACTCTTTAGCTACTGTTTGGCTTTGCTATTTTGGACAACAAAGATGATAGTAATAGACATGTTCCTACTCTGAGCCATGTGTGTAAAACAAATGAGAAATGTGGACAAACATCTAAAAGAGGAAAGTAAAAAAAAAAAAAAAAAAAAGCTTCAATAAAGTTGAGGAAGGAAAGAAGAAGGTAGAAGAGGAAACTCTCTTAGTGGCTCTCCAGCCACACTTCCCATGTCCATCCACTGTTGCTGCATGTACTTTCATCTGTAGTGCTTCTCTGCTTTTTTCCTGTAGTAGCTGTATAAACCCCCACAGTTGTCTGGACTAGCCAAGGCAGGAGAGGATCAATAGGGAGATCGATAGGGTCCCTGGGAGTCCTAATAGCCCTGTTACTGCTCCCTGACTCCCTGCCTGACTGCCTGATATAGCAGCACACTGGGGGGTGTCGAGAAGTGTGTTTCTGTGCGTGTGTATGCGATCCAAAACCTGTCTGGTACCCACCGCTGAGTCTGTGCCCACACTTAGGTCATGATACAACACAACAAGTTCGGTAATTGTTCCCATTGATAGAACCTAATGGCCTTGTATGAGGGACACTGGTCCTCTATTGTGTTCACTTTCAGTCTTTGTTTCATGTTTCAGGGGAAACAAACTAGAAAAAAGTTCAACATAGAAAGTGCTGCATAACAGAAGCACAAGTTTACAAGCATATGATGAAACTAATGTACTTTTCATAACTGTTAAGCAAATATAGCTTACCTTTATTCTTTAAATCTCCACATAAGAGCACTTTAAAATAACTTCTTCCAGCATATAGTTTATTGTGTGTGTCTGTGAGTGGTTCCCAAACTTTTTTTTTTTTCTTTGTCCCCACCAGGACTGCATCTAAGCAAGGCTGTGGACCCCCTGTCCAATCTCTTTTTTGCCAAAACATTACAGGAAACTCTGGTGGACCAACTGTCAACAAAATACAAAGACTACAGGAGAGAAAGTCATTTTTATTGACATGTACAGTATCAGTGAAACATGGTGAATGACAAATGAAAGCAGTTTCAATCTATTGCAGCTTCACTAGAAAATGGTCCAGGGTGGCCTGAACCAGCCCTACCAATAAGCTTTATTAAATAAAAAAAAAAAAAAAAAAAAAATCTTTAAAAGTAGAGACTGTGTCAGCCTCCCTAATTGAAACTGGAAGCTTGTTCCACATGAGAGAAGCCTGATAGCTGGGAACCACTCTGCTATAAGGTCAGGCACAGAATAAGGGTGTGGGTGATGGCTGGTGAGTCGGTGCGTGGCTGTATGACTTTCATACAGCAGCTTGAGTAGTGTCCCAACACACCCATCACAACCCTGCAATGATAATTTAATCTGCCCTTTTATTTACTCCGAGCCTACAATTTAATAACTGTGATCATATGGTAGTTCCTTTCTTTTAATTTCTTTTTAAAGTGCACTTCTGTTTGTCACTTTAATGAATAGATTTGCTAATTGGTTCAAAACTGATGTTTGTGCTTGGTACAGGAATAGAAATTTACACTTTTTTTTTTTTATGTGACATTTGCTGGAAGATCCCTTCAAAGTTTGAGCTTTCTATTAAATAAGTGAGTATATATTATGATAAGATAATAATACACAAAACAGTGATTTTTGTCATCTGTAGTCAAAATCCTACGCTGCCAACTTAAGCACATCCATCATCTCTATCATGGGCCTCCACCTCACTGAGGCAAATATGCAAAATGATTCACTCAGGCCCAAGCCACTCACTTCATATCGCTTTACATTTAGCACATTCAAGCAATTTGTATGAGTCAAATGCAGGTAGATTATGCTTGATAATTGCTGTGATGTCACAATGAACAGTGGATTGTGGGCTGCAAATAGCCTGTGAGCCATAATTTTATACCTCTGTTGTGGTTTAAGTTGATCTAAAATATATCATCACAGGGACAACCCAAAGAGACCATCACATACACATTCACCTATACAGTCAAGTTAGAGTCACTACTCCAAATAACAACCGTGTTCTTTTTCTTTATATTTTTTTGAGGAAGAGAAAAAGAATGGCTCAAGGAGAACAGCCAAAGTCCACACAGACAGACCCAGGTGTGGACCTTCATCCTGTGAGCAGCGACCACTAACTACTGCATAACTATATTGCACTCTTTGGGTATATTTCTGAAGATTATATTGACATACAATTAAATATGCAAGCATGCATTGTCATAAGAGAAACCTACCAAACTATGTCCACCCCAGCGAAAGCTTCTGACTAAATTTGTTTTTCATAATCTTTGACTAAATCATAAAGTACAGGGAAATATTGTTTAGTAAACATGTGTTGTCAGAATCATATATTTGCTTCTTTTAATCTTTTAAGGGTGATTTTTTTTTGGACAGAAAAAAGATGATCAATGTTATCATCTACTACAGATGCAATATTAGATACATAGTTATCTGGTATAATGGATTTATGTTGGTTCTGCAGCAATAAAAATGAAATATGCCTCCTGCGTCTTTAGTAGATGCACCTCGCAAAAACTAATAAAGACCTGTTATGTTGTTTTCACCTGTACTACTTTCTGGATTTGAATACTCCTCCAGTCTGATGACACGTTTGCAGGTCGAAAAAAGCAATATAACCAAACCTGCGGCTCCACCTGGTGTGCATTTGCAACCACTGGGGTTTGACTTGAGTGAAGGAATTTGTTCTGTGGCTCTGATATCGGAGGAAGATATCTGTGGGGCAAAACTTTTGCAAACTCCCTGAGATGTATTTCTGATGTGCAGCCTGGATGATGAAGCCTGCTGCAGTGTATGTGTCACGCAGTGCCTGTCTGCTACCCCCCTCTGTGCCTGCATTGATATTTACACCACGGTGCAGCGCAGACTCTCTCGGTGTGCCCACTCCAAAATGAGTTGTGGAAAAAGTACAATATATCAAGACTGCCAAAGCTCGCTGCCGTCCAAGCCCCCCTACTGTTTTCCCAGATTATCAGACTTCACACGGGCACCTCTGTTGTGGTAATAAACATGTGTGAGGAGCAATGTTGGGAATAAAGCATCATGGAGTACTGTGTTAGTGTAATGCTTTTACTTTTAGTAGTAATTGGTCACGGTTATAAAATATATAATGAAGTTAGTTACTTAAATTTCTTTGTGCTTTTTTCGTGGTTAGTGTTGTCGTTAGTGAAAACAGTTGTAGACTGCTGTCCCTCCTGCTCCCTGAGGTTGATGATAGCATGCCTACAAAGGGCCGGATTTGTATTTGCAGAAAGCAAAAATAATGTTTGCTTACATTTATAAGAACGGTCTGCTGCTGAGTTCTGCCGGTGCATATGCACTGGAGCACTTGTGGTTAAAAAAGTAGGCTTCTAAATAAAAGACTGAGACTCATACTGACACCCCCCAAAACCCCCTAATAAAGCATAACTGCACATTTCAGAGTGGCTTTTTGCCTTTTGCATATGAAGACAATGTCTTGGATCTTTGAGTTCAGCTCATGAAAAATGGGAGCAAAAACACAAGTGTTGCATTTATATTTTTGATCAGTGTAGTAACTGTGTTAAAGCCCTAATTCAACAGCACACTATATGCTTTATACACACTGTTTTCTAATCATGCATTACATGTCTTCATATTTCTTTTCACAAAATTGGTTTTAATCGATGCTTCTTCTTCTTTTTTCTTAAAAAAAAAAAAAAAAATTACCTTCCCAATGTGGGTGAAAAGGAGTTACAGCATGAGGTTGCACAAAGTGACTCGAAAGGGCTTGAAATTTCAGGGCCAACTGATAGAATGAGGGTGAGTGAACGTTCAGTTTAGTAACCAAATTTTTTCACCGTGGGGTCATTGCTGCATCTCTGCTCAAACATCAAAAACAGATGGGTCGGGGAAAAAAAGACTACAAATAAGCACTTGGAAGCTGCCACATCTGAGAGGCCAAAAGGAAAAGATACTGAACAGAATGTGGGCTGTACACTTAGACGCTGCAAATACTCTTTTGGAGATGGTTTCACTTGAGGTGTGGCGACTATGGATTTCTACTCCAGCGCCAGAGATACCATGTGGAGATTGGCAGTCTAATTAAACCTATGGAATATTTACAGCATGGAATCGCAGACAATATGTCTCTGCAGCCCATTATGGCTTTCCACAAATAAACCCGTGATCCCAGTCATACACTACATACATCACATACTGGGGATCTGAGGACGTAAAGTTCAAAGATCCGCAGTGGAGTCATGTTGGAGGCAGATGTTGCGCTATATATTCAGAGTTCCCCACATTACGTTCCTCCTGGGTAAGATGATAAGATGATAAGGCCAGGGCCGTCCTGCATACGCCGGGGGGAGAGGTAATAATCGCAGCGTATAATTCAGGGTAATGAAGGCTCCGCCACTAGATCAGCCATAAAGAATGATAGGGGAGGCAGACGGGAAGCCGCTCACGCATTTGACCTCCACTGGCATCCCTCCACCTCCAATAAATTTGTGCTGTGGTCTGACTCCCGGCAAAAAAAAAAAAAAAAAAAAGGGAAGAGAAGGTGGGAAACTAAAAGAAGAAGATGGACAGATGTGGAAAACATAAAGGCAGGGTGGAGGGAAAAAAAAGAAGAGTGACAGAGTAAAAGAGAGCGAAGGAGCATATGATTTAGTCTCAGTCAAGACACAGAGGGCAAAACTTTTTCTCTGCTCTTTAAATAAATATACTGTAGTTCTGTTGTCCTGAGAGACTACTGGAGCAAGAACAGTCTTCCATAAGGTTCTCTGCCACATTGAAACTCCTGTTGAGATGGAAAACCCCATTGTTTTAATTTCTTGTGAAGCATGTAGGAAATCTGTCATCACTGATTGGCAGATGAAAACATGTCCGAAAATAAACCACAGCATCTATTACCGTCAAGCAAGAAAACACTCTCTCATCTCTCACACAACCCTCTCCCACTCTGAGCATCCCACCTCGCTGCTTCCCCTCCAGTTCATCGGTATGCAGGCGGTGTGGTGGTATACTGTGGGCAAACTGGGCTGCGCTGCTCTCCTCTGCATGTCTGCTAAATGACAGTAATTATTTTCCTGAGCTGCAGGCGACTCATGCATGTTTTATTTCCACCTCCACCTCCCCCATCTGCCTTCATGGCGATGCATGGCGCACACCACTGTGGTGGAATGGAAAAAAAAAGAAGAAAAAAAAAAAGAAAAAACACAGCAGATCATTTTATTTCTCTCCATACCTCCCTATGGGTCCCCACAGGGTTCTGTTGCCTCAGCTCCTTTAGTGAGGAGGCCCGGTCTTTTATGGTACCATGGGAGTTTTTGCAGGGACTGACAGATGCTGTTAGGCTGGTCTCATGATGGTCTAGACACAGATAAAGACACCTAATGGTGGTTTGAGTATTCTGGCTGCTGTTGTAAGCATTTTGCTTTAAAATGGCCACCGTATTTCAGTTGAAGACTTGAAGACTGTCTTTTTTTTCTTTTTTTGAAAAAATTGACCCCAGAGGTCACCATTTGTCCCATAGTTATTCTTTACTGTGACACTGCCTTACACTGGTCATACTGAGCAGAAATAAAAGGACGAAGAGAGATGTTCTTCTTATGCAGTCCCACGCCCACAAGGAGGAGGTTGAGAAACATGAAATGGTTAATGAAACTTCTAACACGAGGCTGTAAGATTCTCTACATCAACCCATAATCTGCAAGTTGACCAACTTTCTTTTTGCTATTAAGAAGTAAAATATACATATATTACAGGCACTCTTTCTTCTAAATGTTCAGTCTCAAAGTCTTGAGGCCAAATGCAAGGGATTAATAAAACATATGAAGGAAAGGATAATTTGCACTGTTTGATTGATTTAATGTGCCTTGTGTGACAGGGTTTATGTTCTCTCCTGGGCCTTGATCCACAGTGGGTCAGCCATCAATTGCTAAGTTGGCAGCATCCTCCTCTAGTTTCTGTCCATGTGTCCTTGGGTGAAGACACTGAACCCCAAGGAGCTCCCAATGCCGTGTGGGCATATTGGGTGGCAGTCCTCTCAGCACCCATGTGGCAACGAGTGAATGAGAGTGAAAGTGTGAAGTGCAGAGGATGCTCTACAATAAAAACCTGCCTCAGAACACACAGAAAGAAACATTTCTGAAACACATTTGAGAGTAAGAAGCGTGGAGTCACTGTCAGAGGCTGTGTCAGTACCTCGGAGGTAACTCACCACTGTGACAACCCAGTGAAATCACCTACTGAATATGCATCATTGCACATTTGTGTAATGGCTTTTTATATTGATGTGCAATGATCCTCAAGGTTGAAACACACACTGGTCTTGCCCTGAGTCAAAACATTGTCAGTTGAAGAATATCTTTATTCTTCTTTATTCAGGAACTATTGTATTGTATATTGTATTGCATGTGTGGTCTATTCTGTGACATTCGTTAGTGTAAAGTCTTCATTGCAACGAGTCTGCAGCAGCTCTTCTGGTTTGCAACATAGCATGACATTACAAACAACCCAACGTCCATACATAATATTTGTTCACTTTTACCAAGAGTGTCATGGCTTGGCTCCTGTCCCACACAGCTAACCATCCACGCTGACAGCCACACTGACAGCTAATTAAGAATCAAAACCAAATGTGCATGACTTTGGATTATGAGAGACGGTTGGAGCGCCTGGTGAAAACATGGTGGCTCGTCACAGAACAGCTTGAACCA
Organism: Blennius ocellaris; assembly: GCF_963422515.1. Classification (NCBI taxonomy): domain Eukaryota; kingdom Metazoa; phylum Chordata; class Actinopteri; order Blenniiformes; family Blenniidae; genus Blennius; species Blennius ocellaris. Next base: position 12,134,555 of record NC_137656.1, read on the forward strand.
GAGAGCCAAGCAGGCTGGAGTCCAGTGCTTTCTTATTGTGAGTCGACTGTGCCACCTCCAACCCAAGATGTACCCGCAGTGCATGCACTCAGCGCCGACAGGACAGCTCATTATAGTTGAAACAATAGAAAATCAACTTCATCAGAGCCCAGTCAAGGTTGCCTGATGAATGAATCCTATTAAATTCAGAGAAAGCTGTGTCTCCCCCCACCCCTCTTCATGGCACTGTGTTGTGTGTCACACCGTCCTGTGACATGCAGCTCGTTTGGCGCGACTCAGGGGATCTCTAATACCCCTGCAGCTTTCATAATGAACATGTGGCTTCTCTCTCTTGGGCACAATTTAGCGTAATTCATAAGCAGAGGACGGGGCATTAGCCAGATGGTGCTGTGGGTGGCATCCTTTCTCTGGCCATCCATTAGAACTGTGCTGGTGACAGAAATTCCAGTGTGAGGAGACAGACAAGGTATCTACTTTCAGCATCCATCCAAATGTTTGTATTTGCGTGTGCACTGAGGATGCTGGGAGTAGATAACGGCTTTCCTCTGGAGAGATGAGTAAAATAAGAGAAATAAATAAACGCATGAACAAATTTAGACACAGTGGAAACATTTCGAGATGGATGTGCATTGTTGTACCTAACCTGTAAAATGTAAAACTAAAAACTCTACCAGCATTTGTCTACAGTAGGGAATAGGAAAGGATAGGACTGTACCATAATCATTTTAGGATCTCATCGCTCTTCCTCCGTACCCCACCTTGGATCCCAACTTTAAGAAAAATAAATTAAGCTTATTTTTGGAATGCCCAAATTATATACATGGTAGAAAAAAAGCTTTGTTTATTTCTTGAGGGAATTCCCTTAACAATGACAACGGGAATGTCATGGTCAAAACGATTATTCAGGAAACTGCACCAATCATTATTTTACGAGAATAAAATACATGAAAAAAGAACTTGACCAGAGAGACACACTGAATTCTCATTGGTTTTACCATTTCCTTTGTCTTGAAAGATCATTGCGGTCGGTTTTCTTTCAAGTACATTTTATGGCTTGGTTTGACTTTGGAACAAATAAACAATCATACCATTTTGATTTATTTGTATCACTCTGACAATATTTTCCAGGAGGCGACTATTTACACAAAATATCAGGTTCAATGAAATCATTGTGCACAACCAGCTCACAACTGGATGGGCAAATTTTCTGACTTCCCCAACACAGCGTTACCTGGTGAATATAAATTGATGAACAATTTGGGGTTTTGGTATGATTTCTATGGCGTAATAACTGAGGTGATTTAATAACTGAGGAGACGGAGCAGAACAAAACAAACACAATATTTAAAGAATCGTGTAATATCACCACTATTACAGTCTGAAGTTGCTGAAGTGAGCTCAATATTAAAATTTTTATTCAGTACTATCTTTTCATAAGAAAGGGATATTATTTTATCATATTTGTATGTGTGTTAGATCAACCACCATCTGAAAAAGAAACATAGTAATGCATCTAAAAATCACATGTATATCAGCATATGTTACTATTCGATTTTTTTATGCTATTCATAAAATGAGTGTCATCCACAGACACACAGGTAGGAGTGAACAGTCACAGATATTAGTAACACACACACACACACACACACACACACACACACACACACACACACACACACACACACACACACACACACACACACACACACACACACACACACACACACACACACACGCACTGATCAGCAACTCAGCCTTGTGTGGCTCTCACTTCGTCAGTGGAGGTGTCAGGGTCCCCATGGCAACTGTATAATGGGGCAGGCCTAATTCAATCCCAGGGGCGAATGGTGGGTCTGGCAGAGACGCACAGGGAGAATTGGTCTGAGTCTGAAACCCATTGAAGTCAGAGCTGATGTGTTTTAGCCTCTGCATGCTCAGTCACCGAAGAGAAAACATTCCCTCTGTACTTCCTACCAAACTTCTGGATCCAGTCATAGCTCCCCTTCTCTCTGTGCTAATTTTTATTTCACTCTCTCGCATTTTTTTCCACTTTCCTTCTCTTTGTTCATTCACTTTGATTTTCAGAAACTATTTTCTCTGTTCATAACAAGACTTCCTTGCATTTCTCTTGGTTCTCACTCCCCCTATCTTTCCCTTGCTTTGCTCAATCAATATCTCATACACACACTCTCTCTCTCTCTCTCTCTCTCTCTCTCTCTCTCTCTCTCTCTCTCTCTCTCTCTCTCTCTCTCTCCCTGACATTCAGGAACCTGATAGGATTTTATTAGTACCTCTGGATCTTGTTGTATTATTGTTATCCCTCCCAGAAGAAGACAGGGATTAGCACTGGGGGTGGAGACAAGTTAAAGTAATAAGCCTGAATCCAGCAGTCCACACACACACACACACACACACACACACACACACACACACACACACACACACACACACACACACACACACACACACACACACACACACACACACACACACACACACACACACACACACACACACACACACACACACACACACACACACAAAGGTGAACAGGAAAAAAAGACAGAAAAGAAGGAGGCGGTTAAAGATCCAAATGCAAAAAGGATGCGGCAGTATTCCCGTGTTATTATTACCATAGGAAACCAATCACACAGCTTCATACGTGCAGCCCAGTGAGAGTAAGGCTTTGCAGCTTGTTATAGAGGGAACAGTTTGTTATGGGGGGGAAAGAATGGTGTGTAACTCCTGTCACTGGTTCTGCATATCGAAAGGCCTGGGACTGGCCTGGGGCTATCTGTGTTTGCAGATGGGGGAGGGGAGGAAGGAAGTGGGTAGATTTGCATCCCTTTGACTCTATATCTCTGAGCGGCAGAGGAAAAGGGAGAGGAGAGGAAGAGGAGAGGCGAGGAAAGGAGAGGAGAGTGAAAACATCAACATTTGTAAAGAGAAAAGTGCTGGTTGGAAGCTGTTGCTGATTGGTTGCTGTCGAGCTCAACTCATGGAAACATTTAATCCAGTCTGATTTACATACTGTAGTGTTCACTGCAGTTGCACTTGACATAAAGTGTTTTTCACCATTGCAGGCCCAGCCACACTCATGAGCGGGGAGAGAAAATGTGGAGCCGAGGCAGCGCTGTTCACACAGCCATGCACAGGCTGAGAGACTGGCCATTACATTGACTTGAATAGATTTCTTGTGTGCATGAATAGCCCAGTGAGAAGAGGGAGAAGAAAAAAAAGACTATGTTGCCTCTCTATGGGTTCATATTGATATTCATAGTAGCTCTCCACACCGAGAGCACAAATGTCAGTGAAAACGGCCTTGATATATGCTCTCATTCGCCCCTCTTCCTGTCGCTCCATCCTTCTTTTTCCCGGTGTCTCTTCCCCTTTCTTTGTTCCCGGTAGCCGGACGCACTGTGCCTGCTGCTGCCGGATAGGGAAAAAAAATGAAAAAGTAGCAGAGGAATGATGGAGTGAGTGGGGGACATTATGCTGTTACTCATTTAGGCTTTTAATCAACCAGCACTGGAATGTTAAAGTCATCTCCTCTGTGAAGCCTTTCCTCTCTGACTATAGTCTTGTATATTCCCGCAGCCCCATATACTCGGAGCATGTTGCACACACTATTAAATGTCACATTACCTGGAATATGAACCTTTGTTTGACTCTGAGGACTACTCTGTAAGGCTAAAAGAATGGGGTTGGTTGGCATGAAATCATTTTCAGCTCATATTCCACCTCCATCTTTATTGGAGTCTTTAACATATCTTTTGTCATGCTATAGGTTAGTCAATTCAACTCTACCTATGCATAGTCTCTGTTTACATGTGTGTTTTATGTCCATGAAATATATTAGAAACGGAAAAGAGGAGTGAAGAAGGTTTTTCCTCCATTTAATCAGCAGTCATTGTGACATTATAAACATTGGCCAGCAGATTTATAGCCTTTGGACAGGCATCCGACAGAAAGCTGGCAAAAGATCGAGAGTAGAAATAAAAGTTTTTTAGTTTTTTTTTTTAGAAAGGATCAGCTGGGTCACAGGTACATAAATCCATATATATATATATATTTATTGCTTTTGGAAGACTCTTTCCATCACAATAACTAAATTTACTTGTATATTTATAAAGACCTACTCAAAAGCAACTGGGCAATATTGCTGCATATCCCCATATCACCTGGTTTCTTTAAGGTGTTTAAAGAAGCAAATAACCTCTTTTAATATTATTCAAGAGACCTGAGTGCAATTCAGTGAAAACAGTGGATGTAAAACAAACAGCAGATTAGACCCTGTAGAGTATCTGCTTATTCCGGGGCTCATCTCCTCCAGTCTGGTGGCAGTTCAAATGATATTGGCTGACTTGTTATACATAGCTCAATATATTCCAATAGCTTATAATGATTACAGATATTGGAACCAATAAAACATTTGTGGGCCAGAAATTGTGAAAGAATAAAATTAAATGATGTGTGTAACTTTGTTCTAACATTTTATGTCCCTCCGAGGCTCGTTCTGCTCTGCCTGAAAACGGCGAGAATGTCAAAAGAGGTAAAAAAAAAAAAAAAAAAAAGATGGCACCACAGTGTGTGCTCAGGGTGTAAGTTATGGCCGTAACTTTCTCACTCTGTCAGCCGCTTTAACCGTCTGTCCTGGAGGACACATTAACTTGGTATCCTTAAATAAAGTCCTTTAAATAAAGCTGGGGGAGTTAAATAATGAGAAAGCTGCTCCCACTGTCCTTTCTGCTTTTAAATGAACCTCTGCCTTTCTTATTAATGTCCCCTTATCGCTCATCATGGCCACTGACCCGCTGCTGTAACCCCTTCCCACTCAACCACATGAGAAGCTCCGGCAAGTGGTCGGCACAGAAGTAATTGAGGGCAATTTTCAAATTAAAATTTAAACCCCTCGTCCATCTTTGGGCGATGGGAGGGGGTGGAGGAAAGGGGTTCTGGGGCTGATGACTTGATCAGGTTTTGCGAGCCGGGCAGGTACTCAGGCTGGGAGAGGTGGGATGATGAACGAGGGGCATTAATCTCCGTGACAGAGAGAGAGGAGTTAGCAGCAGTGATAGCAGCGCTAACGGCTTTAATTAGCATTTAATCAGACGCCTCGGGGCCGATGGAGGGGGAGAGAGGAGATCAAACTCCAACGGCCTTCTGTAAGAAGAGGAGGAAAAGGAAGGCAGTCCCTGTGGTAGCCAGGCCAGTGCTGCAGGCTGCACTGAAGAACACATGTCTGTGATCCTCTTCTTGTTCTCCTGTAATGATAACAAGTTCAATGCACCACAAAGGCCCAGGACCTTTTGCAGAAAGAGGACAAGTTAAAAGAACATAGACTGCATTCTTCAGATACTGTTTATGTTTTTCCTCGATAGACGGTGCCAGTCCTGAATACCATATTGGAAGACTTTATGGGATGATTGGAGAATGAGAATAAAACTCTGTTAGATTATGGGGATCCAAAAGAATGCACTTTTGCCCATAAACATGTTTTTGATGTTTTTTTTTTTTTTTTTATTTGACAAAAAGCAGAACAAAAACTAAAGCTTCTGACTTGTAGAGACTACACAAAACGTTAACGGTTTAAATCGGGGCACTTTTAGACTCTGGATTAATTCTGCACCTCCCAGTCACTGTTATGTGCTTAGTTGTAACAATGAGAGCCCAGGAGGTGCTTGGACTCTCTACTATTAGTGGTTTGTTTTTCACTGCAGTGGTGGCACAGGCTCATGGGTATTACAGTGTTTTAAACCATCTGCAATGCCAACCTACACAGTCTTTTTTTTTCTTGTTTTACAACCCACAGATGTCTACTGTATCCATGCAAGAATAGAATATTTACTCAAGTCAAAAGCCACTTTTAAATCTAATATTACCACAAATTGCCTGCCACAGCTGCAGCCTGAACAGTGCATTAAAAAGAACCAGTGTGTAGATTTTAGAGGGGATCTTTTGGCAGTGATGGAATTCAGTTTTCAAAACTCTGTTTTCATTAGTGTAACTAAGAGTGGTTGTGTTTTGGTGGGTCCTGTTCCATGAAGCCCAAAACCTTCTGCTTCCATGTTTCTACAGTAGTCTAGAATAAAATAAGCAAACACTGGTTCTAATGAGGGACTTTCACTTCTGTCTTTTTTTTTTTAAATCCTTCGTCTGCATTTTCACAGTCACTTTGGTTCTCTCGCAGGTCTTGGAAGTGGAGGGTTAAAGGAGTGTTCTGTTCATTTACTTGTACTTTGCAGCCCTGCTCCAACACACCTGGATTTAATGAACGTCTCATCATGATGCTCTGGAGGAATCCTGATATCGAGCCCCTCATTAGAATCAGGTGTGTTGGAGCAAAGTGACATCTAAACATGAAGAACCGTTGCTCCCCAGGGCCAGGAGTGTCCAGGGCGGTGGGCTAAAGCTGAAACCAGTCCTGTAAAACACGTTACAGCAAAGCAATTAGGAGGAGGAGAAGAGCACATTTATGGACAGAGTAAAGCCTTTGTTATGTCGGGCTGCGACAACTCACTACTAGCTGGAGACACCAAATTGAAGAAGGAAAATTCAAATTAGGTAAAATTTTATCCCAAAGTCTCACTGAATTGGTACTTTGTATGTGTTGAATCTCACATGGACTTCAGGTGAAAATGTGGTCAAAAGTTGCCTGGTCAACATGCTTGTCACACAAAATTGGCTCAACATTTGCACTAATTCTGTAATGCAACATCGTCTTCCATCAATTTCCAAACCTCTTTTAGGCTGGAGAATGGCAACAGTTTTGCAAAAAAACAATTAGGAAGTCATCATTTTGTTATCAGACTTTAAGCAAAAGTGGCTCAAAATAGAGGAGCAGAAGTTGCTGGATGAAGACCAGACTGACATGCTGAAGGTTCATTTCTTGCAGCTTCCGTTTCACTGAAATAATCGAGCATCAAACATCTGCAATGACAAAATAAATGTTTTTGCAAATATAAATATTTTTTGTTCTTATTCACGATTCAAGCAACATATTTGTGATGCTCTGTAACTCACTAGTGATTACAAAGCCTTGCAACGATTTTATGATACTTTGAAAACTCCATTGCAAATTCCAACCCAAAATGTTGCAGCCCTGTGAGATAAGAGTTTAAGAAGAACAAACATCAGTTTACCAGACTGCTATCAAAAAATTCTGAACTAAGATTACATTAAAAAAAAATAGCAAACATCTGCTTTTCTGAGGCTCTTGGAATAAAAAGTACCTTGTGAACAAAATTCAGAAAAACAAAGTTTAAACAACAATAATTGACAGCTGTGAAATACACACATGGTATTGTTGAAATGTTCAGGAGAGTCATGTGGTTTACATTGTTGATATCGTAAAAAGAAAATTTGCAGTTGTGGATGAATATTTCCAGAACGAGGCAACTCTAGAAGTTTGAAAGTATGCGATCAAATAGCCTCTGACTGGAATAATGCTCTTTGTCCAAAACTTGTTGCCTCAATATGCTGATCAAATTCGAGATACGCTATATTTTTTTCTTTACATCATTTGCATGCAACTTTAATTGTTCTTATGTGGCCATTTTTAAATTAAAATATGGATCATAACAAATGAACGGGAAAATGTTAAGGGCTTGATATTTTGAGAAGTCACTGTGCAGTGTGTGTGTGTGTGTGTGTGTGTGTGTGTGTGTGTGTGTGTGTGTGTGTGTGTGTGTGTGTGTGTGTGTGTGTGTGTGTGTGTGTGTGTGTGTGTGTGTGTGTGTGTGTGTGTGTGTGTGAAAGAGAGAGAGTCAAAGAGAAAGATGGTGAATGCTGTAGACAGAAAGTTTTGATGATGATGGTGAGGAAGAGGGCTTTTGGCATGAAAGGGGCCAGTGTGTGATCATGATGTCATTAGAAGTATACAGTGAGACAGACTGGAGGAGGCTGCTGCACCGTGCTGCACCCAGGGGACGTCATTACCAACTGGAAGTGAGCAGGGACCTGAGCACAGGTCGGACACACAGGAAGTGGTCTTGCACGTGCACACATACACACACGCATACACAAGTGAGTTTGTGTGGGTTTATATGCACATGCATTGGTGTGGGTGTTTTTTTTGTTTTGTTTTTTTTTATTCCTCAACACGCACTATTTCTCACAGGCAGGCATCCGTCACATAACAAATGGACAGACCTGTCTGGCCTCTGACGGCACACCGGTGCTTCTGTTGCTAAACCTGACAAATTCCTCAATATCTAAGTGGACACCTCTGTGGACAAATGTACCTCATTAATGGGTGCACACAGATGGACGACATACACACATATGCGCGCGCACACAGATGCGGGCCGCGAGCTCGTGCTGTGCTAAGTTGCAGTGTGTATACCGGTGTAGCCGCCTGCGCTTCATTACTGTTCACACACAGACAGTTGCAGTGTTTTTGTGTCAATGTTTAATGAGGGGCTGGGAGTCTGGGGACCTTGCTGCTGTCAGGAGCTCCTGTAGTCTGGAGCTACCACCTGTTCCTATTCACTCCCCAAAGGCCTGAACACACACACACACACACACACACACACACACACACACACACACACACACACACACACACACACACACACACACACACACACACACACACACACACACACACACACACACACACACACACACTAAAACACATGCAGACACACATACAGTCATGCAAACAAGAAGGAGCACACATACAAAAACATGTCGACACAATCACACACACACACACACCCTTGACAAACTACATACACTGATTTAGTCATCCGGTGGCACCACTGTCAGTGTTGGATGCATGTAAACAGGTTATTGTGGTTGGCTGAGCCTGGCTGCCTGACAGAAGCTACAAAGACCATGGGAATATCAATTGATACATTTCATATTCCTCGTCAGCTCGCCTGAGATGACAGCGGAAAGGCTGCTGCCGGCGAGAGTGATCCCTCTCTGCCATTTCTCTGACACCGCTGTTTGATGGAGATCTGAACCATCCCGGCTGATCGCCTCTCACTGATACGCCAACCGGCGCACGCTTCCAAACTCACGGAATGCGTCCCATAATGATCCATGACAGAGTTTGCAAAAGGAAGAAAAGGAAGAAACGGAAGAAGCCCCAACTCCATTATTGGCAGCACACAAAACAAATCAGCTTTGAGAGAAAATGCATATACATTTCAAAAAAACTAACTTTTATTAAAACAAAAAAACAAAAACAAAAAAAAAAATCAATTATTGACTCATTAACAAGATTATAAAACAGTGATTTAGTTACATAAATAAATTGATATCGGTGTATCAAATCTTAATTTCATAAGCATGTATACATGGGTCATTGTAATAAATAAAATGGGAGCGCAGAAGATTCCTACACAAACAAAAAGAAATCAAATAAAAACAGCTAAAAAGACTCAGAGGAAATTGTTTCTGAAGAGAACAAGAGACACTGGACAACGTATTTTTTCCCACCAAACACACGTGAGGAATTGCTTTGTTAAAGCATGAGTTACACAGCCATTCACTTACTAATTAAGGACACTAAAGCTGGGACCAAGGTTGGTTGTCTCTCACCTCTTAGAACGCGTTTGGTTGTTAGATAAGATCTTCTGTTTGGTTACTTTAAAGCGTTAAGACAAGGCAAGAGAAAAGGCTGCTTTTATCTTTCATCAACACAAGATAGAAAAAGATGCACGGAAAAGAAAAACATAGAAACTAACAAGAAGGTAAAAAAAAAAAAAAAAAAAAGGCAAGTAATGACAGGAGAGCTGAGCATTGCAGAGGAGACACTGGAAATTCTGCAGTGTGTGAAGGGAGAACTGAGGAGACGCAGTCTCAAGAAGAACTTGAGTAGTTATGCTGATGTGTTCAACCTGTGCATAATTATCAACGTGAGCTTGGCTGCATTTTATGACTATTAAATGAATCCTCCAACATGAGGCAGGCATAAGATATTTTCAAATGCATGTAAATCACAAGATTTGTTTTCCTCCTCAGATTTATCTGCGATAGCTTCTGTTGGAAACACATTATTGTTCCAAAAAAATCCCCTGGAAAAGTGAGCGAGTAGAACAGAGCATACATGCATAAATAAGTGCTTTAGGAAGTCCTGCATTGTGTGTTCAAACGTGTATTGACCAACAGCTTGAGGTGGTCCACCTCCCTCCCCTTTCGACGGTTCAGTCAGCAGGAATGAACTACATGTTTCTCTGCCGCCACCTCCACCCATCTGACTCGACCTGCATCTACGACGGGATCCAGCATCTCGAGCGTGAACACGTTGTCTTGTGAGTCCCAAATAAAAAAATAAAGAAAAATTGTCGACAAGGTCAGGCTAGTCCTTCTGATATGTTCTGTTGTTAGCAAAAAAAAAAAAAAATGAAAGAAAGAGGAGAAATAAAAAGAGAAGACCAAAGAGAGAAAGAGATGAAGAGCGGGAGAGAGAGCAAACTACAGCGGCTTCAAGTATTTCACATTACATAGAATACTCTGTATAAATTAGTTAACATATACTTTCAGATCCTCCATATTCAGACATATACTATGGCATATATACAGAGTACAATAAATGCTCGCTCATGTTGTGTCATGTTTTTGTCTTTTGTCCTTGTAGTCAGTCGTTCATTTGTTCCACCTATTTGTTTTTTTTTTTTTTTTTCCTGTGTAGAGAAATCCCTGAGAACGTTCTGGTTGACAATTATTGAAGGTTCCACACAATGAACTATAACAGTAGAAAGTCTAATTTCTATGATTCACATGCACAGAGGGAAGTGACACTGGCCTATTCTGAAAACCACGTACAATGAATGCTTGGTGGTAGAGATGAGGGGACTGACAAACTTTTTTTTTTTTTTTTTTTTCTCCGGAGTGCATTGCAGCCAATTCTATCTTAATCTTTATCTTTGCGATAGTGGGATGCGAGTATCGATGCCGGGGTGGTGACGTACAGCAGAGCCGAGCACAGAGACTCCTAGCGGGAATCTGACTCGAAAGTTCATTTACCTTGGTCTCACTAGTGAATCCCCTGTTTAATTAACACTGTCAGCAATCACGGCTGATAAATATCACGATACCAGAAAACTGGGAGCAGGTTCAATACCGTATCATGAGGTAGTCGTCTGCCTCTGGGTTTATTCCTCAGCTACCAATGAATTCAACTGGATCACTTGAATCGTCCAATCTGGGCCGTTGAAAATCCAACGGCTGTGATACATTACAGCAATGTAACGTTAATACTCATTATTTCGTCTGACGAGTTGTCGCTGCAGCACCTGCACGCTGTCCTCTGCTTTCAGCAGGTACTCATTATGGAGGCGGGCGAGATTACAACAATAAGAACAACACCAGTTAGCTAAGAGCCTAGTTGTGTGTGATGAAGCTGATGCCGGGAACCCAGAGAAAACTAATGGCTGCTCAAGTGCTTCTGCTGCTGCGATATCTGAAGAAATGCTGATGGCGGCTTTCTGTCAGTGCGAACCCAAGCGGTGCCGTGCCGAGCTAAACTGTGCAGTGCTGCCCAGCGCCCACCAGCGAGGGCCTGGACAGAGGGAGGAGGTGCTCTGTGTGGTTTAAAGCCTTAGTTTCTCTTTGAGGATGCCGAGACGTAAATTTTTCTTCGTCGTTACATTTTTCTTTTTTTGTTTTTTTGTTTTTACATGAGCGCTATCGTAGAAGGGCTTCAGCCACTTGACAACATGTAACTCAATATACACTGAAAAAGGGAAAAAGATGCTTCAAATCATAAAAATAGAGGAACAAAATAAAAAATTAAAAAGCCATTTCACTTTTCATTTCCGTCTCACACACATGTAGAGAAATACACACAACATTCACAATGTGACAAATTTCCTCTCTTCTGAAAAATAAAAACACTTCTGTACACATAGTAGTAATAATATTATCAATAATAATAATTAATAATAATAATAGCAATAATGTTTATAACAATAACAACAGCAAGAACAATAATACCGCATGTGGCTCTGTTGAATTTTTTTTGTCATCTTTTCCTCTTTTTGCTTCATTCTACAAGTCACATCCCTCTTATTACTTGTCTAAAAAGTCCAAAAGAAGTTCAAAAGGCAGACTCAAGTTAATAGAAAAGTACTAGAGTGGGAGGGGCAGCGTTTGGCGACTCCCAGCCTCCCCCCCTCAGCCAAACCTCTCCCTCACTAGCATCATTAGTTTCTTTTTGCCCTTGTAGATCTGTTTCAGGTTGTCTATGAACTGGGTGAACTGAATGTGTCCGTCGTGAGCCATCATGAAAGTCTCCCGGGCCTTACCCAGGAATTCGATGAACTCACTGTAGTGGCGTGGGCTGATGTGCGTCAGCCGCGAGTGCGTAGTGTTGATGTAGGCCCCGATGGTTGCGTCCAACAGCTGTCTGAGGGGCGCCTTGTCCAGTGACATCAGCTTCCCAGAGTTCCTGCGACTGTGCAGCGCCGACACCATGCCCGGCGTGGTCAGCGTGCACCGCCGCAAAATGTCCGAAAGCACGGTGGCGCACTTCACGCTCTTGACCACCAGGGGGATGACGGCGGCCAGCTCGTTCTTACCCAGCGAGTGGCTGAGCGCGCACGCCCACAGTACGTCGTTGATGGCTGGGTGCGTGTCCTGGTTGTAACTGAGGTTCAGGTGAGCCATCGCTAACGTCGCCAGCTTGTACGCCCGCATCGGGTAACCGCGGTGCTCCATGTAGCGCGCGATTGTGAACAGCTGCGTGTAGCTCATCCCTGTCGCCGCGGCGTCCAGTACAATCTGGTAGGCTGTCTCGAAGGCAATGTGGTCCTTTTCACAGAGTGTGAGGGCAGAGAGGGCGCAGTTTTGGGGGTCCTTCATAGCACACTGCAGGGCGAGGGTGCGAGCGGAGGAAGCCAGGTTCTCCTGCTGGTGGCAGTCCAGGTGGAGGCGGACGATAGTGCTGTTGGACATGACAGTGGTGGCCACAATACTCGTGGCTTCTGTAGGGGTGAAGAGGGTGAACCAGCTCTGCATGATGCTGTCCAGTGCGTACACACCTTGTAAACACACACACACACAACAGATTGGGTGAATCACGGCGCATTGGAAAAAAAAAAAAAAAGAAAAGTAACAAAGCAGTGGTGGTGACTTACCAACTTCTGTGGCACATGTGACTAACCAGCGGACCATCTCTCTCCTCCTCCAGTTTAACGTGGACAGAGTTATTCTCATCACCTGAGGAAAGTGGACACATTATGAAGCAGGTGCACCGATGGCGGAGTTGCTGAACATACAGTGAAAGTGAAACAGTCCTACCATTTCAACTACATACTAACAAACTGCCATTTCAAGTCATGGACTGGCTACATATTATATTGCATGAAATATTGCAAGTAAGTCCTTTGAAATAACATTTATGATAAAGCATGTGTCTGTGAATATTATAACCTCTGAAAATGGCGATCCGGAAGCAAAACAAAACAACTTTTTTTTGTTTTTATAAAATGTTCAAAGGCCCCTCAAAATGGTTTTCAGAGTGATATGCAATTTCATATATTTGCATATATTTCTCTTCAAATTAACGGTTGCATGAGCCAGATTTGATTGACATTTTTTCCAGGCCAATCCCACGTTACACACCCCTGCCAGCGCTGAACCATGTCTCATGCCAGCGCTGCTGCTGGTGCAGAGGAGACACTCTGTTACCCTGCGTATGCGTCACAACTGCAAATGAACAAAACATTTCGTCTGAAGCCAGAATTAGTAAATGCTCTGGAATGCAAAATGAATTATTTAACAGTTCATAGTGTTTTATAGAAAGTGAGTAAATGAAGGGAATTTGATCTGAAAAAAAAAATGTTTTAATCAATTATTTAGCACAGATTAGGAATTAGAAGATTAAGAGATAAATGAGCAATTATCTAATAGATTGGTGATGAAAGCTTGGAAATGCAGCTTTTATGTGGTAGTCAAAGAGTCAAAACTCACAACTAATGACAAACCCATCTTGTTTACCATTATATACTAAAACCCATCAACATTCATTTAAAAAAAACATCACATCTGCTTCAGTTTCCACTCAGTGAGCATCAACTGGAGGTGAACAAAACCTCAGCAAGAAAGCAGTAATGTGCTCCTTTGAGTCGTTGTCAGACGTTCAGCTATCCAAACATGTTTGGATATTCACAAAGCAAAAGGATCCACAAAGTTGCCTCTTTAATGATATGATAGACACCTCATGGGAGTCACAAGGTCTGGTGACTGCTCTGCGTGGTCGTATAACAGCCATGGAATATGGAGCTATTTTACAGGAATGATGCACCCTGTGGTGTCGATACGGCTCCCTTGTGTAGTTCCCATATTCCGGGACAATAATGCCACCATAACCTTTTAAAAAATTCAGTTTCATGAACAACACACTACCATCCTTTCATGGACACAAACATGGTTTTGACACGGATGAACCATTACGATGTTCCCGTCCTTTTTTACCTGTAAAGTTTTCCTGCGAGAAGATTATCTTCCAATTGGAAGAGTAAATCATCATTGTCACTGAAAGCAGTGAGAGTATTAACGTACAGATTCGAAAAGCTCGATATACACGGGCACGTATAATACCAAGTGACGCCATGTACCCAGACACTAACCTGTAGTCCCAGCTCCAGAGAGACCTTGAGAAGTGTGATGTCGGGAAGGCTGTCCATGAGAGTGGCGATCTTGAACGCGTCTTGTGCCAGTTTGAAGATGTGCGATGAGGAGTGAATGTTTTTCTGGATGGACTCCAGGACTGTCTCCAGCCTGCGACTGTCACCTGGAAAGAAGATGAGTACAAGAACGGCTTAGGAGTGCCCCTATTAGTTTTTAATACAAAATGTGACAAACTCCATTTCCATGCCGTCACCATATATGGTCGATTTTCCTCACAAACCAGGAAAAAAATACATTACAGTCAAATGCAACATCTTAAATTCATTGCAAGTTCATTTTGTGTTTTTAGGGAAAATTTATGTAATACTGATGAAGAAGCTTTAATCCCTTTTCCAGAGGAAATAGAATTAAATAACTAAGAAATCAGCACAAATGGGGATACACATCCCAGAGCGGGGTTCGATCCTTCATCCCCACCCTTGCAAAGTGCACCCCACTCTTTCTTCCCTTCACGACTACAATTGTGAAAGCACGTGATCAAGTTAAAAGGCAAAAAGCGTTCAGTATAACTTTTGACTATGTGAAATAGAACTAGCAGCTCGGCACTTGTTCTCGTGTGTATTTTTGTATGTTTGCGTACCTTTGGCAGCAGTGAGCATGGTGGAGGCCAGCTCACACTGCTGAGACTCTATATGGCTGAGGGTGAACCAGCGCGGGTAACGGTTGGGCACTACGGACACGATATGGTGAGGTCGTGACAGGTCTCCGGACGAGGCTGTTGACTCCAACACCGGCAACCTGACGGAAACAAGCAAAGTCAGTCCACAGGGTACTTATACTTCAATCAGAAGCAGACCAAGTAATTCACTGTTTCCAAAGCACTTCAAAGATTCATCTCTTTTAAAATGAAAGACAAAGACAATTGGGGAAGGTGGTGGTGGTGGGGTTGCAGTCATGATCATATTGGGACTGATCCCGCATGTAGTTTCCTACGACTGTTTTCTTACTACCTGTCAAATCATTGTAAATCTCCTGTATATTGACTTTTTAGTAGATTTTAAAACTAGAAGTGCTTTCTTTATGGTATTGTACATCAAGATTTTCTGAGTATATCCTAACCTTTAATTTTAATGTGGTTACGAACCTGTCTGTTTTGTCGTTGTGTTTAATCTGCTGAATACTTGAATTTCCCTCGGGATTAATACGGCATCTATCAACCAATCATAATCTGAGAGATGTGGAGAAACCAAATGTTCAGGAAGTATTAACTCACTTCTTTTTCATAATGTAACAAGCAGACAGACAGAAATACTGTACAGACTGAAATCTGTCTTCCTTATGACGGCGACCTCAAAATCAAAATGACTTTATTCGTCACCGGGGGGATTACAGATAAGACTATCCCTGCAATTTGCTTTCAACCTGGTGCTTAATCATCTAGAAAGTAAGGCATAATTAGTATTTTCTTCACTCTAATTGGTCATAATGAAGTCAGAGTTTTTCAACACCTGCTAGTGGATGGAGGAGCTTCACAAGTTTCTATCTCTCATTATAATAACACTAACAGGGCCAAGTCTTCACAAGCACAACCGGCACAACGAGATTACCACTGTGGCCGGCTCATCTCCTATTCTGCTTCACTCCTCTTCCCACCGCTCCCACCTCAGTTTCAAAGGTCTCCTTTCCTTCAGAAGACAGAACAACCTGGCCTTCTCTCAGCCAATCACAAAGCTAATTGAGTCCGTGGGGAAATTAAGGAATTCACCTTCCAGCCCCGTAAGGCTGGACACACATCAAACAAATACCAACACACATCAATGAAAGGACCCAAAGTGAGCACACGCACACACTCACACACATATACACATGCACCCTCAGACAGACAGACACACACACACACACACACACACACCTGCCCTTTTGAAAACACATCAAAGCAGCCTGGTAAGAGCAATGTAACACTAAATGCCAGTTTCAATTTCAGAGCAAAGTGCACGTGATAGTGTTGCCACCTGAGTGAAGGCATGTGCAGAAACACAGCCTCGTCTCCTCGCTTAGGGCACAAGCAGGGCTGGCGTCTCTTGGCAGAAGAAGGTGACAAAAACCCAGTCGAGATGCGTGCAAGTGTGAACATGGACACCTGGTATAAAATGGAGATGTTTGAAAGCCCTAGCAACAGCCGAGTTCATTCCACACACATCTAAAGAGCTGCTAAAAGCCTCCACCACACTGGGGCCTTCTGGAAGATTCCTGGGGTGTAGTAAAGCAAAAAAGAAAGAGGGAGAGAGTGAGCGAGAGCCCTGGGTAAAGATGGAGGCCTCATCAACATTCCTGTCTTTGTTTGGTTTTCACCAGAGAGCCAGAGGCCTCCATTGGATGAGAGCTTGAGAGGCTGGGCCTGCTTGAAAAATACCCTCCTCAAATGTTGGGAGGAAAATCTGTACAAGGCTATTGTTCCAGGAGAGGTTAAAAAAAAAAAGATGAAAAAAAAAATCCACATGGACCGATATGAAGGATTCAATCAAAGCACAAGTACAGATTATCCCCAGCCACCGGTGCATTCTCACCCACCACCTTGTAACTACTGCAAAACTGGTGCACTCTTACCAGTAGGAACGCTACAGACCCGTTCCTCTTTTCTGTGCATGACACACCGCAAACTCTCTCAACTCAATGTCTAGTGTGCTTGAAACAGCAAATTAAAGTCATATTTCTTTACAGCACTGCTGTGGCTGGAAATAAATGTACATATTATCAATGATATATCAAACATTAACAGAGCGAGCTGAAAGAGGCAATCAATTTGTGCGAGTATGTGAGGATAGGGAGCGGCTCTGGTGTCAAATGGCTCCTTTGGCACTGTGGCACCCTGTCACATAGCGATACCACCCGAAATATGCATGGGCAGCAGCGTTGAGGGAGAGACGGCACGTGCGGAGGAGACACAGAGGAGTAATCGAATATTTAAGAAGGAGTGACAGGCTGTCGTTTCAGAAGACTGACAGAATTATTGATGAAACTTAAGCATTTACATGCACACAGTGGGAGAACATGTGTAGCACGCCGCAGTGAAGAAACAAGATGGAGATGACAATTAAAAAGCAGTCCAGCCAGGTTTTGGTTAAAAATGCTGAGGGCCTCTGTGCTTCTGGTCTGCATCACCATGACTACTGACCTCTTTACCTCGTGCTTCTTTCCCCCCCCCTTTGACTGTAAACACCCTTCACTTTCATAATTTATCAAGCACACATCTATCAGCTTCGCAACACATCCGGTGGAGGACCTCCACTCTATACACAAACCCCTTCAGGGTGAAATTTTCAGGATGCCTGACAGGATAGATCAAGTCACACATGACCAGAGGCGGTAGCCCCAAATCTTAGCTGTTAAAGGTCTGGCATGTTTGAAATGGCATTTGCCTTGCATGATGCATTGTTTTCTGCGAAATATGCACCTCACCAGAACTTGTGCTTGAAATTCTTTCAAAGAGACGCAGTGTATACACCCTTATTGACGTGTCTCCGATGTGCTTTTGGTTGAAAATATTACTTTGCTTTCTTGAGGTGGCAGCGATGAGAGCAAAGTCAGTTTTCATCAGGACATCTCATACTTCCAAGAAAAATTTAAAGAATTAGTAGAATTACTACAAGAAGATGGCAATAAAGAATTAAAACAGATGGTATCGACCATACCATCTTTAAATTTCAGACAAATTACTCAACTGTTGTTGGACACTGTGAGAAAAATGATCTGCCCACATCATGTGTGGACAACAAACTTAAGAAAAAAAAAAAGACATTATTGTTGCAACCCTGGGATAAAAAAAACCATATAGGCTTTTAGTGAGGCAGAAATCCCAGGTTTAACTTCTGCTTTAAATTCTTTCCAAGAATGAAAACCAGTTGATAAAACCTGTAAAAACGTGTTGATGGTGATTTTGGTCCCGATTTTCTGCACTGGAAGTGCAACATGTGAATTATAGCCTTAAAACTGCGACTCAGACAATCAGTATTTCATAGGTCATATAATTGAAGAAAAAAATCTTGTTAGAAATTGAGAGTGCATAGTTGAGGCCAAAGTTCACGTTCTCTATTACAGAAATATTTCTAACGTAATAAACAGCACCATAGAAATACTAGAGCATTCAGATAAAACACCTTTCATGTGACCCTCAGGTCAGCTCAGGCTGCATGATAACGGCACGGGCAGGCTTTTTTTTTTTATAGGTTTATCGATCCATGCCCGCCAGTTGAAGGCAGAAGTGTTGATTATGGTTTTGTGCACCCTGCTTGGCCACACCTGATTTAAATTAACTGTAATTATCGAAGGCTACAGACACCCGATAACGAGCACTTTATTTGAAACAGGTGCATTGGAGCTACGATCCACGTAACTCACTCAGGGCAGCCGCACTATGAAACAATAATCCAGAGACACTTTAAAACATTATGGATCTTAAAAAGAAAAACAGATATACCCAAATACATCAGCTTGATGAATGGGGTTCATATTTTAAACTTAAACTCTAACGAAAAACGACTCCTTATTGCCACCCAGAGCACAAACGTGGCATCACTCACGGCTTCCGTACTGCTAAACACAATGTCTTTAAATGTTCACTTTGAGGTATTTCCTAGTGTGAGGCCATGATTTCACGCTTAGATTATTTAGTACTGTATCTACATAAAAATCTAGATATATAAATATTACTTTCTTCATTTTGAATATACTGTATTTATTTGACAGTTATGCACTATGCATCTTTTCGGATTATGTTGATTTAGGTGAATCATATAAGCAGCCTATAAAATATGACACACTATTAGCAGTGCAATGAGCCATACAACAACAGTACTATGTTATTTGAATGTTATAAAATAATAATAATAATAATAATATTTTATATATGCATCACTAACTGCAACAAACAAGAGCTGCTACTCACAGAACATACAGCAGCTTGTTAAAAAAGACACCACTGATAATTCTCGATAATGCTTGGCAGTCAGTGATAGCGTGTAAGTGGCACACAACTGCAAAAATGACCCGAGATGAGGACACGTCACTGTGATGTGCAGAGGGCTGCGCCTATATTCATAAAGCCTGAAGCCACAAGAACAACTCGATATTCTTTTGGCCACAGCCGCAAAACTATTAGCGCAACAGGTCAATCAGTAGTAGAGTGAGGCATTGGTTTAGTATGGGCAGGACTGTGTATGTTACACAGTCGAGAAAGTTTAAGTATCCTTCTTGGATTCCCTGGATGATAACTCAAAAGTCTGGCTTGTTTCACAATGACAATTGCAACTGTTGAAACTATGGAAATATTCCAAAGTCATGCAGTTTTCTTAAGGGACCTTTGACTGAGTGAAACAGTTTTAAATCATCTGTCCAGTACCTGTAGCTATTACTGGTATAACCTGTCGAGTTTCATCCTCATGATACGAGTACAGTCACACTCGACCACGCTGTGCATTCAAAAACGTTGCATTATGCGGAGGATCAAGGGTTGTGTATTACAGCGGAGACCGAGAATCATTAGCATTGGGAGATTCGTATCTCATATGGAAATCTCATATGATAACAGGCGGCTGGGATTTGTCTCTTTGGCTTCCAAAGAGCTGAGATAAGCGCAGTCTCTGGAGAGGCGGTGTGCCTCTTCTTCTCCTTCTTCTTTTTCTTCCACTGTGGCAGTAGTCAAATTTCTGGGCAGCCCCTGAACCAGTCGGCAGCTTCTCTGTTTTTGTGTTGGCCCTCCCGCCAAGCCATCGCACAGCATATGCTGCTCTCGCACGCTTTAATTAATCTCGTCCAAGGCACATAAACACACACATATGCACACTTTAAAATACTCTGGTGGATATGCATTTGTGCATGGAGGCCGCCTGACTTCTTCTCATTTGCAAAAAAGCTGTTTTGAGACCAACTGTGACAGGGAAGACAAATCGAGAAAACAAGTGGGAAGAGAAAAAGTGTGTGTGTGTGTGTGTGTGTGTGTGTGTGTGTGTGTGTGTGTGTGTGTGTGTGTGTGTGTGTGTGTGTGTGTGTGTGTGTGTGTGTGTGTGTGTGTGTGTGTGTGTGTGTGTCCAAGAGAACTAGCCTTTCTCTTCCTTGTATCAATGATAGTGTTATAATGGGTCCATTAAAATAGCCCTGGTTACTTTACCTCCTCCTCTATATTTAACTGTCCGCCGTCCCGTGGGAGCGAGGAGGTATATGCTATCACATTACACTACGCTACATTACACACATTCATTATGTGCTGAGTAGACACCCCTGGCTCCCAGGAGCACCCATAAGTGGCCATATTATTCTAAATCGCTGGTTTCACACCAAAGGAGCAAGGATGAAAGAGGTAAAGGCAGGGGAGGAAACAAGAAAGGTGAAGGAAAGCGGAGAGGTAGGGAGGAACGGAAATGGCTGACGAAGGGAAAACAGGTTAGGGACATGGGTTCAGTGACAAGGAGGGGACACACTGGATAATCCACCTCGCAGCCATACAGACAAATCTAAAGTGCCTTGTTGGTTTTGTAAACATGATATTTAAACTGCTGACGGTTAGGGTGTGAAAGGCGTGTTTGCTACCTCTTTGTTTTGTTACGTTTGTCCGACTGTGACACATCACACGGCGAGAACACATCGCTCACTTTTCATTCATTCACTAATCATCTGCCAGCTTTACAACCACGGCTCCGGAGAAGCTCAGCTTTGTGGAAACACAACAAACATCTTCCCCACGCTGCCCTCTCTCCATTGGCTCGGCAGCACAAGCGCGAGCGCGCGTGTGCCTGTGTGTGTGTGTGTATGCGATTCCTCCTCATTACAGCCACACTAATTACACTCTCATTAATGTAATTAATATTCACTGATCCAGCTCCCACTAGTCACAACATCAAAACACAGCAGCGCAGACTGATTAACACACATACACATGTACACATTGTCCACAGATGAATACACACAGGAGCTTAATATAGAGAGATCGCATGGGCGGCGTGCAGACCCGCAAACAGAATAGCAGCCCCAGCTCAACACAGGATACACACGAACCCACAAAAGATGCTCTCTATTTATAATGTCTTTGTAGTTATGATTCGGTAGACGGAGACTTCACATGTCATATCTTAATGAGAAGGTAAGACTGGAGTTACAGTTGAAATAGAGACTGATCTGAGTACGATCTGTGCAGTTTTAAAGATATTTTAAGAACTTAATCAGCCCAAACATGTGAAAGGTTTTCCTAATCCAGAGATCAGCATTTAATTATTACCTTAAATATCATTACACATTGCAATTGGAAGATTTTACAGCAAACAAGAACACACACATGCAAACCCACATAAATGTCAGAAACCTACCGCATGGCTCTCAGTGCAATTTTGTACGCCAGTTCAGCGTCATGAGGTAGGAGAGAAGTGAAGAGATAGCGGGCGAAGGTGTGCATTGGGACACTCTCTCTGTGGACGATCTCTCCAAGGCCAGAGTATGGACCAGCTGTTCAACAAAAACAGAAAAATTTAGACAGTTTTTATTGATCAAATATAGTCACATAAGAGATCTCTGAATTAAAGATGTATTTGTGTCATTGTGTCAGTGACATTCCTGTTTTGACGGTAAAAAATGGGACATTTTCATATTGTTCTATGCCGAGTCATCTAATCCTTCCGATCACATGCCGAGGAGTGACTTATCTTTTCTGTCCTTCCATGCAGGAAGTGTCAAGTCAACACAGCATTAAAACAACTTGTGACGTCAAAACCCATATGGTCGTGTGCGCAGACTTGGCCTCGCACTCAACTTCCTTCCCTCCCCCCCTCTTCCTCTACTTCCCCTCCTCTCTGGTGGGATATTTAAAACCCCAGCAGACTTCTGAGCCACAGACCACATCACACAGTGGCGCGGCTGCAGCCTCCAGGGGCCCGCAGAGGCCTCGGAGCCTGGTGCTCTATTAGCAGCGGAGCCAGAGGTGGGTGGTCGCGGTGAGGACGAGGCAGGGCTGGGGTTTGGGTGGGGACTGGAGTGGAGCGTTGACTGGGCTGGGCCCTCCAGGATGTGCTACCATCACCATCACCAGCCCCCCTCGCCCGCTTCTCTTTCCCATAACCAGCTCTCATTCTGCTCCAGCTCCAGTCCTGTAAATGTACACACTGTTGTCTGAGCACGCATATGTGTGCTGATACAATACCCCTGGTGTTACTGTGTAAAGAGCTCATTTTGGTCGGGCCCAGGGCAGCTCAGCCTCTATTTGCACCACAAAATGAAAAGATAATAAATAGTGAGACCGAGTCAAATGTGTTTTTCCTGTTTTAGCAAGAATGTGTAGGCTCTTGGTGTGTGGGAGGTAGAGAGAAGGCAGGGAAGTGTGTCTCGGTGTGTGTGTGTGTGTGTGTGTGTGTGTGTGTGTGTGTGTGTGTGTGTGTGTGTGTGTGTGTGTGTGTGTGTGTGTGTGTGGGCTGCTGGGAAATGTAGTGAAATAAATGGAAAATGGTAAACAGACTGAACTTGTATAACACGCTTCCATTTTAACGGACAAAGGGTTTTACGATTGGCTTCTTACTCTCAGGCAGGGCTGTTGAGCTGCTGCACAGGGCTCGATGTCGTGCCCAAGGACACTTTAATATGTGGACAAGAGGAGCCAACCCGCTGTACCACCTGAGCCACAGCCACCCAAATTTAAACAAACAGGAAAAAAAAAAGGGGGTTTGAAATACAATCCGCCTCCTCACCCTCCAGCAGAAAGACGGCCTGTTTACGGAAGATTTTGACCAAGGAGTCATCCAGTTCCACTTCCTGCAGCTTTGCCAACAGCTGCTCTTCATTGCGACACACTTTTTCTTGAGCGTAAAGCCCGTCCGGCATCACCCGCTGCTGGCCCAAGCCGATCAGCGCCGTCTCCACCGCCAGTGCCACGTACGACTCACCGTCTCCCAGCAATCGCTGCACGGGCATTCGTTGGAGGTCGGCTCGGCTCACAACGCTGGAGCAGTCTGAGAGGAGGAAAGAGGGGAGAATTCAGAGGCGTAGCTGGGGTGGCATTAAGCGGTCGTAAATGTGTTGTGTAATCCTCTGAGGTTTAGTCCATTAGATGAGTCTGTCTCTTATGAAAACCCACCGTGTGTCAGTCACACAGCACGACTCTGAATCCAGTGACCAACCAAAAATAAAGAGCAGGACCTCAGAGGCATTCCTCAGTTCTCTGCTCTTACCTCAGAGGAGAGGGCTATTTCTGTAAGCTGAGGAGGCAATAAGGGACGGAGCAATCACAGAGCGTAGGAGAGAAGAATTTTAAAAAACACAAATAGCCATGGCGAGATTGAGACTTGAGGTGAAGCTACACTCAAACTATCCTTTCCATTTACTCCATCCTTGCATCCATATCCTATAAAGCTTCATTCAAATCAGGGGTTTTTGGACTGTGGGAGGAAACTAAAGTCCACAGAAAAAAAAAAATCAACGCACATAGGGCGAACATTCAAACTCCAGACAAAAAGGTCCCCTGTCCCACACGCAATCTGGAAATATTGAGCGATACCACGACTGGACGGCGCAGTCACATTTTCTTCCATCTCTTTTATTAATATGAGGCTTGGACTACCCCAGTATGTGGAGTTAAAAAATATTTCTGATTCGATTTTATATTATGAGAATTATACCAGACAAACAAAAGTCTATGAACTTCATGACTATTTTTCAAATCATTTTATACTAAGGCTATTTGTGTATATGGTAACTATGCTTACACTATGTTATTATAAAGCAACATCTCATGGCATATATTACACACTACAGAGTCTTGTGCTAAGAAAGCATACATTAAACAAACCGTATGGTTTTCTCTGGATTTGACTTGCCTTGAAATTTGATGTTCCAATGCTATATTTAAGTTTATGTGCGATTTTATTTTGTTTTTTATTCTTGCTTCTTTTATTCAGGATGCCAGCAAATTTAAGGCAGTACCTGAGAGATCTAAGCACGTGTTGGAGCCCTCCTCACCCGCTCGTCCTGACTCCGTCAGGGTGCTAAACAGGGTGCCAATAGGGTCCAGAGGGTGTCCCACCCAGCCCTCCATGTTGGTGATGGAGGTATGGCCTTTATGGAGCAACTCTGAGAGGAAAAGCACAAAGAGATGCAGTTATTCAGACAACATTTCTCTTTCTGTGTGTTACAGCTGAATCAGCAGAAAGTGTGTGTGTGTGTGTGGATGTGTGTGTGTGTGCGTGCGTGCGTCGTGTGTTTCCAGTTATTTGCTCTATCCTACGGAGTTATTTTTCCTGAATTGCTTTTCCATTTTAAGTGTTTATTTATATCAATGAAAACTTACTTGTTGTGCTTTTTGTCATTTTTCCTATTGCCTTTTACTTGACTGCGTTACCACAGATATACCTACTCATCCCCTAAACATATGTGGGTCATAACTTTTGCTATTGCCCAATAACAATTTCAGTAATTCGATGTCGGGAACTTTAAAAAAAACCAATTTTATAGCACTTTTTAGGGATCATTATTTTTAATATCAAATCTTGGAGGTCAGATTGGAATCATCAATTCTCTATGCTTTATATATTAAAAAACAAACCCTGCCTTTATATCAGGCAATAACTAGCTAACAAGTGTTAGCCATATAATGCCATATAATTACTGTGTAAATGTCCATGATATTGTGAGCATATGTACACAGAGGGAGACCTCAAGTCTTCAGTTTTGTTTAGATTCTTCAAAGACTTTTCAGTTGTTAATGCTATCCAATTATAATGGTCATATGAGACAAGAGTAAACAATTCATTTCCCACGGAGGGGAACAACTGTGGAGGGTTAAGCTGTCACTTGACCCTAGTCGTGCTCAGTGTTATTATATCTAATCAGAAAATGTTACCTGGTTTTCAAAAGCTACTCTTCCTGTCATGTAATTTGTGTGTTTTGTCCATTTCACCTTGTAACCTTCAACACAGCTATGCTCTTTATTCAATATATACGTGAATGTCAAATTATTATGACAAATTTGCACAATTCTATTTAATTCTGTTTTTCATTAATCAAAATTTGAGTGTGTTAAAGATTGCTCGCTCTGCTTCATAACACAGTAAAGGCTGGGAAAGGTATGGCCACAATCACAAACCACACACATGAAGAAATATAAAGACAACATGATAAAGATTCATGAAGTCTCATTGATTTAGCACTTTGGGAATGTAATTCTAAATGGTAAACGTTACATTTAAGAGGATGAATAGATGAACTAAAATGGACCTACATTTTAGAGGAAAAAAAACCCCCATTGTAACATCTTTCATTTATTTATTTAATTCCGATATTGCAGTGTGGTGGGTCTTGTTGCGTGGGTAATGTTTGAAACGTTTCACTTGCCAATTTAAATTCTGTAATATGAAAAGAAAAAGTTTTACATTCACCTTTCTTGTGCCGGCGAAAGTGCTCCAATTGCCTCTGCTGCTGCCTCCGTAACGTGTTCACCACAGCGATAGCCAGTCGGAGGGCTTCTCTGGGGTAACCGTGCGAGCGCAGGGCATCCACCCTCGCACAGGCCGTCGGGACATGTTCTGAGAAGGAGATGAAGGTTCAGCCTCAGTATTCCTCCGCTGGCTGCAGGATGATCTCAGTCCCACTAACTGGGTATAAATAACTTATCTGACACATGTGCTCACTCACACCTACACACACACACACACACACACGCACGGACTCACCATGCCACAAGGGCCAGCCGCGTGAGTCAAAGAGGGAACCCTCCTGGTTGTCATGGTAACAGTAGTTGGCATAGAGGTCACTGGCGATAATGTGCTGGAGGTGTCGGTCTTGCCAGTGCAGGTCACAGGCTTCGATAGCCCGCGTGAACACAGTCCTGTGGGGACGCATCTCTGGAAGAGGAGGAGGAGAAAGGAAGGATTTAATGCTTGGCAGTCTTCATGTGATGAGTGAAAAACAGGGTAGGAATCACATTAAAAGTTATTAAACTTGCTTTTCATGTGTGAAAATCCCAAATCTAAAGTCTGTCAACATATTAAATTTGAGGAAATTAGCATAGTTACTGTAAACAAATCTACTCATGTGCAGGGGTGTTTTGAAAGAATAGAAACATTTTAAGAGGAAACGGGACAAAAACCTTAGAATACAGCATAAGGCAGTCACAACAAAAAGGAAGAAGTGATCTATGTTGTCAAGAATAATGCCAAAATTAATATAGCTTGCATGAAAATTTGTTCAACTATACGTTAGATTTAGTGTTGACTTAACCCATGACAGGGGCACTTATTGAAATACAATACAATACAATGTCGGACTATGTCTGAAAACTTATACTAAGAGTATCACCGTTTTTCAGTTTTTTGCCCCAAATAAAATACAGTTTTCGTTCATCAAGTAGGTGTTGCGAAGCAAAAGGGGCCACAATATGTAGCAGTTTAGATTATCGTGAATACGGCTCATTGAACTACATTTGAAAATATTTCTTATATTTGGGTTCCAATACTCAGCTCCCGATGTTGCACAGGGTCACGACACCAGCGCTGGCTGGGCCAGTCACACGTCTGGTGCGTGTGATGAACATTGACGTCATGTTCATTCCGAGGGGATGAGAATCCAGTTACAGGTGCGAGATGTTATTATCAAAAAAGAAGTCAAAAGCTTTGACACCCTGCATCTCAACTGCGCCGGATAGCAGTGAGGACGACACGCTATGGGAGGCGCAAGAGTAACCAGAGCATGAATTCAAAACCCGTGAGGGAAAATGAAGACAGTGTATACAATTCTAATTAGGAAACATCTGAGAAGTCTGACAAAGCTGTGCTGGGAAGCTGCCATCTGCGCCCTGTTACCGGTATCTAAAAATGTTAATCACAGCTGTTATGTGTGTTTTTATTTTAGAGAACAAAATTCCTGAAAACAAGATTTGGGCAACAAATGTTTTTCCAAATATGAAGCTTGTGTAAAGAGGAGGTTGTCTTAGATTGAGACCAACACAGTATTTCAATGATTAATACAACTATACAATCACGTAATCCGTGGCTCACAGTTTCTAGTTTGTAAGACAGCGGAATAAATGAAGTTGCAAAATTTGACTGATGGCTGATTCTTCATATTTTGACTTTTTTTCTCAATATGTAAAATTTTAATAATTAATTATTGTCAATTTTTTTCCTCTTATAAACCAAGACTATAAAATGCAACAATGGCTTTGATAGCGCAAGCATTACAAAGTAAATGTTGTTATTGACGGACATACAAAACTCATCAATGTCTGACCTTGGTTGCCATGGGCACCCTGAGGCAGTGAGTGGGTGAGGTTGGGCAGCTCGTTGCCGTGGTTACCATCCTCCCAGGGGCAAACGTCCACACTGTTCCATCTGCGCAACTGGCGCAGCCACGATGACTTCTGCTCTGGTTTGCAGTGCGGGTTCAGTACGATGCACATCCACAGGGCACCTGGACACACGCACACGCACGCACGCACGCGCACGCACGCGCACGCACGCACACACACACACGCACACACACACACACACACACACACACACACACACACACACACACACACACACACACACACACACACACACACACACACGTTACCTCTCACACTACCCCATCTGTGACAATCACGTAAACAATGAGTCACCCAACATGGGATAGGGTATCTTCTGAGATTTGAAATATCCTAA
This sequence comes from Blennius ocellaris, assembly GCF_963422515.1. Classification (NCBI taxonomy): domain Eukaryota; kingdom Metazoa; phylum Chordata; class Actinopteri; order Blenniiformes; family Blenniidae; genus Blennius; species Blennius ocellaris. The sequence continues at coordinate 12,162,811 of NC_137656.1, forward strand.
ATGGAGTTATCATGCGAGATTGAAGGCTTGAGGCAAGTCTTCAAAGATGTGCAACATCATAACATTGTTTCTTGCTCCTTTGGAGCACATTTTCAGTGCTGCCGCCATCTTGCAGTGAAATCCAAAACTCTGAGAAAACAGAGAAGTTAACTAGTCCCGAGGCAACGCTGACTGCACACACATCATTTTGGAGTAAATTGGAACAAACAGAATATGAAAAGTGGCTATGTCTCTGGGGATACAAGTACATTCTGGGATTTTACTCTCAAGACTGCTTAAGATATGTATACTCCAATATGTGTGCGTGATTGTTAAGAATTAATGTGTGTGTGTGTGTGTGTGTGTGTGTGTGTGTGTGTGTGTGTGTGTGTGTGTGTGTGTGTGTGTGTGTGTGTGTGTGTGTGTGTGTGTGTGTGTGTGTAGAGGCAGAGAGAGTTTAGGAGAAAGGACGAAGACAAGGACAGAGACAGAATTTGAAGAGAGAAAAAAGAAATAACACACAAAAGGTGCAGAACAGAGAGAAAGCAGAAAAAAAAGGGGAATAGGAAACGAAATGGGAGTTGAGATGATTTGGACGAGGAGACATGGGTGAGGACAAGTGAGTGAAGCGTGGCTTTGTGTCTGGAGGAGAGGAGTAGCTGCGACTCAAAGAGAAGAAAGACAAAAGAGGGAGAAGGAGAGAGGGAGAGGGAGGGAGAGAGAGACAGAGAGAGAGAGAGAGAGAGTGAGAGAGAGAGGCGCCGAGAGGCAGCATTCACCACACATCAGGGGTAGTGATAAGGACTTGGGAAGAAGGGTTTGAAGTGTGGACTTCAAAGAGATGGTACACACACTTCCAAAAATACGTGGGATTGAAACAGATGAGATCACTGCGCTGTCCTCACAAAGTGCAGAACAAGACCAAAGGGAGAAAACGAACATCATCAACAACAATAACAGCAGCGGCGGCGGCAGCGGCAGCATCCACCGAGGCATTAGAGGGGAAACAACAGACAGAAGACAACACGGCTGCCGTCCCGGTGACGGGCCTGTTGGTTTTGTGGCTCATGTGGAAGTGTTTTGCTGTAGGTACAGTACGTTTGTCGAAAGAGCTACGCACTATATCAAACCAAACCGGCGCACGGCGAGCAGCACTCTGCCACGTCAACTAAATATATAATGACAAATGTTTGAAAACACAGCAGAGGTTATTATGTTGGAGGTTTTGATGAGGAGAGAAGGAGCTGCGTTTAATGGCTCGTAATTCACAAAGACACTGAGCTGCCAAGCCCGCAGTCACAGCGAGAGGGAGAGATTTGGGCTGTCAGTGACGAGTGCGAGTGTGTGTTTCTCTGTGTGGGCTTTCTTGGACACAAAGGACAAATAAACAAACAGAACAAAAAAAAAAAAATATGCGCGTGTGCCTTTGTATTAGTGTCTGGGTTCAATCATCCACCTTGCTAGATCTGTCTGAGTCTGTGTATACAACTGAAGAACTGCAGGTGTGTGTCGGTGTGTGTTTGTGCAAATGGACATTTATGGGACTGTGTCTGCGAGTGGGCCTATGTGCACGTGTGTGTACGTGTGTCTTTTTTTTTTTTCCCCTCACCCAACTCATCCCAGAGCTGTCTGTACTTGTCGGTCATGGTGGTGCCCTGCTGTCTCCACAGTGCCAGCCGAGGGTCGGCCATGAACTGTTCGGTGATCAGTGTTAACATCCTCGCTCCGTTGGAGTCACGCATCTTCAACATCTCCCTCACCTAGAAGAGCAGAAGATAGAGAGAGGGGGTTGCATATATAAACACACATGCAGTTTACACCAGCAGAGACCTGTGCATGCCCAAACAGCTCGCACAGCTTTCACACATTACTATGAAATCACAAACCGGCACACAATGGAAACCGATACATTTGTGTGGCTTTAATAAGGTACACAACTTTTCCATGCCGTCGTTCAGACTGATTTTATTGTATTGTTTTATGGTGTTTAGTACTATTTAATAACATAGTCATCACCTAAATACTGTGCATCCATCTGCTTCAAAGATGAAAATAATGTGTTATAAACACGTGTCTAAATGTTTACAAATATTGGCATATACACCCCAGAGTGTTTTTTATAATGCAATCCCATATCTCCATATTAAGGCTGAAACACTGTTTTGCTAGTAAAATATTATGCTTGCGCTTGCCTTTTACTATCTTTAGTTTTCAAACTTGACTTGAAAAATCAATAACTATTCAAACTAGTTTTGTGCCCTTTAAATGGATTTTTGGTTTCACTTAAAGTTTGAACAGTCCTCGACTGGAAAGGTCTGAATTTGTTCAGCAATTGTTTGTTTTTTTGTTTTTTTACTTTTACAGAAAACATTGAGGTTAAACAGTGGTTAGTGAAGCTTTTATTAAAAAGAAGAAAAAAAACAAAAACTTTCTCTCATAAAATCTACTCTAAAATAATGTATAATATAAATTCATGTGTTGAAAAATAGATTGCATTAATAACTTTGGCAATTTAGCAACAACGGAATCTAACATTTTTCTCTCCTTCTGCTTGGCCAGCGGCTTGTTTATTCTTTTTCCTTCACTTGTTCTCTCTGGAAAATGTTTCCTCATCGCAGGAGGGACTCGTTTATTGTAGACTATAGTGGTCAGCATCTTTTTGTTCTTGGAAGCACAACAACACTTGGATTTCTTTCAATCTTACTGAACCACATATACATTTATGGCCTTCACCTTCTATTTACAGTCGATAAATGAATGTAAGTATAGTGAGTGTGTTTCTATGATTTAAGGCCAATTCTGTGTGTGCACCTGACTCTCACTGCAGGTGCGTATGCATGTATACAGGTTCACATGTGATTGTTTGTGTGTGTGTGTGTGTGTGTGTGTGTGTGTGTGTGTGTGTGTGTGTGTGTGTGTGTGTGTGTGTGTGTGTGTGTGTGTGTGTGTGTGTGTGTGTGTGTGTGTGTGTGTGTGTGCTGAAAGAATAGAACCTTCAACAAAGAGCATGAAGCCGAGAGAGTTTTCTAAAAGCTGGACAGGCTGGATGATAATGGCCTTGGCTCCCAGTCTTTACATAGCATACATCACATTAATGCTGGCCTAGCTCTGTCAGTGTAATGCCCGGCAACAAGAAGAACCACATATCTTGCACGGAGTCGTTTAATCATGGGGACACAGTAGTATAGAGTGCAAGCCTTCCCTTCTTCTATGCCTTTCCCCCCCCCCCCTCTCTTTATCTCACAGTCTCTCCCCCTCCTGCAATTAGCTGCAGCTAAGAGACAGCATGCCCTTTAATGTATGTGCATTAAGTATTATCTTTTGTTCCCATTTCTTTAGGGAATAAAAGATAATAGAAGTGCACTGGAGAGAGGGTGGAAATATTTATTAAGAGGACACAATGAAAGTGTATAAGTGTATCCTCCCTTTAGAAATACCCAAACGGGAGAGAGGTGGGCCTGTGCGTGCAAGGCAGAGGGGGCTTGTGGGACCATGCCCAACAGGGGTCGACTATGTGCTGCATCTCAGTAGTCATGTTCTCTATGTGGAAGAGTGAATGTTCCCGTTCCCTGACCTTGCTGAAGAGCAGGTTGAGTTGCTTGCCCGAGCCGTGGTATCCTCCCTGGGACAGAAAGAGCTTGACTTGCTCCTGAACCTGCTCCTCATCTAGGTGCCAGCAGTTCTCATCGTCCACACTGGCTCCTGCTGTGGGGTCCGGGGCCCCTACACACACACACACACACACACACACACACACACACACACACACACACACACACACACACACACACACACACACACACACACACACACACACACACACACACACACACACACACGCACACGCACACGCACACACAGAATCAGAGAAAAGGTCATGTCAAAAGCACATTAGACCACTGTGGTTACATGACTATCGAAGAAATTGCAAACATTTATTCAATTATGGATGGCTGGGTGGAAAATTGATTTGTATTTCATTTAATGAAAGCACAGAAGTTATTTGCATCATATGATGTGATGTGATGTGATGTGATGTGATGTGATGTGATGTGATGTGATATGATATAACATAACAATATTCTTTGCTATTTCTTCTGTTTTTTAATTCAACACAATACAAATTTGATCAAATATTTAGGCTATCTTTACCTTTGTTAACGGAACCCATTAACGTGCTCCATTGGAAAAACAAGCTTCGCGGAAACTGTTCAATAGCTGTAATTCTTACAAGTCTGGTGATGAGTGTACATGCACTTGATTTGTAAAGTCTGTCAGTGGCACTAGGACTTTTTCGTTGGAGTTATTGACGTAGAGTTGGCAGATCTCCTCATTTCAGAAGTCTCTGCCTCTTCTTATTCAGCCCTGATTCTGTTTCCTTCCTCCAGGTCTGTTTCCTGTGTGGTGTTATTTTGAAAATTTCTTCATGACCTCTTTTTTTTTTTTTTTTTTTTTCCCTTTTTCTGAACATCACTTTAGAGTCAAAAACCTCTAACAAAAAGATGCATCCGGGCTCTGTGAAACCTTCTTTATCCCATTTCTGTTTCTAACAGAGGATATTGATGATGACTGATACACACTTTTCGTCAATGTCTCTTGTATTGCCACCCCCCCCCCCCCTTGTCCTGTCCCTCGGAGGCAGAAAACTGGTCTATAGTGTTGATTAGAGGCAGTTACTCCTTTACAGTCTGGGTCTCATTAAGGAGCAACATTGATCCTGCCTCACTTTAGCTTCATCACACAGTCGATGTATATGTAGAGGCGGAAAGACACACTTGAAGTTTGCGTGACACCTCAGCACGCCTGCCACCTCTCACGCGCGCTCACTCACCGTGGACCTGGTTGATCTCGGAGTTCTGCGACAGGATCTCGTCGGCCAGTTTCTGTGCGGTGGGCAGCACTTCTGTGTGGTGCACCGAGATCAGATACTGGACAAATTTCTGCAGCTGGTCCCTGCTCATTTGGAAGAGGGTTTCCGAGATGGGTAGGTGCAGTTTGACCTGCTCGGGCTTCCGTACTCTGTAGAGGGAAAGCGCCACGACGTGGGCGCAGTAGAAGATGTCTTTGTTTCCACAGGTGCACGTTACTGCTGTGATCTTGCAGCGGTCGAAGCTCACACTGACGCTGCATACGAGCTCTGGAGACGAGGGTGTAGCAGGGTCTGTCACTGTGCCGCTGAGATGGAAACCTAAAGAAGGTGGGGAAGAAAGGAAAAGGCAATCATATTAGTGCGTAGAATGGTTTATGCTCGTTTCACTGTAAAGAGGTGTATCATTTCCTCGAAAACATAAAGGAAAAAAAAAGTTCAAGTTCCAACTTCTCAGCTCACCAGACCTTTAATCTCTGCACGAAAGCAGCAACTTGAAGTTTCATCTGTCGAACTATTAAAGCAGGATCACTGTAGCCACGTATTGAATGTGCCCTTTAATAAATGACACCGCTGAGTAAATCTATAAAAGAACGATCCCTCTGAGGATAGAGTTATGTTAATTTAACAGACTCGGTTGGCCACAGTCACCTGCCAAAAGGCCCCTTGCTCCCTTATCATGAGATATGATCAGGACCAGCTGCAGTCCACTGCTTCCACACTTAAGTAAAAGTAAATGAGCCCCACAGAAATCTTCATCCACAGCAAGAGGAACTGAGAGGGAAAGGAGGAAGTGAGCAGCGGGCACAACTGTTCCGCACTGAATTATACACTCTCTTGTTTGAATACAATGTTTGATCTTGTCCTGAGTGCACCATCCAGAGGCGTGGCCTGTCATTATGTGAGAATGAATATGAATGAGCCAGGTGGAGTCCTCCTCCAGTGGCTTAAAACACACACACTCGTAAGCATAATGAGAGAAACACACGTGTGCTCATACATCGAGGCACAGCATGAGATCATGCATTTATTAATAATGGGAGTGGTTAGGAGAGACGGAAAGTAGCTTATGAATTCATTTATGTGCTCAGGAGAGATCTCTGAAATTCATGTGGACCAGGCAAAGACATACATATCTTTAATATGTTTATCAAAGAGCTGAGCGCACACAGCGCTGCGATATCAAGCATGTATTAACGCATATATCAAAGTGTTTTCTGGGCCTCTGCATTAAGTAAAAAAGGGAGGGGCAGGAGTTGAATATTTCATAGGATATAGATGGAAATGGGCTCATACAAGCTAGCTAAACAGAGGTCAGGTCAAAGACGCTTTGCTTGCGCCGTTGTGCAGTAAAGAAGGCAGGTGAACGTCTAGAGAAAGGCAGAAAGTAGTAAACAGGATCGCAACCCTTGTCTACAGTATTGCATGTACCCTGACAATGCATACAAAAATAAAACATGTTGTTTGTCGAGACCTGATAGTCTGCATTGTCCCCTGAAGCAGGTCGTGGGAAATAAATAAAATATAGAGTAGTTTGAAGGAGACCTGATTTAGTTTTGTCACCGAAACATTTGAAAATCTCCACAAGCATGAATGTTGAAAATGGAAAAAATGACAAAAGTAGAAGTGACAATGCTTTGTTATGCATGCCCTTTCACTAAACATTATCCGCAGAGCTAAGAAGTGTTGGCTGCTAATATCTGACGGCGCAGAACTGCTAAACATTGCTATGAAGATATGAGTTTCCATTGTGAAAGCCAGCTGGCAGAGGAAGTGCGTGTTCGTTAACAATATCCACAGAAGAGGGGTGTGGATCAAATATGGCAACCACTTGCATCTGCAGTGATCAAAGCCTATATGTCTACAGCTGTGGGACACAGAGAGAAAGAGAAAGAGAAAGAGAAAGACAGAGAGAGAGAGAGATAAACCATATTAAAAGGAGACAAAAAGGTTTACATGGTGCAGCTGCAAGTACAATGGAAAGCTAACTTATTTTGCTGTGTAACAACATAGAGATGAGTAAAGGCTGTTAATAGGTGCCATACATTTGTGTGTGCGTGTGCTGTGTGAGAGCGAAGCTTGTGTTTCAAGGGTGGCCCCGGAGTCCGGAGAGTTGAGAGAAGAAGAGAACATCAAAAACATGTGAAGCAGAGGGAGCTCAAAGTAAAAACCAACCTCTGATACAAACACAAACTCTTTTAGACACGCACGTACGCACACGCACGCACACGCACATACACACACACACACGCATGCACGCACGCACGCACGCTCGCACGCACGCACGCACGCAATCAGATGTTGGTAAAAACAAGTCCCATGTTCTTTTGCGAATGTTTTCCATTCAAACAATTCATGGCAATACTATTGTTAAAAAAAGAAAAGAAAAAAAAAAAGGAAGAAAAAAAGGAAAACTCCCAACACATGGAGTATGAAAAACTAAATAGTGATAAAAGACTAACATAAAATTTCTGTCGCGATTCCCTTCGCTTTCATGGACACTCTCTCGCCTTCCAAACCCTTTTTATCCGTCCCTCCCTCCATCCACATTCCCACAGCTCTTTCTCTCTCACTCTCTGACAGATGGGTAGGTAATGAGTTTCGCCTTTCCCCGTCCAATCGTCTGGGCACCAAAAACTGCCCCCCGCGCCAAAAATGCCCTTTTAATTTAGCCAAGCGCTGAGTACAGGGATATTACTGTTTACACTCACGCGCGCGCGCACACACACACACACACACACACACACACACACACACACAACACACACACACACACACACACACACACCTCCCATGAAACTTTCGATGTCTCATGTGCTAGCTATTAAAGAGCCTGGTTTCCCCCTCACCCAGTCCACCCAGCTCCCCTCCCCGAGTGGTGCTCAGGGCTCTTTTCTGTGCATGTTCAAGGGGCCAGGGTTGGCTTTCAAAGTAACCATGGCCGCCATTTTTAGAACAAGGCCTCTGTGAGGTTGCCCTAGAAACCCCTTCTGACCGCCCTGGTGAAATCACACTTGGCCCAAAGCTCTATGCAAAGCAGAAAGAATAGTGTGCTAAAAGAAAGATCAAGAATGAGCATATGTACACACACACACACACACACACACACACACACACACACACACACACACACACACACACACACACACACACACACACACACACACACATATATATATGTTCAAATCCCACCGCCTATGGACCACCCGCACTCTTTAGGGGTCCCACATCAAAGCATTCCCCCAAATTGCCCTACGCTCTATCTTTTCATTTTGCAATTGTATGAGTGCCGATAAGCCAACATGCACTCTTGACCATCTCGGGACCACTTCTGTGTTTTTTAACAAGGGGCCCTCTGAAATACTGAACTACTGCTCTGATTTCAGGGAAAGTCCAAAACTAAGAATTACAACTCTTCCAACATACATACATACATATGCTGTGATGGAAGAATGAGGCCTTTATATGCTTCCTATAAAACAGGATTTAGATTCCCACATGAAGGCAGTCGGTGGGGATCGAGGCCGGGGTCTGAAAGGTTTGCTTGCCTAAGCACAAAAGTGCCCAGTGTATTGAAATCCCTGAACAAAATTAGATTGAGCGACATACATATATTTTCGCAATCAAATTAAGATTCCGAGTCAACAGAGAAAATTCAGACCCAGCGGTGGGAAGGTCATTAAGTTTATTGGCTGAATTGGTTCATGAGTGACTGTCACCTAAATCTAATATGGCACCATGCGGTTCAGACGGCACTCATCCGCTGTGTTTGAGTTTCCCTCTGTGTGCCTGTGATAGATTCTGAATACATGATAGATTTCAGGGAAGGAAACAAGATGAAACAAATGTGCTGGTGTGAAAGCAAGTCAACAAAAGCAAATGGGGGAATGTGGAGAAAGCAAATAGATATTTAAGACCTGTTGGTCTGCACAGTCTCACTTCAGCCTTGGGCATTAATCAAATTACCTCATGAGCTGTAGACAGGCAGAGAGCAACACCTAAATCCCACTCTGGCCTGCTCGAGCTTCTCTGATCCAGAGGAGACCACCTGCAGCAGCTTGAGCTTTAACATGGAATCCTGCTCGGTGTTGACCAAAGATAGAAAACTAAAGCCTCACAGAGAAAGTTCTATTGGACTGCAATCCAATCTGTTTGGTTGGATTGAACAGAGAGTCTCGGGTGAAAGGAGATCTGAACCACAACTGAAGAAAAGCAAGGCCGTGGTGTGGGTCGAGGAAGGGTCGAGAACCGGTGGGCAACCCCCACCTTGCCATCCCACCCATAGCTAAAGAAGCACTTCCGCCATGGCGGCTCCTTGAACTGGTCCAATTAATAAGGCTACAAAGACAAATAGAAGGCCTTTCAGCGTCTTCGCAGGCCAGCTCGTGTGAGTAACAATGAGTGCAAGTGTGTGTGGTCCTATAAGGAAGAACCCATACAGAGATGATAAACAGAGATCTGTGCTATTCTGCAGGAGACCTTGCTCCAGGCGTGTGTGTGCATGTGTGTGTCCTAGGTGTGGGACAGGCTGGAATAACACAACCGAGCTCCAGGGGCCTCAGTATTTACGCAGAAAACTTGCTGGTGGACCAAAAAGTCTTTTTCTCCTCGGGTGTGCACAGCAATGTACACACACCCTTGTGCAAATGAGCATAAATTAATGTTTTGAGATAGCCTTTGAATTTCAATGCCAGTAAAATCTGAATCCTAATCATAGTGATGATAGAAAAGGAATATCTGTATGTATGTGTGTGTGTGTGTGTGTGTGTGTGTGTGTGTGTGTGTGTGTGTGTGTGTGTGTGTGTGTGTGTGTGTGTGTGTGTGTGTGTGTGTGTGTGTGTGTGTGTGTGTGTGTGTGTGTGTGTGTGTGTGTGTGTGTGTGTGTCTCGGTGCGGTTGTGCACATGACGGCTCTGTAGGTTATTGCACTTGTCAAGAGCTGGCGGTTAAAATGACAGTCGACTACTGGGCCGCTGCCACTTAGTTGCCATGCGGCACATCAGGAATGACTTGCAATTTTCTAACTATCACTTTCAGATTGGATTCTAATTTTGTTGGATTGAGACTGTCAGACAGAGTCGGTCTTAGTGCTCTGCTGACTGATCCCAAGGTTGACAGTCGAAAAGAAGGCCCGTATGGTAAGAAAAGAAGCCACTGTTCAAATGGCGACAGAACAGGAAGGATGCAGATGGTTGTGTGCTGGATATAAAAGCTAACAATACATACTAAATAAAATCCACGTTCCTCGTGCTTCTTTGTAAAATTGATGTAGGTAAGACACTAATAAAGGAACGCTTCATTATTAGGCTCAATATTTAGCTACAGTTAAAACACTGGAAATTGAGGATCGGGACTACCCATCTACCATTAATACATCACATCATCACGTTGGTGATCCGTAGAAGTTGTTGTATTACATAGGGAGGTGCCAGAGTACCTCTTACCTGCGAATAGTAATTCCTAGACTACTGGCGAGGCTGACAGTTCCCTCCTGTTTGAGGCATCAATGCTAAGTCATGTCAAACAGGCCACTGGCAATGGCTTTGGGTAGTTCCAGAAGTGGTCACAATTTACTTAATATAACTGTCAGTGCAATAATTCAAAAGATGGTTTGCATTGGTAGAGCTAAAGAAGAACCAGAGAAAAAGAGGGTTGTGCTTTCAAAATTTCAAACAAACAAAGCAACCATTTGCCCTGGTTTAATATTTGCCATGTCTAAAATGACTTTAATAGGTGTAATCTTAGAATGGCAATGGTTTTGTATTGGGTGAACTCCCCATTTAGTTGCCATTCAACAAATTTCTGTCACCAGAGAAGCCAGCAAGCCGCTAATTCCGTCTCCCCTCTGTACATTAACTATACATTATCCCAATCTATGTGCTAGGTTCATTAGTGTGAATGAAATTACAGCTGGCTGGAAATGAATGTGTGTAATTAGGAGAGGTCTGTCCCAGTAGAGCCACGCAAGCTATAGATGGAGGTAATGGGATCCATCGAAAAGCCATTGTCTGCTACTTCAGTGCTTGAGTGTCTTTCTAATGACAAACCTATACAGTCGAGACATTATATACGTTGGTGTCAAGCCTGCGAAAGAGGCAAGTCCGAATGAAACTAAGCCTGTCTCAGCTGGTTTAAGGGACTTCTCAGTTGGAAAATGTGCAAGAATTGGACAAAGAATCTGGAAAAAAAAAAATTTTTTTTTTTTTTGGGGGGGGGGGGGTGTTTGTTGGATCTTAGACATAATTTACATTGAAAAAGTGCCAACATGACTTTTGCTGTGCTTGTCGGAATCAATTCCAGATGTATTTCTGTTGCTTAAATTTGAACTATGTCCCATAAATCTTGACTATTAATTGCTTTAACGAAGCAGATTCAAAACATGTGACTTGACACATAGGCTTAAATATATATATATATTTAAAAAAATGCTGTGAATAAGCTGAACAAACTTCACAAAATCCCACAAAAAGATTGTGTAAAGCACAGCACACAGACAAAAAGCCACTGTGAACGCTAACATGGCTGAAAGTGAGAGGAATTTATTTGCATATGAAAATAGCTGGGCGCTAATAACAGTGCTGGGCTGAAAACTACAGCATGACTGTGGACGCACATGTCAGAATGTGTGTACGTTTTTAGGTTCACTTATCCACGCCAGGAAATAACCTTACACTCTTTACCCTTCCCGTTTCATTTGGAAAATCACCCGACACACACGCACGCACACACACGCACGCACGCACGCACGCACGCACACACACACACACACACACACGCTCATGATGCCTTCATGCATGCACGCATTCTGGCTTCAGTGACTCCCTGCAGTCAACCTCCTTCTGCTCACCAACAGCCCCTCCTCTTTCCTTTTTCTCTCTCCAATAACTGACTCCTCCCCTGTTTTCCCCTCCTATGACACACACACACACACACACACACACACACACACACACACACACACACACACACACACACACACACACACACACACACACACGCACACACAAAGTGCTGCCTAGCCCTAAGCTGACCCGTTGTGTGTACTGACGTCACACACTAGACAAGGGGCGGCATCATTCCAGACAGACACACACAAACGTGCACACCCACACACACCCACACACCCACACGCACACACACACACACACACACACACACACACACACACACACACACACACACACACACACACACACACACACGCACACGCACACACACACACGCACACACACGCACACACACACACACACGCACATACACACTCACTCACACAGGCCCCAGCCGAGGGGGAAGCTGCATTCCAGCACAGGCACACAGACACACAAACACACATCACCACGCCTGGCGGTGGGAAGCATGGGGAGCGCTCAGCTGTAGCGGGGAGGAGGGAAGAGGGAGGTGGGGAAGCGAACTGAGGGGGGAAGTTTCTGGAGGGAGGAGGGAGCGATGGCTCTGAGCCAGTGTTCCTCTGAGCTCAGCACTTCCCCTTTCAGCTCCAGCCAGCCGCCAGTTTGCGTAACGCAGCCCATGCAGCCATGCTGGCTTGTGTTTAACCCTTTCCTTCCTGGAGTCACTGAGGTCACGCTCGCTGCTCTGCGTTTCCCTGCGCAAGCTCCATACTGGCATCAAGCCGTCTCTGCCCAATGTTCCCGACCAACATCCCCCTGAACCATCTTAGACTTTCCTGTTATAGCTTCAAGCCCACTGGCCCGCAACTTCTAAAATATTACCTGACAAGAACTGGGGCGCGCACACACACACACACACACACACACACACACACACACACACACACACACACACACACACACACACACACACACACACACACACACACACACACACACTGAATCAACCACATAGGTTCACTTTTGTAAAGCCAGCATTGGTGCAGCAAATTAACCTTTATTTTAGAGTTATTTTATCAAGATAACTCTAAACCTCGTTTTTCAAACCGCTAAACTGTGGTGTAACCGGCCTTAGAGTGACCTGGATTTACAGCAATGTCTCTCTCAGTGTTGCCAGATCAGATTGACAGTTTCCAGCCCAGTCACATCTTAGAACCCGCCCATTCCAATAAAAACCAGCCCAAACCACGAAGTTGCACCAGCCCAATGTATTTTTCCACGCCTGACGTAAACAAAAATAGCCCAATTGGGCAGAAAGCCGCCCAATCTGGCAACACTGACCTCTTTCTGAAGAAAAAAAAAACAGTGCCACAATCGCTTATATCCACACCTATCAATTATCAATTACCAGGCAATTATCATTTAGGCTCACAAAGAAGGGACCACATTCACACTGATTTGTTTGCATTGGGCGTCTACAAAGAGAAAAGCATATGTAATGTGGGACAGGTATAGTAGATGCACAATAAATCTATTCATTGACCTTCTGAGAACGTATGTAGGCCAAAGTGTCCAATCCACCCACAGAGACATGAGGCCTCGTACATCAGATGCAACACACACACACACACACACACACACACACACACACACACACACACACACACACACACACACACACACACACACACACACACACACACACACACACACACACACACAACCTGTGAAAAGTGTCATAGCTCACACTAACCACAGCGGACACAATCTACGGTGGTAGGACAAGCAGAGTGGGGAGTAGGTTTGGGTGGGGTGAATATGGGAGGAGGCTCTCTCACATTTAATATCACTTGACACGCGTCATCCAGCATCTCCAGAGCAGCCACTGCACACGTGTCAGACCGGTGGCCTTGTCAAAGACACTACGCACATGTACACAAGGTGCACATTGTACACACACACACACACAAACACACACGACAAAGGCAACGCAAAGACAAATATTACAGCCACCTGGCGAGGTGATGAGCAGGTTGCTGCACCGAATGGGAATAACCAGGATGAAGACGAGCGAGAGAGAGTGTGGAGTGAAGAGGGGAAGCAGGACAAAGGTTGAATATGTCTCTGCTGAATCGAGGTGGTCGATTTGCTTGCCTGCGGGCTATTCCTGTAAATATTGACGTTGATGTTAGCACCACTCTCTTAAGGATAAGCTATAAAGCAAGGGGGTTAGATTTACTCTGTGCAAACTCAAGCATCTGAAATCACACGCTACGCTTGGCCCTTTCCGAGTGTGTTGAGGGGGAACAACGACAGACTTTCAGGGTGAAGAGCTCCAACCACACGAGAGAATTTAGCTCTCTCGGTAGGTTTACAGATCACTCCTCTCCCTTTCTCGCTCTCTCTCTGGATGGTTAGGGTTTCCACTCTCCAGCTAAAAGCAGGCAGCTGACATCAAAACCTTCAGAGAGACCCCTACTTCCCAGAAACAGCTCTCGTTTCATGTAAATAGCTGCCTTTCAGGGATACATTGAGATAAATTGCACCCTACTGGACAAGTGGGAGACAATATTCATCCTGGAGCATCTTTTGTTGACATCTGTATGTGTTGCCATGACAACACATGGTCTGCCCAGTGTGAGACTGTATGTACGCATGTGTTTGCATTCAGGGGTTGTTTTCGTGGGGCACCGCTCTCATTCTTTGTCAAACACACACATGGTCCAAAGCTTGAAGAGAATAATACATGAGCATGACAGAAACACGGATTCAGGTTAGACTTTCTGACAACTGCCACGTCCTTGTGGGAGGCTGAAGGCAGAAGAAGTTTTTTACTAATCATCCTCACATAAAAAAGTAAAAAACTAATCCAACTGTGACAGCACCTTTTTCTAAAACCCTCCTGAGGACTGTGTGTGTCCAGGCAACTGGGAATTAATCTGCTGGAGGAATGCATTGATGCTTGAATTAATTTTAAGTAGGTTATAAAAGCAATCCTCCTATGGGATCACTATTCCTCCACAGACAGTAGTCTTTCTACTTCTTACTTTGTAATGAAATCATTGTGATTGTCTGTAGCAACTCCACATTGTTTGATCAAATTTGCCCAAATAAGCATCTTCATAAATGACAGAAAAATAATCATAGCCCAAAGCAATTAGGCTGATTATGTCTCTTCTGGGACTTGAGAAGTGAAGGACTATGTCACCTCTGAGACCACATGGTACAGGGGCCAACTGCTTTGTTTATATTTTACTATGCACTCGTACTTGGATCCTCATCAGGATAATTTGGGATGCCAGATTGTTGGAAGAGGCGAGGACAGTCGAGTGTGATTGGGTATCAAGGGTGGGGGTGAGTACAGGCCAAATACTGAGGGGGGTACTTTCCCTGAACTGCACCACAATAATTGTTCAGGAGTTTGGGGGTGTGCTTATTAATCACAAGAATAGAAGGAAATATGTGTGCATGACTGTGTGAGAGAATCCCCTCCCGTGGGCAAGTCAGCATTCACCCATGAAGTAGGTCAGTGAAATTTGCCCAAATTAGGTCAGTGGCAGTCAATGGGTGCCATCCTGAACAAGAGACCGAATGAAAAAGGGGAGACAGAGCGAATGGGGGAGAGCCTATAAAGTTAGGAGAGCAGAACCAAGCGGCTTACTTCATGTTAGCTTTAACACTTAGTTAATTACTGCTGCGCTGGCCCATACAAAAAAGCACCAATAAAACAAAACCCCCCCAAAATGCATGAATTAATGAAGCTTAAGAGAGAGGAACTAAAGCTACTCCAAAGCAGCCACAGTTGTTTTTGGCTTTAAAGCCATCAATATTTTTCTTCTCTAACATTCCTGGTATCAGCAACTGTGAGCAACAAAAGACTGTTTTGATTGACAATGCTTTTTAAAAGCAGTCCAATTCAGTTACAGTGCTTAGGTCTGATTATTTAGCACCCCTCCTCCCACACAATGCCCCCTCTCACTGTTTGGACGGTAGCTTCCTCTAGCTTTCCTGGATATTTTGACAAACCCACATTGGTAGATTGGGGTTGTTGAGCATTGTTGCCAATAAATGGCAGAACACAGGAACCTTTTGAAGTCGATGGCACAATGTGGTTTTCTTTCATTGTCCCCCATCTGTCAGTCAGCAAGAGAAAACATGACTCCAAAGGAAACTTCTGCTGCTTGTACTCCCCCCAATCTTAAGATTTTCTATCCACACATACACACAAGACCAAAACATAACAGAAATATGACAACAAAGGCAGGAGGCATGAAACAAAAAGGCTGTACTGGGTATTAGATGGATGGGGATGGGCTGAATAGTAATCTGGGAAGAGTTGCAAGGTTCTGTTGGAAAGTTTCTGATGATGGTTCAACTTGTACCAACTGACAGTGTCTTTCTGCTCGGGCTTCATTGGCCCACTCGCATGGTCAAAGAGAAAGTGCATCCCACTGTAGCTCCAGGGTGCACTCTCAGCTGTAGTCTGTCAGACCTCAGTCACTCATTTCAGAGCAGTTGGGTGTCAGAAAGTAGGAAGAGTGCTGACATGTGTCTTCTGTGGGCAACGTCTGTTGTGATGAGTGATGGTGGAACCTGGGTCTGCACCTAATCACACAAGGCTGCACCCTTGCTCTGACAGCAGCAGCGGTTGGTGAGTGGGAGGGTATAAAGGAGTGGGACAAAGGCGGCTCTCCCTGGGCAGCGATCAAACTTGAGCCCCCGGCTTGCCTGGAGATGTGACAAGGCCCCCTTCCCCTTTCGCTGCTTTCCCCCATCCTCCCCCTGCTGCCAATCATATGTCATATGCTTCACACTCTCTTGTGATGCACGCTTTTGTGCAGCGAGCGCTGGGGCCGAATCTGTCTACACAAGTTAAAGAGACGCACAGAAATGAGAGCTGAGGAGACAAAGAGACGCACAAGGAGTCAGAGAGCTATTTGGGATGTGTTGAGCCATAAACAACCAAATGTACAAGCCGAGCGTGGCTTGGAGTGTTGTGAGTTGCAATGAGTTACAGTGACCAACGGTACTAGCCAGAGAGAGAAAGAGAAAGATGCCTGGCTACAGAGACAAGGTATGGGATCCAGCGAACTGAGCTGAAGCCAACCTGGATGAGGCCTCGGTGCAGATATGCTGGGACAGTACCAGGGGCCCAGCTACAGCCTGTCAGTGCAGGGTGGATGGGGGAGCAAATGAATTAGCAAGTAACACAGAGTGAAAAAACATCTGAAAAAAAGAGAAAGGATAGGCTTATAGACAAAACAGAGAGAATGAGAGAGAGAGAGAGCGAGAGAGAGAGAGAGAGAGAGAGAGAGGTTTTGGGGCTTTTCAGCTCCTAAGTGGGATGGAGGGGGATGGTTGGAGGGAACCGCTGAGAGTGAGGCAGAGCTGGAGCCGAGGCGCAGAGGCAGGGCCAGAGCTGAGCTGGGGCTGCTGAGAGAGGAGCCAGGGCTGGAGGCCAGAGGAGGGAGAGAGAGGGGGCTGAGAATAGGAGGAGGCTGGGGCAGAGCTGAGGCTCGGGCCATGGCCAGAGCCAGGAGCCCCAGCTTTCGATTTAGTCAGCTGTTCGCCTGGCCAACAGTGGGAGGACGTAAGAAGAGAGAAAACAGGAGGGGAGGTAGCAAGGGAAAGCAGCACAGAGACTTCATGGGAGAATTTGACTGGGAAGTGGAAAGTGAGAGGAGATGGAGAAGAATAAGACAGGGGAAAAAATAGCACAGCGACAGAGAATGAAGAGGCAAGAGAGGAGAGAAGGGGAGAGGGTGGTGGCGGAGGTTTGGAAAGAGGACAGTGGAAAAGCCATTAGATTCCTATGAGAGAGAAAACAGCACTGAGAGCAGACAGACTGACAGAAGGTGGTTAAGGCTCACTGGCTATGCAACCACTCTTCCCTTCCTCCCTTGCTGGTCCGCCTCCCCCTTCATGCATTTCTCTCCTCCTCTCCCTCTATCCATCCATCCTTCCATCCCCACCTTTTCCCCGGCGAGCTATCGTCCGACTCGCAGCAGTTGTGTCTCACAAACAACCCTGTTATTCATTATGCAGGACCTGCAGCCGTGACCCTAAACACACACTGAGATCCCAAACAGGTGCCCCACACACAAACACACAGAGCAGCAGAGGGATCGCACATAACCGGAGGGGGAAGATACGCAAAGACTGTAAAGAGAAGGGCTGAAGCGAGAAGAGAGAGCTCTCCGTGTCCGCCTGAGAAACAATGTAGCACGGACAACAAGACAAGAAAGATGAATTACAGAAAGGACACTGAAAAGAGGACAGAAAGACAGTGCGATTACAGGACAGACCGCAAAACTTTTGATTCTATAAAAGTGGAAAAATGAGATTTGGTGTCGGGCAGTGAAAGTGAGGGGCGAGGGTTTGCCATGGGGCATGCAGCCGCTGCTAGCAAAGCACTTTGCGGCTTATTATATTCCATTCAGATGGACCAGGCGTCTGGGATAAAAGCATTTAGTCTGTGCGCTAGTGAGTGACTCAGCACTTGGAGCCTTCAGCAGGTGGTCCCCTCATAGCTACACAATGCATATCAATGAAGTGGCCCACTCACTCCCACACCTATGTCTCCTCTTTTACTCCTCCCTTTTCACCGGAAACACCTTTCCCCCTCATGAACTATTACTATGGTGCTACTTTGTTGCGCGAAACACAGTAACTGGATTTGTCTCCAACAAGATTTGAATAACGAATAGGTGTGATAAATTGAATGAATAGCACCAATCAACACAAAGCTCAACAGCTACATCCTTGCACTGCATGTTGTTGCAAGACTTTTCATCAAAATAAGGGACAAACATCTCTCATGTGGTTGGAATAGCCAACCCTCCTCCTTGCCTCCCTTTTCCTCTCATTTACTGTTGAAATGGAAGACAGCTTCCCCCTCCTTCTCCTCCTCCATCTATTGCCTCCTCTCCATCACTCTCTTGTCTCTCTCCAGCTCTACCTCCACCCATCTGTCCTTTCTTCTTCGTTCTACCTCTGTGCCTCTCCAACCCCTTCTCTCCTCCCCTTGGTAGTGGTTAATGGCACAGGGATCCAGCATGGAATATAGATCAGTGTGAGATGGATGGGGCACCAGGAGCTCTGGCCAGTCCCGTAGGTCCCAGACCAAAGATTAACTAAATATTAGCTGACAGGAAGAGAGAGAGGCAGGGACACAGCTGCAGCTGCTAGTGCCACTGCTGGCAGAACAAATGACCGAGACGGTTTTTAACCCCCTTTTTGCTCTTGGGGAAGGGAGGCGGACACATGCGATAAACACACAAGAGATGCAAAAAATACACACAATGCATTGAGGCAAACATACTGCCATGCACGTGTACGCACATGCTATCAGAGGTACCCTGGGAGAAGATTCCCACTAATCACATTCTCTCCTCCCTCCTTCTCTGCCCTGCCAAGGCGGATGGCGAGGGGGGGAAAGGAATAAATCTTTATTAGGCAATGTGTCCCTGCTTTATCGATCGGTTCGCTCCTTCCCTCCCCTTCTCCCACTCCATTCCCTCTCTTTCTCTCCCCTCCTTTTGTTATTTTAGGCGTGTGTCTGCCATCCCATTCAATTGAGTCAGGGTGTACATCAGAAAGGACCATTACCCATGTCTCCCTGGGCTGGCCTGTCACTGGCTGTGAGGGGGGTAAGGGGTGAGGTGATCGAGCCACCCAGGAGGGACAGCTAGCAGGCTAACAGCTAGCCAGACACAAAGGAAGACAGAGAAGAATGCAGGTTTGAGGAAGAATGCAGACTGACAAAAGTGGCAGTAACACAAAGAGGCAAATAGCCCCCCTCAACTGCACTGACTAACAGCACCGGCAGGTCTGTATTTCACCCAAGCTGAAGCCCTGCACTGTTCAACCAGCAGACCATGGCACTGATTTATGTTGCTAATTTTCCACTATAGGGACTAATGATAAAAAATGGGCACTGCTTTCTTCAGCTCAAGCTCAGAGTCTATAATAAAGTGTAAAACAGAGATTAATAGCAAAAATCAAATCAAAGCCCCATGAGACACAATCCCGCAACTTTACCTGTGCATCACAGATCAACAGTGTCATAGTTTGATACACTGAGATGAAGTCAACATTTCATTATATGGATAAATCTAAAAGATACTAGATGAACATTAAAAAAAGAATTAAAAAGTAGAGCATCCCAATCGTTGTAGTAGAATTATGGCCTTGTGTTTGCGTGCGTCCACCAGCAAGCAAAGCTGAAATTTGGTGCAGCAAAAACTATACAAATGTAATAATAATAATTTTTTTTAAAAACGTCTTGAATGTAGATTCTCCTGTATAATGCATTTAAACACACTGATCAAAAGTGAAGTCACAGTGACCTTGATCTTTGGCCAAGGTCATAAATCTAAATTCAGATGAAAACCATGTAATCATTAAGGAAACTGTTAGAACTGGTCCGACTGTTGAGCAAATGTCCAAACCAGGTCTTCTTAAAAAAAAAAAAAAAAAAAAAAAAATAGAGTAAGATTTCATATCAGTGATACTCATGAAATAATTATTTTTAAATGTCAGGGAATGACACCTCAGCAAGAAGTCTCATTTCTCTTGTAACTCCTGATTGTGGTAAAAAGAGCGTTTCTATATGTAGAAACAGTTTTGCCCCTGAGGTCTGTTGCAGACAGTGAGCACTGAGAGGACAACTTAGCTTGCCAGCTAACCTTCTTTTGGGATTTGAGACACAGGAAGCACTATGGAAACATGCTGTATCCAGATAGGGGCAATATAAATACAATATGAGTTTCAATTGCTTGGGAAATGATACCGGAAAACTGAGAAGGGCAGAAATAGAGAGTGTGAAAACACATGGAGGGAATGCACGAAAGAGGAGGATAATGGGTAAATGTATGGAGAGATTATACACATAAGACCAAGCAAACACAATGATGGTCAGGAACAATACAAATCGAAAAACAAACAAGCGAGGAAACGAACAAGAAAAAAAGAACGAACTGCACAAGACAAAAGTCTTCAGAAGGGCAAACTAAATTCCATAGCCAACTGAAAGGCCTCCTCCACCTTCCCTTTGAATCTCACTCGTTCTCTTTCTTTGTCTGTCTTTCTCATGCCTGGAGAGCCTTTCCAGCTCTATTCAGCCCAGCTCCGCCACAGAGCCATGAATGCATGTCTCACATGCCACACAGCCACGATATTGCTGCAACAGGCTCAGCTAGAGGCACCTTTCTCTCTCAGGGCCTCCTCCTTTACATAGTTCACAAGGCACTTGAGCCTTGCCAGGAATTAAAAAAAAAGAAGACTGGGTCGCCTTCCCAATTTGGTCTGGTTCAGGATCCTGATTGTTCCACTGAAGAACTATAGAACTATGCATAAACTCTGGCTCCGCTTGGGCTGGTCTTTCAGGTGAGAAATTGTTTATTGGTATGTTCAAAAGGCAAATGTGCACACTCAATCAAGCAGGCAATCGTTTACTTTAGTCAGGCCCTGTTTATTGGAAAACAATAATGTGAGCCTGTCTTTCAAGCCGAGCAATCAGCCACTGGAGGGACAGTCTGACCAGAGTGACCTTTGACTTTAGTAAATCCCTGGGGGTCAAGTGAAGAGGTCAACATTAGGCCACTTCAGTGATGGGGGAGGGACCAGTCAATGACCGTACATCTCTGTCGATCCATGCGTGTGTGTTTGCATTCAGGGTCACAGGCAGGTAAAGCCTCATCCTCTGCTTTTGTTTATTTTGAGGCGTCTAATCACTGACGCTCCAGCCCGGAGAGGCAAGTGTGTGTGTGGGTGTGTGTGTGCGTGCGTGTATGTGTGTGTGTGTGTGTGTAAGAGTGGAAATAAGATAGGGTGGGAATGATGACAGATGGGAATGTCATCCACCCTCTTTATCATTAGCACGCCTCACCTTTATTCAGCCTGGCACACAGAGCTATAAACACAGTCACTGAACCATTAAAACACACACACACACACACACACACACACACACACACACACACACACACACACACACACACACACACACACACACACACACACACACACACACACACACACACACACACACACACACACACACACACACACACACACACACACACACACACACAGACTGAAGAACTCAACGAAGACTCAAGCCTTATTGCAAAGCAGCTTGGTGCAAGTGTTAGGAGAAACATATGTTTGTTCTAAAAGCAGATTAGCAGGATAAACCCACTTTGCAGTCATTCATATTGGCATCGGGAATCAAAATTGATATGTCCACACAGGCAGAGCTTCGTTACCTTCCTATCAGGGATCTTGCGAAAGTTCATTCAAAAAGGTAACTTTCTATTGTCTAAGCAAAGCAAATTGTAATTGTGCTAACACACAATATGGAAAGCAGATACAGACACGCACATTCATCATACATTGCTGTGGGGTGATCTGAAGGCTGTAAAGCTTCTAGGAAAAACAAAACAAAACAGGTGTTATTCAAACTGCAAAGAAAGTGCATACAGAGTCCTGTGGCTTGAACCTGCATTCCAATACCGTGTGCACACAAACGCTCATGTAGTCATTACCTTCAGGGGGCACTGTGTTGACTTACAATCACTTCCGGCAGTGCCACTTCAATACTACCAACTTTTTGCCCAACTCCAACACCTACTCTGACCTTAAAGTAACCGTTACATTAGTTTAGTGTCAAACAAATATATCCACCAAAATATATATAAGATTTGTTTTATTGGGAACATGCCTTTTGTGCCTGCAAAGATTATGTAATCATAATCTAGGCATACTATCAGATTCAGGCCCCCATAACAGTAATGAATGCCCAATAACACACACACACGCACGCATGCATGCACACACACAAAACAAACAGTGAACTCTTCACTGCAGTAAGCAGAGTCTTGGACTGCTTGTGCTTATTTCAGCAGCCCATTGGTGCAAAGAGGAATTCATTAAATAGAAAAAAAAAAAAAAAAGCAAAAGGGAGAATCAGATAGAAGAACGCTGAGTGCTGCATTCCCCTGTTGTTATTATTGCCAAATCGAAGAGAGAAAGGCGGCTGGTAATAAAAGTCATTAAATGAAATAGAAAAAACGTCTTTTAATAGGTCCTTGTCATTGTGGATTTAGTGGCCTTTCCATTGCCTGTTCCCTGAGCTTCATTCCCTGCACTGACAGAGAGGCGAAGGGCAGCAGCTCTGTGGAAGGAGGCCTGGATTCCTAGACAGAGTCAGCCAGCCGAGGAGCTGTGCTGACGCACACCCGGCAGCCACAGTCTGGGACAGGAGACAAGTCAAGCTGGAACGGGGACTGGGGTAGACGTTACAGAGCTCATATTGGAACTTTATTACTTTAGCTGGTTTATTTTAACAAGGGCCAAAAGCATGCTGATCTTGTACACTGAGCTACTCTGTAAACGTGCCAGTGTTGGTGTGGAGGGTAATTTTGAAGGAAAGTCATTGGGCATCTGTTCTGGTGGTGTGGCAGACACAAAGGCAGCCCGGCCCTGGAACTGGGAATGGCGGTTAAAGAGGAGTAGAGGAAACAGCTATGTCTGGGATAGAGTACTGTGTCATCATCTTTTAGGAGATGGAACTGTAAATATGACAAGCAGATCTTCAGCCTGATATTGGAATGTAGAAGATAGTATGGCCTGAGTTTTAAAGACAAAGCACAGTTGTTGGCAGGAATCCTCTCTGCAGGGTGTCTGACTGTTTACAGCCGAGATGATGACAAGCACTTGGTTCTTCTGGAAAATTCAGAGTCAAAAATGATTGACATAGTAAGCAGAAAAACCAGAGGTCCTGTGTCACTCAACTAGTGCAACATGGCATTATCAGCATTTATTAGGTGTTTCCTTGAGATGAGGCCACCCAGACAGAAAATGGCTGTGACTGACTAAGTAACTCAATGTGGAAACTGAGGTGGACACAACATTGTTTATGAGCAGAATTAAACCAATTATCAAGTGAACACATTTCAGATTTACAGTGACACCGATCGACCTGGCTCTGGCTTTTGATTAAGAAAGCTTCAGTTCAACTGAAGAGGAATGAATAATTCTCAGATCCTCTTCAACTGCAGGTATTATCTGGCATTTTGCAATATTAAACAAAAGCAATATTGAGATGGAAATGGAGGTACCTATACAAAACACAATCTTTATCTGTAGTGACATTTACACGGCCACATCTGCATGCACAGACACACTCTCATGCAAGGAGAAGCTGCGCTGCCATTTTTCCATTACACGACAGCTGTAAGGTATCCTATCTTCTTTCCATTCAGCCAGCATAATGGGACAAGGGCCTGGAATCTGCTTCTCCCAGTCTCTCATATATACACAACCAGAGAGAAAGAGAGGGCGCGTCCTCTAAAGACTCCACATCTCCTGACGTGCATGCAGTTGCTGCCCCTCTCTCGCTCACTCTCTCACTCGCTCTCGGACAGCCAGATGTTTACACGAGCTGTAGGCTCAGCCATGTTTCCATGACGATACAAGCCCAAGGTTAGTCACATGCCTGGGGGTAGACCTGAGGCATCAGATCCAGGTTCATTGCGCCATCAACACTCCCACCTTGGAGCTTGGTTGACAGACGACAATGGATCATCTGATTTGAAGATTTAATCCCTCTCAAAGAGCTTATTCTTACCGTATTACAAAAAAATTGTAAAATATTGTGGAGAGTTGCTTTTTTTTTTTTTATACCCTAAGCTGTATAGCGTAACGCCTAAGTCAAAAAGTGAACCTCTTTACAATATATAGCTTTCCCAGTGTGTTCACAGGCGTTCTGTCTCCTCTTTGGTGCAGGCATGTGGGCTCACTCTCAACGGACATTGTAAAAAGATAAAGGAAGTCTCTACAACCTAACAGGAAAATAAAACCAGATTCACCCACATGAAAAGAAACAGCCCACACACAAAGTGAAGAAACAAGCCCTCACCCACCGAAAACACCCAGCTCAGCCTGATAGCGTCTCGCCAGGCGACATGCTCATGCAAGATTTACGTTACGCATCTTAAATTCTGCACCTCTGCAGACGAAATGCTCGAAATGTCGATACGGGGCCTCGAAAACCTCATTGTATGACCGTGTGAAAGTTTTTGCTGGAAAAAGTGCAGAGGAAAGCAACGCATGTACGTGCGTGCTTTCCCACAAACAGCATCAGTGTTGCTTCAATTTTATAAGTGGCAAAAGATTTCTCACTGGCGTTTGGCTTGTTGCTTTGTCACACAAACAATAACCTGCTGTGTGCACAAACTCTCTTTGTTGTATCAGCTCCTTTATTCTGCTGGTGTTGTATTGCTGTAAATTCTGAATGGCACTGCTGCAGCTCTGCCTAAATTCTAAGCACATATGTGGCATAAAGAAATGATGTGTGGTGCCATCACTTCTCCAATAACACACGCAAAGTGTGCTTTTAAGGCACTAAACATGGGATTTAGGAGAGTCTGTGTTATGATTTTCTCCATCTGTGTCACAACAAGGAACGGATGAAAACGAAAAATAAATAACACCCGCCTGGTTATTTCCCAGTTTCTTTGACATCATGATAAAAAAAAGTGGATAAGAGAGAGTAGATGACGCAGAAACCCAATTAAGATTCTCCAGAGCGTGAAGAAATTAACCTGAGTTATGGGTACGCACACACACACGCACACGCACGCACACACACACACACACACGCACACACACACCAATTTGTCCCTGAAATAGGTGGAGCAGAGGAGGATGACATTCACACTCAAACAGGCATGACTGCCATGGACATTCAGTGATATTTTAGGCAGGGGAAAGGCGAAATACTACAGGCTATCTAGTCCAACAACACCGCCATGGAAAATACACCAGAATAGTGCACAGGATATGGGTATCTGCTTTCATTCTCGTTGAATTTAAAGCGGCCTCAAAGTGCCCACCTCATCACTCTGATTTGGGGCAGCAGCATGATAAAATGACATGCAGTTCCATGAGAAAAATTAGCCTAACAAGAGGGGGAGCTGGATAAATAAGCAGTAGCAAGTAGCCTATGCTAATGACATTGCAGGGAGCGACATATGCCAGGCATCAGTATGTCACTCCTTTGGGACATGGGGCTTACGGTAACAGGATAGTGAGGTGATTGTATGTGTGTGTGTGTGTGTGTGTGTGTGTGTGTGTGTGTGTGTGTGTGTGTGTGTGTGTGTGTGTGTGTGTGTGTGTGTGTGTGTGTGTGTGTGTGTGTTAGCGGGTCTTATGTTGTTGTTTTACTTCACTTCCTTGCACAAAGCCCTTGGAGGTAGCCCATGCGTGCAGGAGGCGGAGGGGGGGGGGTTAGAAATATGGGGAGTGGATGTCAAAGGGAGGAGGGGCAGGACAGTACATGCTTTGAATAAATGACAGAAGAGGGGATGAACTTGACCCAGACTGTAGGACTAAAACAGGAAGGAGGGTAATGAAGTGCAAACATGCTTTGTCATGCCATGTTAGAGCCATAGGATTAGAATTCTATAATTAGAGGACGGGGCACCATAATGCTAGCCTCCCTTTCAGCGTGATGAGCTGCCGAGTCTAAATTACACAAGGGGACCAGTGGAACAGATGCTGTGAGCAGAACAGGCAGATCTGGAAGTTTCCTATAGTAGTCAATGAAGCTTGGCTACCACACACCACGACCTGACTGACAAGTTAAAGAATATTGAAACAGGCGAGATTTATTGATATCGCTGTGATCAGCTCACGACAGTGTCATTTTTCTGACAGACAGATGCCGTTAGGGGACCGTTCTCCAAAGCAACATACATATTTCATCTCATCATTTTCAGTTTTTAATGTATTATTACACAAAGAACCTTTTCATACTGGCTGGGGTCAGGTATGTGGTCCACTGCCTGATCAGTGGCTGTCAAATTCATCAGACAGTGGAAAGAGTGCAGCAAGGGCAACGCGGGCTGGAGCTGGGTTGTTATAACACTGCTATAACTAAGGAGCACTGGACTGTGAGATATAACACTTGCATTCGTATATGAATATTTATCTCAAAGGCTGGCACTGGAACAGATGAGCCCGCATGGGAGAGCGAACAACCCATCTATCTCACTCTCTCCCCTTTTCCTGTGCTTCATTCTTTACTTTCATACATCCCACTTCTCTTGCAATCACCATTTCAATGCCTCTTTCCTCTTTTGCATTTTCCACCCACATTTTCCCTCAAGGCTTCCCCTCTTTTTCTTGATATCACCCGATCTATTGCTCTTCCCCTTAAACGCCATCCCCCCATCCGTTCCATCCACAGCACTGATGTATGGAAAGAGATGAAGGGAGGGAAAAAAAGAGGAAAAGTGTGTGATTAATGTCTTTGAGAAAAAGATAAATAATCACAGGAGACTGGGGGCTGGTAGTTGGCCTTAGGGGAGTAAATATGGAGAGTTTTATAGCTGCACACTTGGGAGAGAGGAAGGTGGAGGAGGAGACGGGAGGGGAAGGAGAGCGATACAGCGACAGCAGATCCATTCAAGTATATTAGCTCCCCCCCCCATACACAATAACCTCCACATCTATTCTATTGCTCTACTGTCTTTCATCATCAACTCTGAATCCCATCCCGCTGACAACACACACACACACACACACACACACACACACACACACACACACACACACACACACACACACACACACACACACACACACACACACACAGCCACCCTGCACTGAGCCAGACCCACTGTATGTGTTTGATGGGCCAATACATGTGGTGTGTGATGTGGTTGACAGCCCCCTCCCATGCTGCCCTGCTTTTAAGCCCTCATCCTCCAGTGGCTGCCTGTCCCCTGGAGTAGATTGCATCTTTTATTTATAATTTTCTCTTCCTTGGCTTTATCTTCTCCAGCAAAAAAAAAAAAAAGAAAAAAATTGAGGGGCGAAAATTGCAATCAGCATAACATGCCCTCCTCCTGCTGTGTACTCGCCTGTCATTCTCCACTCTCTGTGAGCATGCAGGATGAGACTGACAGCCCATGCAGACTGAGACCCACATACACGCATGCACCCCCCCCCCCCCCCCCCCCCCCCCCATGTGTTTATCAACTCCACACACACACACACACCGACACATACTCTTTTCAATCTCTCACACACAGGATCACACGTGTGACC
Organism: Blennius ocellaris; assembly: GCF_963422515.1. Lineage (NCBI taxonomy): Eukaryota > Metazoa > Chordata > Actinopteri > Blenniiformes > Blenniidae > Blennius > Blennius ocellaris. The sequence continues at coordinate 12,190,620 of NC_137656.1, forward strand.
ACAGACGATGACCCGGTTCCTCTCTTTGTCACTATTTCTGAGTATTGTCAAAGCGCACACACCTCTCTGCTGATGCCCCATACTTTTCATATTACCCCGAGCTGCCTGTTTAGCTTCCTAGAGCAGCACAAGACTGAGCACACAAATGAGCCTAATGCTGGGGAATCTGGTAAACAGGCCAGAGAGGGAGGGAGAGCTGCCTGCCTGTCTGCCTGCTCCATGGCTACTATTGTGCACTGCACATTCTCTGAGCCCACAAGAGCTGAAGCCATCTCCACACAGATTCTTTGGAGGGATAGTAAGCCAAGGAGAGAGAGAGCGAGGAAGACAGAGAGAGAGAGAGAGAGAGAGCGAGAGAGAGAGAGAGAGAGAGAGAGAGAGAGAGAGAGAGAGAGAGAGAGAGAGAGAGAGAGAGCAAGGAAACAAGGGAGAGAGACAGAGAGGGAGGGAGGGAGGAGGAAGAAGATCATGCATAAAATCTTGTTTGCAGAATGCATTAAGATTCAGATGAACTGGGGAGGGTAATGGGATTAGAATCCTGAACCGTTTCCAAGGGTGGGGAGTCGGATTGACAGCTGAGTCTATTGCACTGACGAATGCAGTGAAATATTGTGGCTCTGGCAAAGGAAGCCAGCCAGGCAGGAAGGCAGGCAGAGCAGAGCACAGCAGAGCAGAGCAGAGCAGAGCAGGCAGGGGGTTGCTGTGCCGAGAGCACCTCTGTTTACTCCCGGCTCTGCAACAAATATTGCAACTGCAGGAAGAAAAACAGCTACATTCACGCCTTTTACCAGGTGCATACAGCTCGGGCTTCAAGTGTAAACTGGAAAGCCAGCAGGAAAGCGTCAGTCCGTCTCACAAAGGTGTTTGGCAAACAAAATAGAAGCACTGTGGCTTTAAATCACCGTCCCTCCCACCCCTTCTAAATATCGTCTATTTAGCCAGCGGTGAAAAGATATAGGGGGCTTTTGTCTGCGGTACCCATTGGTGGGGGCACGGAGAGCTGGAAAGACACAAAAATAGGAACAAAGTGCTAAGCTTCCAATTGGGATGGCTCTGGGCCATTCAATGCGCGCAGCTCAGTGGCTAAAAACAAGGAGAAGTGGGCTACTATTACGGGCGTCTCTGAAAATAAGCTATTCTCACACAGCTATAGGGTAGACTGGTGTGGAAATACCCTGCATTGTTTATAATAGACAGAGCAATGGAAGGAAAACACAAGCCCCTTTAAAAGTCTGGTATGGCTCCACGGAAAAGGCAAACAGCGAGGCTCGAGTGTTTTGATTATTCAGTTGTTTTTTTGTTTTTTTACATTTTGTTTCTCTCTTCCGTATTATTGTAAGGTTACAGTCCACTCACCGACTTGCAATACGTTGTCCACCCAGCCACCCTCCAGCAGAGTGACACCCCGGAGGAAAGGCAGCTGGGTCTCGTCATTATTGTCCCCGCTAGTTCCACTTTCCTCTCCTCCGGCGTTGAAAGAAGAATACATACAGATCTCCTTCTCGCTTCTCGGGAATGACCAGTATACGATCCTCCGCTGGACGGGCTCCGGGATCCTCTCGAACCGCTCCTCCACCCTCTGGAAGGGCCACTTCTCCGCGACTCTGCGCGCCGCGATGTCGAGCAGCGACTCGGGGTTGTGCGTTTTTCCGTTTCCCGACCCTCCCGGAGCGGACCCCGCGCCGCCACACAGGACTCCTCCAGCCCGCTGCCCCTGCCTGCATGCCGGGTTGTAGCCGGGCCGGCAGCAGAGCCGCTTGGCTGGGGGCTGCTGGACTCGCTCGGCCATGATCGCACCGCTTCCAACCTGAAGCGCAGTTCCTCTCCGATCATATAAACGGGATAAGGAAGAGAAAAGGGCAATCTCGCACCGATTGTTTGCCGTACATGGAGCGTCTGCCCTTATTTGGAAAGGTGGGCGGCGCCTGCGAGTTCCGTGAAGTCCTTTGTGTTGTCAAAGTAACCGGGATGGGCGGGGCCCTGGAACGCTGCCAGCGCACGAGTGGCGCTATAAAAGGAACTGGAGGCGGAATTCCCGAACGTCGGCAAATCCTTTGTGAAGCCGACCGGGAGCGCGAGGGCGGAGCCCCGGCGGCCGACGGCCTTTGAAGTTTCCTTCTTATTTGAGTTTAAAGGCGGGGACTTAATCCAGGGGCGGCCTAGCAGTTTCCCACAGGGGTAAAAGGGGGCAAGAAAACTGACTTTTTTCCTTTGGAGCTTGAGCTACCACCCCGGGCTCCAGGCACTTCAATAACAACTTGATGGTTGTTTTCGAGGCTTTAGTCCAAAAGGACTCTCAGCTGTCAGAGAGAGGGAGAGGCCGTGGGAGGAGGAAGAACATAAAGATATGAAGCTTGACATGCTTGTCCTCTGTAGTCACATCAGTCATTTTGGTCAGCTGGGTGTATTACCATGTTACAGCTGATGATGGTTATTTAATCAAACACAAACCTGGAAGACAAACTCCACCTCACGTCACCCCAACCACTCAAAACTTCTGTGTTTTTACTTTGACTTTGTGGATATTCACTGAAGGCACAAAACCCAATGAATGAACACGTATGGCATTATGTTGAAAATTAAATAAAGAAGTTATGAAATAACTCAAAACATGTTCTATAGATGAGATTCTGCTGACAGTGTTGCAAACCCTTGGCCTTCTCCCATTGAGCTTCATGAGATAGTTGCCTGAAAGTATATTCACTACACAGGTCTGCCTTGTCAGGGTTCATTTGTAGAATTTCTTAGATAATTAATGGGGTTGGGACAATCGGTTGTGTTGTGCAGAAGTCACTCAGTCATTGATTGGTATGCTGACAGCCCTATTTGACTATTATTTTTTTCTACTCTTCTACAGCTCAGTCTTTATCTGAACACACCTGATGCTTTTGACGACCCGCTTGTGTGAAGCATTATTACACCCATATTAGCATCAATCATAAGATGCAGAAGAAACAGTAGTTATGCCTACTAATAGATGATAGGACTGACATAGCATAATAATATCCAAGTTCTATTCAAAAGATCATGTACATCTAAGAATGGACAGTGAGACCCAAGTTGAGATTTCCGTGAGGATGCATTAAAAGCTTGCAAAGTTAGACTTTTTCTGAAATTTGTATTTTGAAGTTGAAATATACAAAATTAAGAAAAAAAAATCACTTTAAAAACATGGATGAAATAAAATTTTGTGAAAGCATATTGATTATTTTGTTGATCATTTTGTTCTTTGACATCTTTGCTCTAAATCATACAGGATTCCCCATTTAAAATATATTCCATCTCATTTTCTCTTCTTACTCACTCTAATAATTGACCAAATCAACCCCCCCCCCCAAAAAAAAAAAAAAAAAAATCACATTGGGACTTCCTAAAGCTCTAGTTTTCTGTCATCTGGCAGTTATAACACACAAAGTAGTGGAGCTTAGCTAACTATAAATTGTGGTGCAGTTATTTTATGGTCTGCCACCCTGTCTCTCGATAATGGTAGTTCCATCGCTGTGTCATGAAAAGGGGGCCCCACTTCAGTAGGAGTAAAATACTCATCAGGGGTTAGGGTGTGGCTGCATTTCCCACCCCCTGGATCCCATTGCCTGACGAGACATATAGCAGAAGCTAATAATTATAGGCATGAAACACAAAAGCCACTGGGTTGAGGATGTTTTTCTAAATTGTCTATAAAACTTTGCCAAAACTATGCTGGTAAAACAGAATGTGTGTTTGCAATGTGTGTGTCTGCATGTGTTCCAGCTGCCCCTCTCTTTTCCTCTGTGAGTAGGTCTAAAAGGCTGGCCTTTGAACTGCTCTGAAAGTGATCCATGCCGTATGGACGGAGCAGATGTGGCCTAACCTGATTTGGTTTCAATACTTCCCCACAGGAAGTTCACAAAGCCAGCAGGTCCTTCTTTGTTGTGTTAGTCATCTTTCTCAGAGGACCAGTGGAGCCTTTTGCTTTTACTTGCCCAGTTATTGCCCTCTCATTTATTTCATTCGTCAGACAGAGCAGCTCCACACATGGTCAAAAGTTTAAGCAGCAGCTAAATGTCATTTGAGTCCTTATCCAATTGCAAAGCGGCTCTTTTTTTTTTTTTTTTTTTACATTTGTTAATTAAGAATATTATAAATGATTTCGTTATAACAAATTCAACATTATATTTCTTTTGTTCATCCAAATTGCTGACTTTTTTTTAAACGAAACGCACTGATTGACAACATTTTTTAAACCTCATCTTGAAGTGTGTTTGTTTGAAAACAATTCAATGTGTTATTCAAATACAGAAACAGATTGTTTTTAAACAAAAGTGGTCTGTTTGCGCCATGCAGTTTAATAGTACAAATCATCTGAGGCAGACTATAAATTTGCCTCCATTACAAGTTCAACTTTTTTGTAAAAAGTTTCTTTTATATTTTGTTGAAACACTCAAATATTGTATCATCTTAAGTAATCCACGCACTCTGGGCTTTTCTGTTAAAGTCAAAGCATATAATGCATTCATAAATTAAAAGAAAATCTCTATTTGTTTGGATTTGAACGATTGTGAAAACCGTATTATTAACAACAACTCTTACTGTGTTCGGAGCATGTTTACGTTAAAAAAGAAAACAGTTTATAGATGAATCAAATCCTCCCGCGGGTAAGAACTACATTTCCCATCGCTCCTCGGAAACGTCATGTCCAATCACGAGTCAAAAGTGGTGCTGCGTTCATGCTTCAGTTACATTTTTGTAATATAACAGATTAAATCACAAATGTAGTTATTTCATTAACAAGTATTTGTACAATCTAAAAGAATAGTAATCAGTTCTTCATTAATACAGAAACAAAGAATTGCATACATTTCAAACAGTTGTAAAATAATAAAACACACATTGTTTTCAATTTTCTTAGTTTCCATGAATGCACCATTAGTTGGGTCTTCACCAGTTATACTTCCCGGAACAAGGAGGAGCTGATAGTCATTATCGTGGATATAAGCACAAATCTCCGCACTTTGGTAAGACCATTCATTATTTTAAGTGCGGTTTTTACTACCTCTGACTAATGTGGACTCATAGACTAGGCATTATGTGCCGTTTACACGTATTTTTGGCTTCGCTGTTTAGCCTACAGTCTTGCTCCATCAAGTTAGGCCGTTCCGGCGCAGAGGCTGGTTAGCTGCCGTTATTCGGGAGTAATCTGTTTACTTACATTAAGCAATTCGAATTTTAAATTAGGCTCGAGTGACCGGAAATCGTATTTGAGCGTGGCTGTAACTACTATGACGATACAAAACGGTGTGGTTACTCTTAAATGCTAGCAGCTGCATGGGCAGATGCTAGTTAGCTGCTGGCCGTCAGCAGCTAACTGATCGGCTCAACCTGCGAACACCTCATTTCATATACGTTTAAAAACGCTTTCACGATAGTCTCTGTCATGAAATGCATTTTGAATAAATGTAGGTGGGATATATTTTTCAATCTGTACTTGCTGGACCAACCTGGTGACTTATCTTAAGACCTGTTACTGTGCGTCTCCACTCAGATTGAGTATCAGCTATGATTGGTAATAGTTATTATACAGCTCCACTTTTATTACACAGCTAAGCTACAGGAGAGGGTCAACTCAAATGAATATGACTCTAGATTTCTATAAAAGCCCACAGTCGAGAAGCGAAAGCAGCTTTACTTCCTTCCTGTTAGTCACAGAGTGGTTTAGTTACTCACCATTTAATACAATCCTCCTGGCTAACACTCCATTGACTCACCAGTATTGGACTTCATGTGGTACAATTATTGCTGATCCATAACAGGCACCATTTCCTGTTCCTGTTAATATTAGTTTAAATGAAAACTAGAGTGAGTCATTATTTTGAATTATATCATAGATTAGCTATTTCTTACGAGGTCAACAGTGAAGAAAATCTGTGCTGACTTATGTTTCGAGTCGGTTCCAAAAATGGCCATCACTCTTTTGGAAATCGTAATGTAAATTTGCAGTAACGGTTTTAACGTCCAATTGATTTTCTGAGAGTAGAAAAGGATTGAGAGCATTGAACATGTCTATGTTTCCAAGCTCAGATCTATATTTGTTAGTTCTGGTCAGTTTCCTTTAAATGCACCAAGTCGTTTTCGATTTTTGGCACTACAAATCACAAAACGGTACAGAATATGATTGCAGAAGAAATCAACAATGATTTCTCTCCCAACTATGATATTGTCATCAGTGGGCAATGTTTATTGTGAAATAAGTCATAACGATGAGTATTCAGTTTGTCTATCATGGTCCTCTTTTCTAGGTTTGACCAAGCCTCGTTGTTGCAGAACAGGATGATCGACGTTCGAGCATGGGCGGAGTACGTGGTGGAGTGGGCTGCCAAAGACCCCTACGGCTTCCTCACCACTGTCATCCTGGCTCTCACTCCTCTCTTCATCGCCAGCGCACTGCTGTCCTGGAAACTGGCCAAGATGATTGAAGCACGGGATCGTGAACAGAAGAAAAAGCTGAAACGTCAGGAAAACATCGCCAAGGCCAAGAGGACCAAGAAAGACTGAGTTTGCGAGGGGCTCGGACGAGGGCATTTGAACTTTTATACAAACATAGGATGAGCAACCATCATGCTCATGGCCCTCCTTATTCCAAATACAGACACTGTGCCCCTCCTTGCCCCAGCCCTCATGCCAACACAGGGCCACTGTTCCTTCTGCCCAGGGTAGAGGAGGAGGGAATTCTGCTCCCTCGGACTGCACAGTGCTGAGATGGACAGTACTGCCCGCAGGAGGCTCGTCCCAGTGGGACCATGGTCAGCAAGAGCACCGTGGTAGTCCGTGTGATGTTTTTATATACAGTCCTGCTGTCATATTGTGCAGCTGTTGCAACACCTTGCATTCCATTGTGAGCATCCCTATTCTGCTGAATTGACAAAGTGGAGGGGGGGGAGGGGGGGGGGGGGGGTATTGGAACTTTTGCAACCAACCAAAATTACTACTTTCTTATCAATAAAGTTTTCATGGTTGATAAGAAAACTAGTTCTTAATGGATTTAATCTCAGGCTGTTTTTGTATGTCTTACTATTCAGTGTCCACTAAAAGTATTAACACCTGAACATTCATCCAGAGAATATAACAGAATTGTCTATGTAGATAGATCTCCAGTTTAAAAAAAAAAAAAAAAACACTTATTTTTTAAAAAGAAAATGACATTCAAAGTCACAGGGACGATAAAAATAGAAGATAAAGGGGAGTCACACAGAGCAGAAAAAAAGTATTAAAAAGTTGGGAAAGATCAACTTGATGCCAAATGTGTCTTTATTATTTACATATATGGAGGGTATCTTGATTTTCATTCAAATTGAGTGTTTCAGGTGCTGGATTGTATTACGTTGGAAGGATACATTTCCATTGTACTTGTATTCATTAGTATGAAAATGAATAACCTTCACTGTGACTCAGTGTTGAAACATTCCAGTGCCCACAGAGATGGATGCTCTTATAGGTAGGCACTTAAACTTGAATACTTGAGACTCTGAGAAGAAACTTGATTACTTTAAATGAAGACAGGAGGAAAAACAATCTTTAGCAAATACGTGTTCCCTTTTTACTTCCGTTTTTTTTCATTCCTCCCTTGCTTCAGAGATCTCTCAAGAGATTTTCGAACCACATGAGTGGAAGGACCGTTGAAGTTTTGAATCTACTGAACTTCCCTCAGCAAACCGAGCCAATGTGTAGACTGTACATTGGCTCGGTTTGCTGAGGGAAGTTCAATAAACACGGAACAAATTCTTGATCAGAGGTGTCAACCCACAGAATACAGTAACAAGATGGCATAGTAATCTTACTGTTCACAACTCCAACCTTTATTTTAAGTTACGTTAATTCAGGAGAAGCTGGAGTACACGTGTTTACAAATGTTCATGTTGAATAAACCCCCTTTTCATCAAATGTAGAACCCCAACTCTCTTGAGAAAGAGTGCAGTCTGCAAAAGTATCACTTAATACAAAAGCTATATAGCTTGTAGTGCATTGATACAAGTCTTGCTGCCATTTTCTGTTCACTTGTGGGCCTTGGCCTAATGTTATGTGCCCCCTGTGGACAAATTAGGAACAGTAGGCACTGTAGTTTACCTTGTTTTCTTTGTGATTTTTACACACTGCAATGTGAGCCCATGGGCCAAAATCAGCCCACCGGTCATGTTTGACCTCATTGACCTTCATCATTAATAACAGGCGTTGAAGCGCTCGCTGTAATAAAGAACAACATTGAACTTAAACCACAATTTATTCTATGCCATAAATATTTTTGCCATCCCTTCAACGTGTGCTGTTGTACTCGGACGTGTGATGAAGTGTAACCATTCACTTTTTCACATTTCTTTACACACGCAGCTTTCAGGTGACTGAAAATCACTGTCTGTTTTAAGATGATTAAACCGTATTGTCCCGTATGTGTATGACACACAAAAACCCCCCCAAAAATAGAAGCTATAAAACACCTGCAAAATGGACACCTCTGAAAAGATGACAGACAAATGAACTGACAATTGAGGCGCTCATTACTGAGGTCATAGATTATGAGGTTGTTGACTTAGACTGCATTGCTCTGAAAAAAGCATCTCATATCAAATCTCAGTGTCACAAGCGCCTTTTTTTTCTTTCCCCATTGCTTGTCCTTTCTTGTGGATTGTATTATATTGCATGCTGTGTTGTGGTCTCAGCCTATTTCTTGGAAGTGGGCATCCAGGAGCCGGGCTGGAACGTGTTCGCAGTGCTTGTTGGTTCTTCGCTGATCTCCTCTTTGCCGAAGTTAGCGGCAGCTGCATGGCCCTTCGCCACAGTCCTCGGGGTCGCCACCAGACCTTCCTCGTACTCTTTAGCACGGAGAGCCAAATCATTCTCCTCCACCTCCTTGGCCTTCACCTTGATCTGCTCCCGCCGAGACTCGTTTTTCAACAGCTCCTATAAAGTACACAAGCGTGCAGACATATTCAGTGAGGAGATCTGCAGTGATTTACCAAAAACAAGATTTCTAGCACAGCACGGAGTACAGCATAATATCATTTTCTTGTTCACAGAATAATAGGAAACCTCTGAAGATGTTTGGGGACCACCACAGTGTGTTTGAAATATCTTCCTGCTGCGGCACACCTGATCTAAAAGAACGAGTTGTCGCCAAACTCCTGCAGATTCCTGATAACGAGCCTGTCATCTCAATCAGGGAGACATCTAAACCCATGCCAGACAATGGTCCTTAAAGGACCATGACAGCCAAACACTTTAATCCTGCGAGATTATTATATTCATCGACATTCGTATTTTCAGTATTATGTAAATAATTTATCATGGCATTATGGCTTTATTCCCATCTGCGGGACTCAAAGTATGTTGTAGCAGAATTATAGCAAACTGATTACCAGGCTGTAAAGGACAATGAGCCAACTTGATTTATTAATATTCTACCTTGGCTATTAAAATGTCAAACCCTGGTAAACACAATTCAGACCAATGATTCTAAAACTATTGTTATTTGAGCATTAGCTAAGCCGGCCCCGATCAGCAGGTACGAGAGATCTTCCAAGAGTGTAAATCTTCTTATATCACAAAATTTGAATCATATTGACCCTCACCGGCTTTCAGACCACAACGTAATTTTTATTGAATGACAAACTCCCTGTTGTTTTCAACATGATAAAATATTGGTAACTTATCTTGCAAGTTAAATGCATTTAATCAGAAATGTAGTAAGTCGCGATTGTTTCACTACATTTCATAAATTTGATGTTTCTTTTCCAGCTATTATGAACTTATTTCTGGAAGTCTGTGTTTTAATGACATGTCAGGTTAGACCTCTACCTATTCATTTCCATTTTCTTAGAAATATAAGAGGGGAAAATGGTGCTTTAGGGATTATGTACGATTGACTATTTTTAATCAAAACACAGTCCTCCTACAGTTACTGGTAAACTAATTTAAGACAGTAGAGCAAAATCTATGGATCTCAGAAATTTAGACAAAAACAATATACATAATCTCAATATCATAAGACAGAAGTTGATCTCCCCACAACTGTAGGATATGCAGAGGCTGCAGTTTACTGAGAAATTCTTCTTTTCTTTTTTTTTTTAAATAGAGTGAGACCAGAGCCTTCAAACTGTCCAGCAATGATGCATGCTTTTATTTCTTTGGTGAACTACCTCATTAGTCCAAAGTAAAAGAGCAAAACGCAGTACTAAGGGACGTTCCAGGAACAATTGTGTCAAATATGAGGTAGGACGTTCACTTAATAAAATAAAAACATGTTCAGTCAACCTATGGCGGGCCAATAAATCCCAGTTCACAATGTAGTGCTTGGACATGATTGGTAGGCTAACAGGACAAGTGGTATTCACACTATAAACAACCACTGAAACTCATGGAAACAATTACAGACTGAACACAGTCCACTGGTGGAATAGTGAGACACTTCAGCCACAACTAGTGTCCAGTGATGTTAGCCTCGCCCTAGCGCTCGCGGCCAAAAAGGAAGGGAGGACTGGGCATAATGCTGTTGTGTGCTGGCAGGACTGAGGAACTGGAAAAGAGAGGACCGAGCAGTGGCCAAAAAGCCCTGCTTTGGGGAGGGAGACAAACATACTGAGCTGCTTTTCCAGCCTGTTAATGACAGGATTTAATCCAATCAATTTATGTCGGCTTGGACCGGGAAGAGAGGGAGCGTGACAAAGGGTAGGGTAATGTGCTGGGAGTGAAGCCTTGGCCACATCAACACTGTCCAGCTGTCGATGGCAGCTATTGGGCAGACGCAAGGCAGAAAATTGGAAGAGAATGTTCTGGCAGCAGAGGCAGGAGATGGCATTGGCTACTGGCAGGCAGAGAGGACACAGAGATAGAAAGAGTGCCGGGGTAGTGGCCTTCCAAGGGATTTCCTATAGACCCACATTTCACCAGCCAAATAATTTCCAACATTCTCACATTTAAAGAGCAATAAACCCAGGGAGAGGTGCACAGGAGGGGAAACTGCACTCCTTCACCAGTCCCATCGTGGAGACTGCCAGAAATAAAGCACAAAAAGCTGAGATGCAGGCTTCTGCTGGAAAAAAAGAAAGTAAACTAGGACATGGTGTCAGTGAGCCCCTTGTTCACAGGCTGTTTTTGCTCTCAGTCTCGCCATCAATGCACTTCAGCTGCTGTTTATTTTAACACCTGTCCCCCAAAGTTCCTGGATTCAGCTCGAAACTGTAAGATAAAACAAATCAAAGCCTTTCCTTTTCCATCTTTGCTTCTTTCCCTCCCTTGTAACCAGTCCCCCAGAGTCCAACCATCAGCACAGCGGGGAAGCTCACGAGGGGGGTGGGAGAAAGACGTACCTCTATGGAGGGGGGCTCCTTCCGTCTGCCTCGAATCCAAGCTGGAGGAGGAGAGAGGAGGGAAAAAAACAAGAGTGAGAACACCCACACAAACATACGCCGCAACCAAACAAAACCTGGAGTCAAGTTTAAAGGCTGCAGCTATAGAGTCACTGAGTTTTAGGGCACTACAGTAGCTCAGTGCAACTATTGAGTAACCGATTTAGCTGGGGGAGTCTATCCAGGGTGTTTTTCCTTCCTTTTTTTTTTAAGTTTGTTTTCTTTCATTTCACTTCGCAACCTACAGGGAAAACATGCAGAGCTATGCACATGGTAAACTCAAAACATTAATATCGCTTTAGTCTGTGCAGAGCAGGGCCATTGAGCGCTGTCTCTCCGAAGAGAAAGTGTGGATCTGCTCTGATCTTTGAATTTGAAAGTACACACTCTGTCATTCTTCATCAATACTTCTGTCCTTCTTTTTCCTCCTGAGTAGAACTGTCTGTCATCTTTTCCCCCCCCCCCCCCCGTTTTAAGAAGCTCTATTTTGGCTGAGCGAGCTGCATAGCAGAGCAGGTTAAAGAAAGCCAGAGAGAGAGCGAGCGAGAGAGAGACAGAGAGAGAGAGAGACAGACAGAGATTTTGTAACTCTTCCTCCAGCTAGCACTGGGATTCCAGGCCTCTTTCATCCCTTTCTTATTTGCATCCTGATGAAAATGCATGAGGGATGGGGCGAAGCAGGATGAGGGGTTTAAGGTGGATAAAGCCAGTCTGAGACAGAGGGAACAGTTTGTATCCACTTGTAAGAAATTTGAAACAGTATTTTATGGAACGGTTGTATAACACCAGCAGAAGGCATCTTTGATAAACTCATGAATACGCTTTTCCCCCAACCCCCAAGCCATCTTGCAGTATGTAAAAAAAAAAAAGAAAGAAAAAAAAAGAAAATCAATGGATTAGCCTGAGCCCCCAAAAGGTACAGCGACAAATTTGTCATCCTATTCTATTTGTGCAGCAGTTTGTGTACTCTGCTGGATAGCTCTTTTGTTAACATTGTCATTAATCCGTGTTGCAGATAGTTAAAGTGTGTAACGGTCCAGACTTACCATCCCACTCCATCGGAATGCTGCCTTCTATATATCATGTTCTGTGGGATTGGCTGCTACCACCATCCGCTTGGCACGGACATGCTTTCCTAGGGAACCGAAACCAAGAAAACAGACAGTGAGAGGAACCCAGAGTGAGACGAGATGCTCAACAATGATGCGTACGGAATACAAACAAACACAAAGCGGAGCAGACACAATGCTCTCTGTCGACCGCGTGCAGATACAGACAGACGCACAGACACACAAATACGCAGAGGATGACAGTGCTGTGACAGGCCATGGATGATTACCTCGTGGCCCTCGGGCCCTTCTCCTCAGATCTCGCTGAGTGGCTCCAAATCTGGGCTAAGCCTTTATGCAAATCAGCCTCCCTTTAACCCAACCAACCACAGCCCCCCTCTCTGACAACCTCTTCCAATCACAGTGCTCTGGCTAACAATGCCCTCCAAAATCAACATCAAGCTGAGCAGGAGACAAAAGAGGTCAGATATCACAGAGAACAGGAGAGGCATGAGCTGCATGGAATATTAAGTGCTCCTTTCCCTATCTGTATACAGCACGTCACTCGCTAGCAGCAAGGCCACCGCCAATTATTTTTGGTCAAATCTGCTGATTAGACAAGTTTGGCTGGCCTACAATGACATGGAGAAGGCGGAACGGGGGGGCAGCAGAGGAGCGAGAGCTCCTAGAAGGAGAGAAAAGAGCAAGAAAATGTTTAAAAATGTATCCTTCCTGGTGATCGAGAGAGGTGTACAGTGCTCACTAATAACAAGTGCTGTGCTTCCATAGTTTCTCCTCACAGGTAGCCGGATGTCAATCTATCGCTTCTATTCCTCAGAGAAATGATGAGGCAAAGATGGGGAAGGCAGACAGAGGGAAGGGAAGGGGAGAGAGAGAGAGAGAGAGAGAGAGAGAGAGAGAGAGAGAGAGAGAGCGAGCGAGCGAGCGAGAGAGATGATGCATGGCAAACATGGCTAGAAGGAGAGAAATGGATGGGCAAGGAAAAACAACACGCTCCAAAACACAGACAATCTGTCAGGATTCCATCACAGTTTCTCTGCAGCTGAGTGGACATGGACAAATGGAGGCAACCACCTCCACGCACGCTGCAGACTGATGGCCTTAATGTTTACTTCAGCCATAACAGATAGGCATGGCACTGGGCTGGATAAATGATTGCACTCTGAAAAAGTGGATAAGCGCAGGCTGTGCAGCCTGCCTCGCTTGATTCTCCCAAAAAAACCCAAATGTATCCATTTCTTTTAATTTCAAAGATTAAAAAAGGCATTTTTTTTCCCCCACACATGTGCTGCCCTGTAATTATGCCTTATGAGAATGATTTTGTTCCATACTTTATCCAGCCTATAAACTAATCAGGTCAGCTAATTAGGC
>NC_137656.1:12204635-12266113 GCF_963422515.1 Blennius ocellaris
CTTTTCCCCCAACCCCCAAGCCATCTTGCAGTATGTAAAAAAAAAAAAAGAAAGAAAAAAAAAGAAAATCAATGGATTAGCCTGAGCCCCCAAAAGGTACAGCGACAAATTTGTCATCCTATTCTATTTGTGCAGCAGTTTGTGTACTCTGCTGGATAGCTCTTTTGTTAACATTGTCATTAATCCGTGTTGCAGATAGTTAAAGTGTGTAACGGTCCAGACTTACCATCCCACTCCATCGGAATGCTGCCTTCTATATATTCATGTTCTGTGGGATTGGCTGCTACCACCATCCGCTTGGCACGGACATGCTTTCCTAGGGAACCGAAACCAAGAAAACAGACAGTGAGAGGAACCCAGAGTGAGACGAGATGATGCTCAACAATGATGCGTACGGAATACAAACAAACACAAAGCGGAGCAGACACAATGCTCTCTGTCGACCGCGTGCAGATACAGACAGACGCACAGACACACAAATACGCAGAGGGATGACAGTGCTGTGACAGGCCATGGATGATTACCTCGTGGCCCTCGGGCCCTTCTCCTCAGATCTCGCTGAGTGGCTCCAAATCTGGGCTAAGCCTTTATGCAAATCAGCCTCCCTTTAACCCAACCAACCACAGCCCCCCTCTCTGACAACCTCTTCCAATCACAGTGCTCTGGCTAACAATGCCCTCCAAAATCAACATCAAGCTGAGCAGGAGACAAAAGAGGTCAGATATCACAGAGAACAGGAGAGGCATGAGCTGCATGGAATATTAAGTGCTCCTTTCCCTATCTGTATACAGCACGTCACTCGCTAGCAGCAAGGCCACCGCCAATTATTTTGGTCAAATCTGCTGATTAGACAAGTTTGGCTGGCCTACAATGACATGGAGAAGGCGGAACGGGGGGGCAGCAGAGAGGCGAGAGCTCCTAGAAGGAGAGAAAGAGCAAAGAAAAATGTTTAAAAATGTATCCTTCCTGGTGATCGAGAGAGGTGTACAGTGCTCACTAATAACAAGTGCTGTGCTTCCATAGTTTCTCCTCACAGGTAGCCGGATGTCAATCTATCGCTTCTATTCCTCAGAGAAATGATGAGGCAAAGATGGGGAAGGCAGACAGAGGGAAGGGAAGGGGAGAGAGAGAGAGGAGAGAGAGAGAGAGAGAGAGGAGAGAGAGAGAGATGAGAGCGACGTAGAGATGATGCATGGCAAACATGGCTAGAAGGAGATGAAATGGAACATGGCTAGAAGGAGAGAATGGATGGGCAAGGAAAACAACACGCTCCAAAACACAGACAATCTGTCAGGATTCCATCACAGTTTCTCTGCAGCTGAGTGGACATGGACAGAATGGAGGCAACCACCTCCACGCACGCTGCAGACTGATGGCCTTAATGTTTACTTCAGCCATAACAGATAGGCATGGCACTGGGCTGGAGTAAATGATTGCACTCTGAAAAAGTGGATAAGCGCAGGCTGTGCAGCTGCCTCGCTTGATTCTCCAAAAAAAACCCAAATGTATCCATTTCTTTTAATTTCAAAGATTAAAAAAGGCATTTTTTTTTTTCCCCACACATGTGCTGCCCTGTAATTATGCCTTATGAGAATGATTTTGTTCCATACTTTATCCAGCCTATAAACTAATCAGGTCAGCTAATTAGGCTAGTATTGCTTTGGTTCCCACTAGATTGTCACTATAGAGCCTCACAGGCTCCCGCCCTGCAGTGTGCTGTATCCAGGTTTGACAAAAATCCCTGTGTTCTCTCACCTCATGTGCAAAACAGACTCAGAAATGAGTGGATCGCAACGTGAGATCCTTACGTTTGTTTACATGTATGTCTTAAAATGTCTTCTGAGATATTGTTTCCTAGAAACCCCCCTCACACATGGCATCCCAAAGAAAAGGACTGCCAGCAAGCAGAAGGCTGCGATCTCTAGGCAATATGAACAAATACCTTTATCAGGTTTGCTAATTATGAACACATATTCATCCATATTTGCACTGGTTGTGGGTGGCAGCAGACTAAAATGGTGCACTTACTGTATATTACAGTCCCATAAGCACTACGCTTGGCTACAGCTAATGTTTAACTAATAAGCTTAAGGTGAGTACCTCTCTCTCTCTCTCTCCTGCTCTCTCTCTCTCTCTCTCATGCTCTCTCTCTCTCTCTCTCTCTCTCTCTCGTCTCTCTCTCTCTCTCATCTCTCTCTCTCTCTCTCTCTCTCTCTCTCTCTCTTCTCTCTCTCTCTCTCTTCTCTCCTCTCCTCTCTCTCTCTCTCTCTCTCTCTCTTCTCTCTCTCTCTTCTCTCTCTCTCTTCTCTCTCTGCTCTCTCTCTCTCTCTCTCTCTCTCTCAGCTTGCATCTATTTACCCATCGACTCCCTGCCACCCCTCCCAACATGGCTCTCTTCTGGTGTTGTTGTAGCTGTTGCAGCATGACTAAACCCCTTCCTCCATGGCTTTTATCCTTGGATTTGAATAACAAATACAGTATGTACATATATTTATGAAAACACGACTGATCCTCCTACCACGTACACACTGGGAGGAGGCTTGTCAGTCTGATTGGGTGTGAATCTCGCTCTTCTGGTAATCTCAGATCTGGGACATCTATGAAAAAAAATGCATGGGCCAAGGCTACACTGCATTTATAGCAAAAGGGTGAATAAATTGCAATAGTTAAAAAAAAACCCTCTATTTATTTATTAATTTATTTTAAAAGAACATTATCGCCTCTCATTATTCTAATAGGGTTTTGTTTTTATTTAATGCAGTTTCTGCTTATAGGCCTACTCTTGACATAATGCAGCATAACAGAATTGGCTGGTCTGGCACATTTCTCTCACCTCAGGGGGATGCATGCAACTAATAATTACCATAATTACCAATTAATATATTCTCCAACTGAATAATACTTTCCAACCAACAGCCAAACAGATCATTCACACAAAAACAAATCAAACAAAGACAGGCACCAAGACATATATATATGCATCTTTTGCTTTGATTACTGGTTACATTTTGACAAGGCTTGTCAATTTGTTTAAACTTTACTTGCAAAAAGTGATAATATACAGTGATTTACAATAAGAAATGCAGTCTCAATATGTGTGTAAAGGAGTCTCTGTAGATCAAGACCAGTTATGTTTATGAAATCACATTGATGTGCAAGTTACTCAGGATTACAGTTACAAGTTCTTTCTTTCAAAAGTAAATAAAAAAAAAATATAAGCCGGTATTCGGAACTTAAACTCATGTATTACTTCCAATTGTCTCTTTCATTTGGGATGACACAATAACATGTTTACAGCTGTATTATTGTAGTGTTGTTGCACATTAGCTGACCTTTCAGGACTGTGTGGATCAGTCTAATGCCTGTTTCACTCATGAAGTTAATCTTAATTTATTTCACTTAGTTTGAGAAAGGCAGTGGTATTCAACAGTTATTTTGATCTGTATGAATGGAAATGTGACATTTTGAAATGCAAGTGCTTCTGAAGGTTTTTTTTTTTTTTTTAGAGAGAGAGCAACAAGCAAACAAATTGTCATCACAAGACAAGCTAATCTATTTGCAGCAGACTGCATGGGGGCAGGAAGAGTCACAGTTTCCCTATAGAAAGGCATGGACAACATGGGAGAGACAGAATGAAATGTAATGGTGAAATATACAGCAGAATATGACATATCATCCAGATGTGTATTTCATTAAGACAATCTTCTACTTTGACAAACTAATGAGTATAATCCGGATTCATAGATAAATGTGTGTATCATTTGCGTGGCAATGGAAGTTAATGGAATGTTTCCTGATAATAGTTTCTACAGGAAACAAGTATGATTTGAAAAGTATGGGTCCTAACACAGAACCCAGTGCAACTCCTTTGTGGTTTAGTTGGAGCTGAAGAAAAATCATTAACATGAACAAAGTGGAATCTGTCCTACGAATGTGACTGAATCCAGTCTTTTTAATCTTATTGATATATTGCTCTCCGTAGTAACATGTTTTCTCTGTGTCACCCATTTCCTCTTGAAATCTATCAATAAACTACCAACATGCCAGACAACGTTAACAGAGGTAAGCAAATGTTTGATTGAGACTGTAAATATACCACAGGTACTAGGCTGATGTCCACACGGAAACTTCGGTATTTACAATATTGTTATCAACTTCTAATAGTAATCAGTAGCTAGCGCATTACCGCTAAAGTAGTGTTACAGTAACATCATACTTTTTAAGGTATTAGTCCCATCATTTGAGCTGATCATGTACAAAAGAACTTAATAAGTCACAAACAATGGTTTATTAATAAACCAGTAAACATCTCGCTCCTTTTCACTTTCCAATTACACAAGTAGTAGAATGTAATATAACCTTTACACATTAGGAAGTTGCAAGTAAATATTTAGTGTTGCTCTTGAATAATGTCAGCCAAGGTCAACTGATAATCAGTATGTTTACAACCTCATTTATCTCATGATAATTATTAACTGAATTATAATTACATGCGCCTTTTCAAAGTTTCATACAATCTATGCTTTAGGATTCCTGAGACACACAGTCATCAGTAAGCTATCTTTCTGCCTCACAAGACCTGCCCCCTTCTCCTCCTCCTTCCCCCACTTCAGGCGAGATAGAGAGAGAGAAAGAGAGGTATGAAGGGTGTTAGGAGCTCTCGATCTCAGCAGGCCCCCTTGTGACAGGTCTGCCTTCTCATCACTCACTAGGGGAAACCTACTTACCACACACACACACACACACACACACACACACACACACACACACACACACACACACACACACACACACACACACACACACACACACACACACACACACACACACACACACACACACACACACACACACACACACACACACACACACACACACAAACAAACTGGCTAGAGAGCAGGCAGATTAACCTGAGGGACAGGAGCGAGGACGCTGCCTCTTACCGTGAAGGACAAACGCAGCACTGCGTTGGAGAGGGGGTGGGGCCAGCGGCGGGAGGAATGAAATCCCACCGCATAAATATTCATGAGCCATCTCACCTGTCTGAGCGCGACTCATCTGTGCGCCTCGCTGTGGAACCTGGCGGGGGGAGGGGAGAGCAAAGGGAGGAAGGGAGGAGACAGAGAGGCAGGGATGGGTGAGGGGGTTGGCGCGGCAGCCGCGCTTCAATCCTTCCCATTCGTTAAAATAAGACATGATGTGCTCAGAGGGCTGCTCTTTGAACCCTGAACACACCCCGCTAAACTCCATCACCTGCTTCAGCACGCACACACACGGAGAAACACCCAACTTCACACATCAGCTCCCAGGTGAGTACTACTGAGGCCGACCCTGAGAGGTTTTTCACCTCCACAATGTCACGGCGGGCATCCTGAGCTTCTCTCCTCCACTCTCGTTTTTCATTACATATGCAGATGTCAGGAGGAGACACACTTCGATTCACGACATCTTGATGAGTCCTTTAAGTCAAGGAGGGCACAAGAGAGTGAGCTCTTTGCGTTTGACCCTCGACTGTGGAATCCACGTCATGTGTTCTTCATCACTGACGCAACAGGAAACAACAACAACAGATTGCAATGCAGATAAAAGCTCACGACTGCAAAAAGTGTGGTATTTCTCCGTCTTGTTGATTTTCAGAGGTGAAACTGAGCTCTTTAGGCCTGACATGGCGCTGGAATAAAAAGTCATGTAGCAGCGAGCCAATCAGCCTGAACTGAGCCAAGTATATTCCACTCCAGCTGGGCCGTGTGTCAGTGAGTTACCAATGTGTGCATCGTAATGGGCAGCTTTACCAAGATGGAGTGATCCGATAAGCATCAGTGATACAAGGGCAACCAGGTACAGATATGGACACCCCCTACTCCCCCTTCTCTATTCCTCTCTATGCCTCCCTCCGATCACTTTCCCTGGAAAAAAAAATAATGGTAGGGATGTGTGATGCCTGTAACCATGGTTACCCATTAGTCCAGAGCCTCGAGATGCAGGATTGAGGTTTAGAGGGAAAAGGCCAGTCGTTGTTTTGCATCAGCTGTGGTGAGAGGAGGAGCTTGGGTGTAAACTAGGCCTGCTGCTGCTGCTGCTGCTGCTGCTGCTGCTGCTGCTGCTGCTGCTGCTACTGCTGCACCGTTGTATTCAGCCTCATTCTGTTTGTCCCTGTTGCTGTCGATCCCACTGAGGCTCCAGTGACTCAGAACAGAAGAGAATAATTCATATTGAAGTATTAACATACTGAAAAGAATACTTTGATTTCCCCTGTGTTTTACTTTAACTCAATGCAGGCACACTCAGGATACTTTGTGATCCTTTGTCTGAGACCGCCCATCCTCTTGAAGTCTCCTGCCCACCTGATGAGTTATAAAGAAGGACGGTGGTCAGCCAGGAAGTCAGCGTTCTTTGTGAGGCTGTGCAGCCATGTGTACCCCCTTTCCTTCCTCATCAGCTTGTCAGAGGCCTGTGTGTGATGCCCCTACACTGAGCTGTCCACCCCTTTCTATTCACCTCCATCACTCCCATCCAACCCCCTTCCTCTTCTCTCCAATGCACCTTCAGCCCCCCCACTCCCACTCTCCATTAACCTGTCTCCACCTTCTCTCTCTCCCCCTCTGTCTGTCTGCCTGTTCCACCCACTCATTTCACCCTCTTTCTGTCAGAAACCCTCCTTTCACTTTAACTCTCCCCATTCTTCCCCCACTCTATAATTTCACCCCATATGTCAGCATCCCCTTTGTTCTTTGTCACTCACATTCTGTACCCCACCTTCTTCTCCACCCTCTGTGAATCTCCCTCAGCCTTATCTTTTCTCCCTCACTCCTTGCTTTATTTCTCTCTGCCTGTCTGCTTTATTAAAATATTCTGAATTGAATAAGCAGCAGCAGGCTCCAAGAGACGTCTGCCGGTGTGTCGGCCTGTCTGTCAGTCTTCTCAGTCGAGTTTCTGACCGACAAAAAGCCCTACTGCATTAAAGCATTTCTCAGGCTATCTAACCAAACCAGATACGTGAGCGCATTGGATGTTAATCGCATCTAGGCCAACTGGAAAAATATATCTGATTAATTGGTTGAGTTCCCCCTGCTGGCATCATTGACTGTATGTTGCCACTCGTCACAGCTGGTGCTAAAACCTACTATTATCTGTGCAAAAAAAGTCAAAATAGAGTAGAATTCTTCAGTTTCATGCCAAAATATTGAAACACTTTTACAGAAAAAGGCAATCACCACAAGTTTAAAGACACACATGCAGTTCTTTTTGAACTCACCAGAACTGTTAGCAGAAGCAACTAGTTAAAACTTGTTTAGCTTAATTTCAGTCTGTTAAAGTATAAAATAAACCCATCAACTTGACTGATATAAAAAATAAAGTAATTATGCTGAACACTAACATTAACAAGATATTTTAACCAAAACCTTGTCAAAAAATACTCTTGCAGTACGACAAGGCTATTTGTTATTGACAGGTACCCTCATCATCGCTTTTCTTACTGTGCTTTTTACTTTTCAGCGTAGTCTATAATCATGCTGCAGTCATTCCAAATCCATTTGTGTTAGGCCCGAGCTTGTTCGCACTAAAATGTACAAACATGGAGCAAAGTCAAATCAAAGCAGACGTCATTGTTTAAACTATCGAAGAGAAGCCATCTCACAGATCACACTTGCTAGTAACCTTCAATGTAAAAACACTTGATCAAAGAACATTTTTATTATTATTAATGCATCTGAATACTGGTAACAACAGTGCCCCTGATTGCAAACAAGGGGAAATTGAAGTTTTCTGTATCGATGTGAATGTTGAAGTTAACATGCCATGTATGTTAAAATATAGCAGGCTGCTTAAATGTAAAAGTCTGGCTGAGACTAGCAAACTTTCCTCCCAGGCAATGGATCTGCATCAGCAGCAGAGGGGCGGAAGAAGCTGGAGGACAGGAGGAATGAATTTAGTTGTATTATATGTATTATGATGCAATAACATCAATTATTTAATAATAAAACAGGACTGATGAGAAGTAATGACAATAGCAGTAGCAATGATAAAGTTATAACCCATCTCTTCTGCTCTTGAACCACAAATCCATTAGCAGGAGGCAAAAACGATAAAATCCATATCCAGGCTACATGTATACAGATATCGATCTGCTTCTGATAGGTGGGATTTAATGGACCTGCAAAATGCAGTACCACTGGTACTGGATGGAGACCCGTTGCAAATGTGTTGCCACTGAAAATACATTTGCCCGTCTCTCATTTTGTGCATCTATCTTTTCAAATGCCTTTTTAATGAAGTAGTTAAACCACTCCATGATGTACCACCAGATACTCATACAAACACACACTTGGCAAACAGTCTACAGCAAGATGAGCTAAATCCTATAATGATTAAACAACCTTCATTTATACCCCATGCATTGCAAAGCTGCTGATCAATTAGCATGATTTACTTTAGCAGCTCTGGACGTACCCGTTCCAAGGTAAACACCAACTTGGTGTCCTACTGTAGGATAGACCTTCCTTCATCACACCCCGGGGATGACTTGTGGCAGAATAAACAGCCATTTGGACCCTCGTCACTCTCCGCTGTGACTCTTTCCGACGAAATATGCGGCTTGAATCAACGCTCTGATGACACACGGCCATCTGTTGTTGTGTTAAGTGTGTTAGGGCATGAAGTGGGAAGAAAATACACAATTGTAGTTTTCATTTCCTTTTTTAAACAGATACAAATGCACAGGCGCGCACAAAGAGTGTGTAGCCATTATTCCACACAAAAACGCATGTACACAATCACAGATGCACACACTAATGCAAAAGCATACACCTCCTCCCATCATTCCCCAGAGTAACCCATCTTGAAATAGCAGAACTGAGGCCTTTTCAGTTTTTCACTTCATAGAACAGAGCTGGGGAATCAAATAAATAATAGACAAAGAGAGAGGGATAGTGATAGGACGACAAGTCAATGCGTCTTTTCTCTGCAACAGCATGGCACACCTCTGAAGAACCCCTGAATTTCTTCCATTCTCCACACACTGAAGAGGACCAATAGATTAAAACTGCATGGCACACACTGCTAAAATGAATAGTGCTAAAAATACATCCTTTTCACTAAGACATGAAAAGAAAACTGCCTTTCCCCTGTCCAGTATTGAGCAGCCATTGATTCCAAGACAAAGGCTACACCTCCTCAAAGAGGTAAGAAAAATAGCAATCATACAGGCAATTATTTTCAAATGTGCCTGCAGCGGCCGATAATGTCAGAGCGCCTCTCTTCCCAAATAAAGGGAGGGAAGGCAAGCGTCAAAGCTGCAGGCCCACTGCTGAAGACGAATGAGCCCATCCACAGAATGCTTTGCTTTCATCTGGGCAGCATGACACGGCGCCCCATGCCGTGTGAGGCAGAGCTGGGCCTGGGGGACAGACTCGCACAGAAAGAGAGAAGAATATAGATTCCCTTTTCAGCTCTGT
Source organism: Blennius ocellaris (assembly GCF_963422515.1). Classification (NCBI taxonomy): domain Eukaryota; kingdom Metazoa; phylum Chordata; class Actinopteri; order Blenniiformes; family Blenniidae; genus Blennius; species Blennius ocellaris. The sequence continues at coordinate 12,214,091 of NC_137656.1, forward strand.
GAAGACAACGCCAAGGCAAAGACCTTCTAAGACCAGTGGCTAGATTGCCAGTGGCGCTCTTGTAGCCCTGCCACTGACAACAATCACTTGGCCTGCACAGCCTGTAGCCCTCTACGAGGCAGCAGCACAAGGTAGGCCTTTATAGCTGGACCTTTTGTAAAGACAGAGACCACGATCCTCCCTTTCTCACTCTCTTTTTCTCTGTCTCTCAAGGCTTGTACTTCAGACCCAGACTTTTTGTATTTTGATGAGGAGAGGTGTTTAGAAAGCTCTCTGCTCGGTCCAGCCCTCCTCACTGCTGAAACACTCTCTGTTTTGAATAGAAATCTTCACTGGAATGACTTCAAAGGAGAAAAATCCAGAGGCAGAAATATAGGGGTGGGGCAGAAGGAAAGCGGGAGTATCTTAGGGCAAATAAAAAGGACAAGCTCAAAAGAGGGTGCTAAAATCAGATAGGACAGATCCACATAAAACAAAAAGTTGTTTCCAATCTCTTTTTCCTCTTACGAACCATTAACATTGTCACATGGAGCTTCGCCCTTGCTGCCAGCATTGCTTACGCCCCAGTTTTCTAAAGTTAAGAGATTGAGAGTAGTAGAAAATGGGAGCAGCAAGGCATGGATAACTGTAGAAAGGGATAGACAAGGCACAGGGAATAGACAAATGAATAGAAGTAGTGGGCAGAGAGAGATAGAGACTGAGAGTCCTCACCTACTTCAACTACTACTTATGTGCTGCAGTGGAAAGCCCTGCGGTCCATGCCTTAAGGCCCCGAGTCCACGCTTGGCCTATCAGTTTAAGATCAAAAAGAGCTCGCTTTAGCAAGACATATGGACTGAATAATGCATCTGCTTTATTTCCACAAGGCTGGATGTGGTAAGTGGCGAGAAGAAAAGACATAACTGTGCTTACTATATGTTTCTTTGTGTTTACTATGAATGCATATACAAGTCTCTCTATGCATCTACCATGATTGTGTTTGTTTGGAACCAGTTTTTCCTACAGGCCAACGAGCCTCTCTGCAGTGTCAGTCATTGTGACGGGACAGTGAATAGGGTAGCCTGTAGCGTGCTAGAAAATGGGCTGCTGTGATGTCTCATTTGAATAGTCTGACAGCCAGGGGTAGAGGAGCAGCCTTGTAATGAATTATAAATACGAGGTGGATGCAAGTTTCCCCGCAAACTGCTGAGAAAAGGTGAAACACAAAGTCAATTTCAGTCAGAGAGAGCACAGACTTTGCAACCTTCCAGAGGTCGATTCCTCCCCGGCAAAAAAACAAAACAAAAAACAAACAAGCTATCTTAGTTGGGACTGCTGAGAACCAAGTAACAAGAAATATATTTTACTGTATGAGATCTATTCACCCGGTGGTCGTAAAAGATTAACTTTATCTGTCTTGCGGGACCAAGAGAGGGAGACAAACACAAGCATGTGTAGGTGGGATGATTATTTGATTATTCTCAAGTTGTTATGTCAAATTGTTTCCGTCTAATGAATTACATTAAATTATTATTTAGAAATAGACAGAATTCTGTAGAAGAATAAATTCTGGTAAACAGTCTCTTATGAACAATATAAATGTATGTAGCTATTAATCTGCAGATTCATGTCTGAAACAGACAGAGGTCTAGCATTTTGACCTATGTCTCTTGACCTGTGGCCTGCTGTCCGCAGTAGGCACACAACCCCATAGTAGCAATGATTTAATTGGACAAAAAAGGGGAATTAAGATGCAGGATTTTGTGAGTTTTTTTTAACCCAACACTGACAAGATTTATACACAATTGTCACATTAATTTCTTCCAAAACAAACTTGTATGACAAACAGACTTCCCATTCCATAATGGCAGAGGAAGTCATTATTTATAGCATGCAGCTTGCATTCTACCTATCAGTATCACTATAAAAAAGACATGATAACTGGAACAGGATTTACAGCATACCTGGCCATTAAGTCTGCCAGAGCCAACAAGGATGTCCTTGGTCTTATGAGCGAGAGATGGTGTGAAGGACACCACAGGCGTCCCACCATGGATTAGCCTGACACAGTTCTACTGCTTGGCTTGAGCATTATATATCACTGAAGCACTGCCATGTCTCAGTAGAAATATTTGACCTCCTTATAAATCCTCATCACAGACATTTCATTTCATTCAACATTTCATCTCTGGGACTCTGTTCTATCTGACAGCTTAGACAGTAGTGTTGTCATAACAACATCGCCTTGTACGTGTGAGATTCATTCAAAACTTAAATGCCATTGCTTGCTCTACAAACAAACTGAAGTCTGAGAAAGACAAACCTTTGTTATTGAGGCACATGCTCCATCTAGTGGTATATGTAGGATGCTACAACGGTGAGAGCGCAAAGACAGAATCAAAACTGGTGGTTTGGGCTGAATTGTTCGCCTTTACACATACGTATCTAGAAAAGTCTTTATATTTACTCACAGCATGTTGTATCGCAGCAGAGTAAAGAAGTATATCAGTTTAGATTCTGGCAACAAATGCAACTCCAGCCGGAAGATATATGTCAAGGACACAAACTGTCTTACTGCTTACAGACAGTATGTTTACTGCTTTTAGAGGGTTCATTCACCTACACGTGCTTGAACTGTAAACAAAAACACGACAGGGTCTACAGGGTTATATTAGACTTTATTTACCTGTCCATGACTTCTGTTCTGGAATTAAGTAATATTTATTCCCCAGATGATCGGTCCCGACGTGGACTCGTACTGCTCCAAAAGTACGCCGTAATACATCAGCAAGCCTGCTCATTTTTACAGGACAATCAGAGCTCCCGGGGAGTGAAATGAGAAACAGTTATCAACTGTCTTCTCTTTCCATCGACTGTTTATGCAAGTGTTCTTGAGTCATGGAGAAGCTCAACAAACTTTTCTGTGATTGGACGACAGGAGCAGAGCAACCAATCAGCGCCCTCGTTAGAGAATAGTGCTACAATCCAACATGGCGTCGCTGTGGTATTGTTTGGTTGAAAGCTAGGCAAAGTCGAAGATAAATACTCCATAATTTAAAGGAACCTATCAATTAATGCGACTTTAAAACTTTAATGTTGCCCTTAAAGGACCGTACGTGTGGCATCATGCTTAATTCTACGTGTAGATATTTCGTTTGGATTAACAGCCCACTTCATTGTGGGTAGCCAGGTCGCTTTGGGACTGTGCTATGTAAAAGTGGCGCAGATTAGCTCTGCTTCCAAAATAGATAGTTTCTTTACAAAGTTGGAGAAATGTTGGGGTTTCTGACAGCACGGCAGGCCGGACTGGATGACCCTCTGCGGCTGCGACGAGTAGAGTCAACGAGAAGGTGAGAAAAGCCTAACGGTAAACCTTTACATATTCTGAATCAGAAAGGTGTTTTATTGTAACGTATATTCTTCATACATGTAACCATCTGTCTCTTCTCTATACTGTTTATATCCTGTGAGGGATCGCTGGGCGCCAGAGCCAGTTGTGTGAAAGGATTTGATGTAATGGAATTTTAGCAAACTCACCTTTTATTTAAGTTTTAAGATAATAGATCATGAAAGGTAATAGATAATAAAAGATAATACACAATTTGTGACTGGCCCTAATCACTTTTCTGTTCCAATTGTCCCAATTCCTAAGAGTGTGTTTTGATGTTGACTAATATAAATTCCTTAATCTGTTTCTTCAAAGAGCCCTCAGCCTGCAGTTGAACCCTGACCGAGACGTGGACCGAATTCATGGAAATGGCATCAATACCATTGACATTGAAGCCATCGAGGGCAGATAGTAAGTCTAATCAAACTTAAATTACAACTCGTGTGAAAAACACATCAGTAACAGCGGTTGCCTTTCAGTCAGAGCACTGGAAGATCAGGATTTGAATAGAGCATGACCTCACTATTTCCTGTTGAATTGTGATAAGGTTGTTTTTCACTTTTGTGTTGAATATTGCAAAAAATGCATCAAAAGGCCAGAAAAAGTTGTGACTGTTTCAAATTTGTTTGTCCAGTGTCTGACAGCACTGTTGTTTTTCTTTCTGTGTTTTCCTTTCAGACTTCATTGATCTTACAGAATATTTTAATATTTCAAGCGCAAATTAAATAACTTCCTGCCCGAACATGAACAGCCAAACAGGTCTAATAATTTCAAACCTAATAATATGAGTGTCTTAAACCACCCAGAAGCAAAACAAAAAATACAATATACCTGAGAAACATTTTGAGCAATTGTGTTTCTCAATATTAGTTCTTAACAATTATATTTCTACAAATTACTCTCAACAATTGTGTTGTTTTTCTACTTTATATTGTGTAAATAATGACCAAATGATCCTGATGTGTCAATACTGAGCGCTGAATTTTACCTTTACTGTTTGAGGTTGATCCTTGTCTGCAACAACATGAAGCATGATTTTAAAATGGATATTTTTCATCCTCCCTCCAGCATGTTATCCGGCGGTGCAGACGGAGTGATTGTCATCTACGACTTGGAAAACTTTGGTGGCAAACCACAGTACACCTGTAAAGCGGTCTGCACAGTAGGAAGGTAAACATGACCCCATGTGCTCATTTAAACCACTAGAGGGAAGCACTCCGTTGTCATATCTTAACATTGCTTCAGTGAGCCTCAGTGGTTTTCTTGATGGTATGAATATTTCTACACGTTCTTTTCTTTGTTTATGTCTTAAAGAAATGTCAGATTAAATCTTATTTTCTGACCATTAGTCTCAGTCATCATGTTTTCTGTTGCTCCTTGCATATTACTGTATGTATATATGTATATTTCTTTCAGATCCAGCCGCTATGTCCACAAATTCAGTGTGGAAACAGTCCAGTGGTATCCTTATGATACAGGAATGTTTGTCTCCAGCTCTTTTGACAAGACCATGAAAGTGTGGGACACTGAAACATTGAAGGTAAGGTGTTTCAATTTACTACTGATTCACAAAATCTATTTCACATCACCCCGGAATTTGTCTGTACTATTAGCTAACCTGAAACTATGAAACAGTAAGAGCAATGGTATTGCATTTGAGCAAAATTAAGTTGTTCCTAATGCAGTGTCAACCATTTATTTTTTTCTGTAGCTAAAAGGTTAGCTTTCATTTTTAGTTGTTTTTGTTGGCTCTTTTTTTCCTCTTTCCTATTTTCTGCTTCATGCTTTCTACCTTTCTATGCCACATTGTCCCATATGGCAGGCCCAGAGCGGTGCTAGAGTTACACACTGGCACCACAGTTACCTCAAAAGGTCAGGGAAGGGACAGAAAAGAACTTTCATTTAGTCCACTTGGCATGTTTCTGTCTCTGTGCCACGCACGTACACACACACACACACACACACACACACACACACACACACACACACACACACACACACACACACACACACACACACACACACACACACACACACACACACACACACACACACACACACACACACACACACACACACACACACACACAGACATTAAATTATTTAGTATTGCGTCTTTCTGCAGTAGTGTATGTTTTGCCTTGTTGTCCACACAGTGAGTGTTTTTGTGTGACATTTGTATGCAAACAGAGCCTGCTCTGTGTGTGTGTCGGTACGTGCATGTCCATTGGCCAACTCCATGCCGGTGCTGGCACACACTGACAGATGGAGTACAGAGAGGCTTTTTATGGTTGCTGAAGAATTTGCATTGTAACCGCCACTGCTGCTTGGGTGAGCTGCCTACTGAGAACTGAGCTGCTGTGCTCTCCCTCGCAACACCATTTTATTTTTAACTACATTATTCTGTCAGCGCCATCCTTCAGTGCTATTACATTTCCACCCAAATTAACCTTTAAATGTTATCTATTATTATGGAATATGTTGGTTTTTTTTAATTCAGCATAAATATGTCAATAGTGATGGCCAAGTTTCTTCCCAACTGTGTTTTTCCCCTGTCTCTCTGTGATTGTTCAGCCTGCTGAGGTGTTTGAGTTCGATGGCACTGTCTACAGTCACCACCTGTCCCCAATTGCCAGGAAGCACAGTCTCATTGCAGGTGTGTTTGTGAATGCCGCAGTTTGTTTGTATAGTTTGTGATTTCACAGAGCCGGAACAAGCCAGCTCGAGTTGCCAACATGTGCTGAATAGAAATTGGCTGAAGATCAGAGTTTGAATTAGTTAGGATTTTGTTTTGATGGTTCTCAATGGCCCTTTACATACTGAAGTGCAACATGGCTGTTAACAAAACACAGCAGAAACCCTCCATAGCCTGTGTCCGAAGGTTGAAAAGGAACATGTACCTGCGGAAGACAGAACTGGGTCAGATTTTCGATACAAACGGACAGATTTCTCTGGGGAAACATTGCCGGAATCTCAGCGTTCACTTGTCGCAAAGCAGGTCCAACTGGTTACTCATACCGGCTGTGTATGCGCTCAACGTTTACGCATGTGGACCTGGCCTCCTGACACAAGCCAGTCCCTTTGACACGCCTATTTATCGGGTGGAGGTCATCACAGTCTCTGTGCTTTTTAGTTTCTTCTTGCCAAATCGCTTTCATCACAGAAGTGAAAAGGATGCCTGTCCAACAGGGATTAAATGTCTCCAGAATCTTCTGTTTTGTCAAGGAAGATGCTTTTGAGGGAATGTGTTCCTAAAAAGCACAATTGGCTCATTCATTTTTGCTTGATTTGGGTTGTGTAGATCCAAACACCTGCTTCCTTATCTTTTCTGTTTTGTTGATCTCCATCAAGTATCTAGTACTCCTCCCATGTATTCAGGCTGAGTGTATTACAACATGTTTATCATAAGTGTGCGTCAGTGAGTCTTTACACTTACCACACCTTATCTGTGAGAACCTGGGTTTCCAGTTTTGACCCTTCTTAGTGGGAGCTTATATTGACAAATTTGTAAAAACAAAGCTGTATTTGATAGTATCAAAAAATAGGAATGTTTCATTGAGCAGTGATTTGCTCTATTTGTCTTTATAATTCTTTCTAAAAAAAAAAAAAATAATAATGCATCAGAAGTCTGTTTTCTGTCTCCCCTAATTAAATAATCTTTGCTTTTTTTCAGTTGGCACCAAAAACCCCAAAATCCAGCTTTGTGACCTGAAGTCCGGTTCTCGGATTCATGTTCTTCAGGGTCAGTGTTCTGGAGCACCATGTGTTTGCTAGTTGTTTGCTTCACACTGGCATGTTTAGTTGCTCACATATGTTAAACAGATATCATTTGAATTCCCAGGTCACAGAAGCGAGGTCCTGTCTGTGAGATGGTCGCCCAGATACGAACACGTCCTCGCCTCTGCCAGGTAAGCGCTTTGAGCTGCTGCTGCTGCCGCCTGCGGAGATTTAGCCTCTGAAACTGTGACCTACTTTGCCCCCAGTGCCACATCAAAGTATAATGCCTGGTACAGGACAATCCCCACCGTGTTGTGTCCCAGCAGTTCCTGTCATCTCACTTCACAGCCATCTGGCCACATTACAACCCGGGAGTCAAGGATAATGGTGCCGCATCACTACTAGATGGGCAGTGTAGTGCTCTAGTCGCCCTGTCAGTATAGCATATGGTAGATACAGTCCCCACCTGTTTTATGCCGCATTAGACCTGCTAATTAACCCATTGGGATCCGTGTGCCTCCGTCTCTTTGGACTGTAAGTGATTTTCAAAACAACTGACACGGAGAGGCATACAGAGGAGTGGATGATATTCTATTACAGCTCAGCATCTTATTCCCAACAGAAAATTGACCTTTAAAAACAAACATTAAGTTGCACACAGTGATGTCTATGAAGTGTTTAATTTGGTCAAATCATTGGAATTGCGTTTGCATCATAGATGTATACTACATCCTGTTTATTAGTACTTGTGAGGTGCATTTAGGTTAACACAAATGATTTTGGAACCCACGCCAGAATGTTAGGAGAAAGTATTTACAAAGTAAATAATTGTTTTATTTCTTCCTTCAAGTGCAGATAGCAAAGTGAAAGTGTGGGATGTGCGTCGCGCTTCCAGCAGTCTTTTCAGTCTGGACCAGCACAATGGAGACAAGTCGAAAGCTTCCTCCGAAGCAGGTAGAGCATCACCCTCTTTTATTTTTCCTTTCTCAATGTATTTCCCTGATAGTTGTAAGAAACAACACTTGAGTCGTGGTTTACTTGCAACTGATATTTAGACAAGTTACGAATGAAAGCACTAATATTAATTTGCAATTTTGACCGGTGCCTTCTGTGTTCGATATCAGTCCTGACATCTTACTTAATCCGATTCAAACTATTAACAAATAAATAAATTCTTGCAGCAGTTCTGCCCAGTTGCATAAAGAATCCTAAAATAGATTGAGAAGGCCATACAATTCAGTGGCTCTTGTTTGGCCAGAGCCACTGAATTGTAATTACAGTGATGATTGATGCTCCTGAACATATATTTAAAGAATGTGCGCAGTACAAAAACAATGTTGTTTTCATCAGCTGCAGCGTAGAAAAATGTTGAGGTTGTTCAGGTGAGCTCTACGCTGTGAGCGACTCTCTGAGGGAATGGTTAAACTTCTCCAGGTGTAGTTTTTGTATTCCTCTTCTCTCGTCTGTGATTCAGCTGAAGAGTCAGAAGGTGAAGAAAACAAACTGCAATTACCTCAGTTTATCTGGAATGTTCTGTGTAATATAAACGGGAATCTTTTTTTTTTTTTTTTTTTTGGTTGTCACTGCTCAAACCCATCCAGAGTCACAAGAGAGTGGCGGAGGAAATTGATGGAACCTGCACTGTTGCCTTGTTTTACATGTGTGGATGCAGTAAACACAGCCCATAACGGCAGAGTGAACGGCCTGTGCTTCACCGGCGATGGCCTACATCTCCTCACAACTGGAACTGATGACCGCATGAGACTGTGGAATAGTGCCAGTGGGGAAAACACACTGGTGAGTTAAATGTGAGGGCCTGTGAGAGTTTTGTGGGCTTGAGTGATGCACAATGTGGCTGAATGTCTTGATTTGTAGCATCATTTTTCTATGGTAACGTAAGCCGTTATCTTTAAATGGCAGTGGGTTGTTGGACTGCCTCCATTGCTTATAACTCACCAAGAACACGTTTTCATTGCTTCTTTGCATGCAATTACCTGTAAAATGAAAATGAAGTCAATTCATTCATAAATCCTCACAAGCCACATTAGTATAATTGCTTTCAACACACCTGTCTTGATTTAGTTTTGCTTAAGATATTTAATTATGTGATTTGACCATGTGGTTATAGATCATAGAAACATGTCACAGCGACACACGGGTATCGTCTCGATCTGTGGCCTGGTCCTGGCGGAGGTCATTTTGTCAACAGTTCATAAATTGATTGTTGAAAATTTGCATTGATTATGCAAAATATTTTCAATCAAGAAGCTATTCCTGGTGTGTTATAATAGATTTACGAATTCTGTTTGTATCTTTCCCCCTACTTCCTTGTAAAAGAAGTTCATTTTTGGCACATTTGTCCAGTTATAATCTCACAAAGGAGTTAGGTGAGGACAAAGTCCGCTGGTTGCCAATTTTTGAATGTGACTTGTAAGTTATAACTTATAAAGCTCACCTTTTTTTTATTGCTTATCGTTTGTCTGATTATTTTATCCTATCTAATTATGTCCACCAAGGACATGATAAAATCATCGGTGTATATTTGTTTGTCTGTCTGTCTGTTAGGAAGATTGTGTCAAAACTGCTGCACATATTTGGTCGAAATTTCCACCACAGATAGATGTTAGGTCATGGGAAGATTCCATACAATTTTGGAGGCGATCCAGAAACATTTTGTTTTTCTGAATCCAGGTCAACCTTTGGCAGACATCAGACATCTCTGATTTCTCTTGTGTTTTTCCTTGACTGAAACACATAATTTACCTTGTTTTCAGTTTTTTTTCCCTCTCATTTCAGTTTTTAGCTACATCTCAACCCAACATTTAATTAGATTTTACCTTCTGAACATTGTATTCATTTACTGTGCATGCGTGATAACGGTAACCTGACAGTAACCTTTCTGATAACATTATACACAGAGTCATAAACCACATCCTCAAACAATAACCGTTATATAACCAAATTACCATGAGCAGTGTTCACCAAACGTAGAACTACAAATGAAAGTTCATGGATGGAATAGCAAAGTGCAAATAGATTAACTACAACATATTGGCCAGCGACACTGGAATTGGTGTCTGTGTGCAATGGATTTATATTTCTTTACTTAACCGGCTATGAAGTAATTGTAACTTGTTTTAATGTTTTTCTTTGCTTCTGGTATCTTTGACAATCGCCTAGAAACCTCATAGAGTGACATCTGTGTCTTAGAAATGCTATATATATAGAGATTGAATGATTAAAAGCTGGAATGCTCCAATCTCTGCGTGCAGATTAGGCAGTGATGACGTCTCCTCCTCGAGCCCTTATGGACATTATGAAATGTCTCGACTTAATGCTGCATACTGCTTCACAAGTTTATAGCAGGACGAGTAAAAAAGCTTCATCAAACCTGCTTCGAAAGCCAGGGGACTGAGGAATATAATTTTCTTAGATGAAAATAAAGGTATGTCAAGTTTTTTAAATTGAGTTCTCATTCTTTCTTTTCGAAATTGAAATATTGTCTAAGGTAGTGTTTTTGAATAAATAAGTAAAGTGTTGCGATTTACTGTAAAACTTGAGATCTTTTTTTTTTTTTTTACTTTCAGGAATGCTGAAGGTTGTGGTGAATGGGTGCAACCGGAATGTATGAGTTGTTAACCTGAAAACATGCTTGAACATTATTGTCGTCTCTTTAAAGTAATTGGAAACTCATGTATACGTTCTAGTTTTCACCTGTTTTTCAGGCCCTCATAACCCCCAATTATAGTTTGGGTTGTGTAAAAGGAAGACCCACAAGAACTGTAGCATACAGAGACCAACAGATCATGCCAAACAGGATACAACTGAAGCAGTTTCAATGGATTCGGATTTGCAAAAGAGAATACCTGCATATGCTGTTTAATTTACTACCCGGCACCAGATAAACACAGTTGCGCAGTAAAGGAAAGCCTGGGGAATCTATGCGTTTGCCTCCGCTCTGTCACAGCCTCCTGTTTTCATTTCCTGCTCTGGTGCTTCGTGCTGCAGTTGCCATGGCAGACATTTTTCCACCTTCGGCCTGCAGCTCCGCCGTGAAGGAAGTTAAGGAGGTTGATGACCTTCTCTGACGAGCAAAGATCAGTCCAGGATTTTTACAAGGATGTTTGAGGAATGTGAAAGTCTCGCCATCCTATTTCCAGACTCAATTCAATGGTAGATTTGTTGGTTTCTACGACTGTGTAGGTCCTGGAAAAATACTAAAACAATTTATTTATTTATGTTATTAACAAACAAAAAAAACACCTAAAAATAAAAGTGGAAAAAAAAAATGATGACGTTCTGGGTTTTTTTTTTTTTAAGGCCAACCTTCCATTTCACAAGGTTTGGTGCACTAAACAGTGACTTTACGACGTGAATTGTGAACGTCACATGAACTTTGTGTCACTTTTCCTTTTCGTCCCTCAGGTCAATTACGGGAAGGTCTGCAACGAGAGTCGCAAAAGGCTGCAGTTCACGGTGTCGCGTGGCTGCAGTCCAGAGTTTGTGTTTGTGCCGTGTGGCAGCTCGGTGGCAGTGTACGCCCTCCACACAGGAGAACTGATCACTATGCTGAGGGGACACTACAACAATGTCGACTGCTGCGAGTTCCACCCGGACTACCAGGTGAGACGCTCCACGGGCTGCACGTCCACACAAGACACGCATACTGGCACGTCTGTCGGCCGCACTGTTTGCATTTCCATCTGTCGACTTCTGTTTGTTCTTCCAGTCGGGCCTAGTTTTGTCTCCTGGGAGATGATGGACAGAGAGAGCCTGAGCTGGTCTTTCTGTTTGATGTCATCACCTCCGCAGTAGGAGCTAGTAGAAATGCACAATCACCATGACCGCATCAAACGAGCCACTTCCCTCCGACCGATGACATGACGTAAACTTTTGCTGCTGTAAATGCAAATGATACTGAGGTGCCTTGAACCTACACGGCAACTCTGTTAATGTTTACTGCACCAAAGTAAAGATTTGTCTTTTATATCTTGTTATCACAGCCTGGGGAATGAGGGCCGTGTTACTAGAGTATCAACATTTCCACAGTGTCCTTGTGAACAACACTCTTTCTGTTTGGTGCCATCTGAGGTGATGGAATTGTTAGAAACCAGAAAGTCAGGGATGTTACGGTGGTATTTTGTTCGAAGCTCTCATCACTGCTCAAGCTTAGATTTAATCGCTCCGTAACCAGAGCGCTTTCATATCGGTTGCGAACATGACCTATTTTATCAAGTTATATCACACATAGTAGCTTTTCTTTCATGAATTTTCCAAATTGAGACTGGGACGAACAAGTTTTATGTAGAGTTGTTTATTTATTATTTTATTTTTTTTAATAAAATGCATTTAGAACACATTGCACGCTTATTAAATTTGAATAAATCCACCATCTATACAAAATCACCCCCTTAACCCACGATTTTGCATACATGTGAGCTGCAAATGGAGCTGAAGCAAAAGCAGCTCACAGAAACGGTCAACGTTACTGAGGGTGCAGAAGTTACTAAGTGGTCAATATTACGTCAGTAATTATTGATTAAAGTCCATGTTCCTCGCTGAAGGCTCAGAATAACACAGTTTAGGGTTGGGATCCCCCCCCCCCCCACCCCCCCAAAGTTAAAGAACTACAAATTTGAAAGAGCTATACATATGAATGAGATGGAAAAATAACCTCAATTACTTAACTGCTATTTGTTTTCTCAGTAAAAATGAAATTCATGGCCTCTCAAACATTTTTCTGTATATTTGTACCCCCCCCCCCCCCATATTTTTTTGACAAACTATTCACCATATAAAGCAACACAGAGATACCCATTCAAATTACCTATTAAAAAATATTTTGCCTACCCCTCCTGAAGTCTCCAGTCTTCAGAAACATCTGGATTTTTTTGTTTGTTTACTATTCAACTTGTTTTTGCTTTCATTTATTAATAGCCCAATGTGGGCATTGTCTATCTTAAGATAACTCCTGGGTGTAGCACTGTAATTTTGTCTGAAACAACTTGGTTATGAGTAACAATAGTTGAGCTTCATCATCGCTGAAGAAGTCGGATGTCCATCCCACAATGTCCTTATTGGGCAATTTCATCATCTGGTGTCGCGTAAAGTTTGAGGATGTGTTTCATACTTGAGAATGTGGTTTGGCAGCTTGTCACTCTGGAGAGTTCTAAGAAGGGACACCTTGTCCTAAAACAAAAAAAAAAAGTGTTGTACTCACTTGTTCATGTTTCTGTCTGATGTAGTGACCATAATGAGTCCCCGAATGCCGGCAATGCCTCCCCTGAGTTCACTTGCTTTGCCTGGGCAGTTTTGAGCACATTAATTACTCTGCTTCCTGGTCCCAGTTATGCTTGTTAACGCTGCTGCTGCTGATGTCATTTAAGTGCTTTAAGATGAAGGTTGTGCTGAGAATGCTCCCCCCCCCCCCATGTGCTTGTGTCCTTGCTGCATGTACATAGGAGCTGTATAGTGGAGGTAAAGACTGCAACATTCTGGCGTGGGTTCCTGTCCTTCGTGCCGCAGACATAGAGGAGGAGGAATCCAAGCGTGAAAATAAGGTACAACAACAACATGACTGTTACAATTGCTGAATATTTCAGGTGAACATTTTATACAGGAGCAACTCAAATAACTGTGACAAATAGTTTTGTCCGTTATTTCCGGTCATGACTCATGACGGATCAAATGAAAGCTTTCATACATTTAAAAGGATTATTGATAAGTATGACTCTTTATTATCTCGTGATATATTCTCATGTTGATTTCTATTGCTTATAGACAAAAATTATAAAGAATAAAATGAAAAAAGGAAACCTCTTCGTTTTATGTGTAAATGGGTCTAAAATGCGTCTATTGCAGTTTGAATTATTTCTGCAAAAACCTACAGTTTCAGTAAATTCTGTTTTGGTTTTCTTGATGCCCTGGAATAGTATTCAACACATTTTAATCGTATTTATTAGCTGAAGGGCCCAAAATTTTAAATATTATTATTATAAAAATCCAAAGCCACACAGTTTTGATAGCTCTTATGTCATATGTCAAAACTTCATATGAGGTTAAGATATGAAGTTGGTAAGTGAGGTGAAATTTATATTCTGTTGCCCATACAGCTACAGGGAGCCCCTTCAGAACCTCAACTTAAGGATTAGGCACAGTTGTGCACTTAAAATACATACTTTTATATTATGTTCACAGAGTTTGGATAAGTAATGTGGCTAAAGCTTTGTATTATCTCAAGAAATATAGTCATTTATTTCCAAGCAAATCGAGTACTTTTCCCCTTGTCATTGCCAATAAAAAGTCTTTAACCCTTTTGACCCATTTAAAGACCACAGCAGTGTTATCTAATATTTTAATACTTTACTTTGATAAAGATTCTGTTGAGTGCTGTCCCACTAAATGAAAAAAAAAAAAAAAGACCCTGAATATGACTTACTCAAAACATTGGGCATATGTTTGAAAACCTTGTTCTGTGTACAACGTTTTGCTTAACCAGTTTTCCAGTCAGTTCATGTGATTGAGCAACAAAGGGAACAACATCACAGCAGCAACACTGGTTTTACAATTTAACCTAACAATTGAATCATTTATTTCAATTATTTGTACTTAAAAAAAGCGGCGCGAAATCCAGAAGTTCTCTGACAGGTTTAGTTGTCTGATAAAACACTTAAGTAGAAACCATTGCATGTTCAACTTGAACACTAGTGACACACATTTTAAAATGTACTCACGGTTTATACATAACCATTTAGGACCAGCTATCCAAATGTCGTCACTGTCTTTGTTTTCATTTAGTTGTTGTCTTTGGGAAAGATTGAGATTATGAACAACCAAGCAGTATTCAAAGGAATTTAAATTGAGTCACCTCCGTATTTGCTCACTCACAATGAAAGAATTGTATCCACTCGGCTCTGTTCTTCTGCATTCATGAAGAGCTTGTTCAATTACAAATCCTTTTTCTAGTTTAACGAGTTGGTGAATTTATCAGAGTTACGGTTTCACATTTGACAGTGATACAATAACTTTTTTTTCCCATGTGGTGTTAGTTTTCTGACTTGCCTTTCAGATTTGAAAATCACATTCATAAAACATGTTTATTGCCTCCTCACAGGGTGCTGCTGGCCAGGCGTCTGTGAACCCTGCCTTTCAGGACACATGGAGCAGCGATGAAGACTAATGTGGATGTTTTGAATGTGTGGTCGGCGCATACAAATCAACTCTCATCTGTAATAATTGCCCCGTCTAAAAAAAAAGACGGGTGTAGGGACACTGATGAAGGTTTAGGGAAATGGTCTTGTTTGAAATTTGCTTACACAGCAAAAGCCTTAAAAGTTAAACAAATGAACTTATGAACTGTTGTGTGTTTTGTAAATATGTTGGTTTGTTTTAAAAAAAAATATTTGAAAGTAAACATTGTCTTTTGTGTGTTCTTTTTTCAAACTGTTTTATTATTCTTGGTAATGTTTTATAGTAATACGGATTATCTACTTTTGGTTGTGCAAAAAATAACACTTTTAACCTGAAAACATCGTCACTGTAATTTCAAACCACTGCTCTGATACTGAACTTCACATCGTTTTAAGTAAGATTATAGTCATGGGAGATCTGTGAGATCGTCATAGTTGTGAGGTGTCAGTTTTTACAGTGTGTGTCTGGTTCAGCAGCCGAGTTAGGAGGAGCTCACCCATATTCCTATCATGGGAGTAACCAGGAATGCAAGACCGATTGTACTGTTGTTATTGTCGAGCAAAATTAGCATGGGTTTATAAGCTGGGCCATCGGCTCACAGTGAAACCAGTGGCCTTAAATGATACCGAAAGCTCTGGTGTTGAAATACCTCCACACGCTTGTACTGTTTACTTTCCTACTTTATAAAATTAGATAGACACACATAGTGCTACATTTTCCAGACAACTTAAAACTTTTGGTTTTTGTGAAAAGAAAACTTTTTAACACTACAATTGTAAAAGCAAAAAAGTACACACTCATTGATGTGATTCACTAATATTTGAGTAGCCTACTAGTATTTTCTTTATGGTTAAGTACAATTTATACTTTGTCATCATGAGTTGCCACTAGGCAATAAACTTGTTCTGCACAATTTAATGTTGTAGTACAGTGGTCCTTCCTACTGTCCAAAAACATGCAGGTGAGGTTAATTCGGGACTTTAAAATGTCCCTCCCTGTGGTGAACTGACGACCTTTCCAGGGTGTATCCTGTCCTCATCCATAGCAAGCTGGGATTGGCTCCAAGGCCCCGCAGCCCTACGCAGGATTAAGCGTTATAGAAAATGGAATGAATATAGCATTGTACATTTTGGATGCCAAACCTATACATAGAACAATGCCTGCTTTGTATCTATGTTTCAACACTTTTGAATAATTTCCAAATATGTCTGAATAATGTGGTTGACCATATACATTTCATATAGATATTTTGTAAGTGATTGCCTGCAATTGACAATGCAACTAAATACAGTCAAATCATAAATTCTTTGAGAGTTTGGGAGAAACTTGCTTCTGAAAGGAAATGCGAAATATCACATTCACATATATACCTTGTACTAAAAAGTTTGCTTGCAGATGGCTAAGGGCAACTGCAGCCCTCAGTGCGTCTCCATGGCAACAGACGCTAATCTTCACTCTTCATTGAACTCTCATGTAACATTGGGGCAGGTTTTTTTTGTTTGTTTGTTTTTTTTTTTTTGGATGTATTGGGAAAAGGTTAGTAGTTATCACCCCAAAATCTAATCGATTAGTCATTGGATGATGACGACAAATCATCCCTAAAAATATGGGTAGATATATATTGCGAAAAGGTGGTAAATTGCATGCATACATACATACATACAAACCAATAAAAAAATACACACAGACAAAAACATAACCTTAATCCAACATAAACCATTTTGTATGGGACATTTTTTTGCAAATTTTTTTTTTTCGTTGACAATAGTCATATCAACCTATATAGTGCTGCACGTGTTAATGTGCTTTTTGTGTCTGTGCAGGACTAAGTACTCATAGGAAAAATGGAAGAGAGAAAAAAAATCAAACTGCTGTCTAGTAATCTTTGTGCCTTGACACTATGGAAGGCACGAGAATTACGTTTGAGCACGATACATTGTGTTGTGAAATCTTGCATAGTTTTCTATGAGCCATCAGCTGAGAATGAACTGAATGCTCCATTCTTGTGCGACTACAAATTGACCAATCAGGACGCGAGAGGAGCGTGGCTAAGGGTTCGACTCCGCCCCCTCCCCCTCATAAGGACGGAGGTGGGCGCGAGCGTCAGAGACACACCTGTTGAGGTGCTGCAGGTGGACCGAGATAAACCGGGGGTTTCACACTGAGCAGGAGCGTGAGCAACGGTAAAGGTCAGTAAACCATCTTTTCCTCTACTCGTTCTTCTAACTTTAAAAACCGACAGGATGATGGAAGGAACACGGCGGCTGTGGTTTCTGAAACGTTTTCTGTCATTGAGAGGCACACGGGGGCTGTTGAACTTGTTTCCCACCTGCTGAGTCACCTGCTCCTCGTGAAGATTTTAGTGTCGTGGAAACATTACCTGACGTGAACAATGATTTGATTTACTTCAGGGATGCTGCTGTAACTACACGTTTTTCCTCCAAGAAACATTTGCTCTTGCCCGAGTTTTAGTGGCTGACCATTCGAAATGACAATATTCCCACGTAATCGCATCACTTGCTGTGTTAAAAGGTTTTCTCTGCCGTTAAAGCAGCACATGTGAGCCGACAGGCACACTTGGTGAAGGTGCGCCATGGGAGTGTTAACCTGTACGTCTAAATCCTAGTCTATAGCATTAATTTGCGTGCCAAGGCCTGTCATTGTCTTCATTTCTCTAGAATTCAGACAGGCCTTGCCTTCCTACTTCTTGCCCAATAGGCCTGTCCAAGCCCCGCTGTGGGAGGCACGCCTTGAAAACCAGTCCTGTCGGGTTGTGCACAGACATTAAAGGATCAGTTTATAATTCAGCTGTACATGGATGGGAACAGAGTCTGTGTTGAAGACGTTTTCCTGAAAAGAGGGAGGGGGGAAAGCCAGACGATATGAGCATGATGGATATGTTTGGTAGAGATGACGTGTTCAAGAGGAGTTCCTCTTGATGCAGACATGCTTCCTGAACCAGTCAGGCAAGTTTTTGTTCAGTCACTGAAACAAACTTCTGCAAAAACCTGTTTCAGACGTGTTGTGTTTAGCTTCATGCCAACATCAACCGTGCATCTGTTCAAGTTTTGTGATTGTCCCGCAATGCCTCACAAAGACCTGCTGAAGAATTTGTGTGGTTTGACGTTGAAGATCACTCCCTGCTCATGTGGAGATGGCAGGGTTTGATCACACGGGGCCTTTTTAAACACGGGTGACATTGTAGTGGGGTTTTAAACTTTTGTGAATCAATTCTGTTGAGACTGGACACTCTTTGTCCTCTCCACACTCTTGGCTTTGTCCTTAAATGCTCAAAAGCGGCTAACAACAGCGCCTTTGAGACCTTTTGAGTGTGCTTTGTTTTAATCGATTGTATCACCACAGTTGGCCGAAACTGGCTGGTTTCACCTGTTTGTGACAAACAAGCTGGATTTTGAATGACCACTCCATGTTTACCCACTTGACTGACTGAAATGCTCAACAAAAACCCACTGACCTGACCTTTGCTCCCTGTAGGTGAATTACAAGACTCTTGACTGAAGATGGCGTTGAAGAATATAACTTCCTCTGCTGCAATAATTTATGATGAGTTTATCCAAAATGCAGGTGAGTGAACGTTTTCTTGGAAATGCTCCTTGAGCCGTCATACTTGTGTGGTCGCATTTTTTTTTTTTTCTGTGTCTGAACATTTTACAAGCTTTGCCGTTTTCGTTGCAGACTTGAGGACGGAAAACTGGTTGCTTATGTCGTCGCCGCTCCCCCAAACCATAATCATCACAGCTTACATCTACTTCGTCACGTCGCTGGGCCCTCGGCTAATGGAGAACCGCAAACCCTTTGACCTGAAAGGTGTCCTCATTGTCTACAACTTCGGTGTGGTGGCACTCTCGCTCTACATGTGCTACGAGGTGAGTCCACATGGAGTTTAGCTTGAGCTGTTGCAGCAGTGGTATGAAATGTCATGCTGCATACTGCAGGCTTGCACAGTGTGTCTATTGGCATCTCGTTGTCGCACACGTCTTTGGTCCTGGACGCATTTTCCGAGGAAGTTTTGTGTTAATGTTGCCTCTGACTTGTCCCTTTGGCTTATCTCGGGCCTTTCCTCGTATTTAAGGGTATACCTCATCTTAGTAATGACATTTATTTGAGCATATTTCAGATCTTTACTTTTAAACCTTGTCACTTGCACTCCAGCTGTATTTAATCAGTATTACTTAAAATAATTTCCTTTTGGGATTAAAGTATTTCAGGATCTTCTGTATGACTTGTTTTCATGAGGTACGTTTTATTTATACAGCATCACTGAAACAACAGTACAGTGCTTTACAAGGAAAGTATACATAAGCACGCTTGATTCTTTTTGCACAATAGTTGGAGTGATTCAAAGTGTTTGCTTCCGACTGACTTCAGCTGTCACTGCTCCTGTTGCAGTTTGTGATGTCAGGTTGGGGAACAGGATACTCTTTTCGCTGT
Organism: Blennius ocellaris; assembly: GCF_963422515.1. Lineage (NCBI taxonomy): Eukaryota > Metazoa > Chordata > Actinopteri > Blenniiformes > Blenniidae > Blennius > Blennius ocellaris. Next base: position 12,233,817 of record NC_137656.1, read on the forward strand.
GACCTGGTTGACTTCTCTGAATCGCCACAGGCAGTGCGGGTAATTGAATTTGCATTATCTGAATTTCTTTTCTGAATGAACTACTTTTTTTTTTTTTTTTTTTTTTTTTTTTTTAAAAGCAGTATTAAAACATTCCATTTTCTCCTCTAGATGGCAGCAACGTGCTGGCTTTACTACTTCTCAAAGTTCATTGAAATGTTGGACACAGTAAGTGACACAATTGGTCTCTTCAGGTATAAATTGTTGTATTACAACTTCCCATCGACAAATTATGTACATGTTCTTTTCAGATCTTCTTTGTGCTGAGGAAGAAGAACAGCCAGGTGACCTTCCTTCATGTCTACCATCACTCCATCATGCCCTTCACCTGGTGGTTTGGTGTCCGTTTCGCTGCAGGTAAAATGCACATTCTCTACCCAAAATTGGATATTGATTTATTTCTTTAGACACTAACTGTGCTCCCTGGTTTAGGTGGACTGGGAACGTTTCACGCTCTGCTCAACTGTATTGTCCATGTCGTCATGTATTCGTACTATGGGCTGACTGCGATGGGCCCCAGCTACCAGAAATACCTGTGGTGGAAGAAATACCTCACGACCATTCAGCTGGTAAGCTAATTAACCTGAGGGAGGGAGGGGGGGGGGGGGGGGGGGAGTTTTTTTTTTTCTTCTTTTCCCTTTCAGTAAAAGTGAACCCTGTTTTTTTTTGTTTTTTTTATCATTGCTCCCCAGATCCAGTTTGTTATGGTGACCAGCCACATCTCCCAGTATTTCTTCCTCAAAGACTGCCCCTACCAGTTCCCGATCTTTGTCTACATCATTGGCCTGTATGGCCTGATTTTCCTGTTTCTCTTCCTCAACTTCTGGTATCACGCCTACACCAAAGGCAAGCGGCTGCCAAAAGTGCTCCAGGCTCAGACTTGGGCACACCACAGCAACGGAGTCATGAATGGCAACGCAAATCACGAAAAAGATGAGTAACGCAAGACCCCGACTTATCAATAGGCTCGGGTCTGACTTTGCTTGCGAAAGCTCATCTGTGGTAGTCTGAAGTTCAGGCCCAACTTGTGTGTGGACTGTATTTCTGATTGCTTTTCTACCTGCAATAGACAATCTGTTGAATATGACCAAAGCTATATTTAAAATGTTTCTTGAAACAAGTGAAAGGATTTTATTGAGGTTTCTATTGACTCTGAAGGTAAAGCCTAGGTTTTGCTATGAAGACTTTCTAATATCCATTCTTTTTCTGCTACAAAAACTAATTCAAAGTCAGAAAAAAAGACTCCAGTGTTTACAAAGAGCTTCACCTGCAGCTAAGACTGCGGGGCCCTCCACTGTTCTCGCACTGGGCATCCATAAGAAGCATCTAATGTCAAGATTACTTTCACTTTTTTTTTCTTTTTTTTTCTTTTTGACTTTATCTTACTCCTCATAAAACTTTTAGGAACTCCAGTATAGGTTTATTTTAAAGGTATGCACTGAAAAGATGAGGGTTGGTTATTTCACATGATCTAAACAGATGTAGTCTCTCAGGAGTTCAGGCTCCACATGTCACATCGTTCAGTTTTCATAACATTGATAAAAGGTTGCATGGAGTTTTCTTTTAACCCCACCCAGTTTGGCTTGCATGCCAAATGCACTATGGCTTGAGTCACAGCTGCTGAAGGTTTAAATGGTGGCATCAATTTATCCATTTCATTTTAATAATCCTATGAAGCACTATTGTGACAGACATGCCATAGAGATGGCCTGATGGACCCCCTGGGGTTCTTGTAGGATCCAGAGCAGAGTTTGAGCTACAGATTTACGACTACTTTACTGACTTGTTCTTGTAATAAAATGATGCTGTACACAGTCTCGTTAACAGTTTAGTCCTCCAGTCAGAACACCTACACTTTCATTCACTCGTTGAAGCTGTGTGGTTAACATGTCTGGAGTCTGCACCCATGGACTTGGTTCGATGGAGTAGTTTAATATCTCGTTATGATGAACGTAAAGTGAGTAACACTTCGCTCCTCTGGTGACTGAGGATCCAGGATTTAGCTTTGTGTGGAAAGACTTGGGCTTTTTTTTTTTTTTAAAGAAAAACACACATTCAAACCCACCATGATGCTACAGGTTTACAGATATTGGATTCATATAAATGTGACTTATAATTTTCTGTTTCTTGTCAAGTCCCTCCTGAGACCATTGATTATAATAAGAATTATGTAACATGTAGTGTTTATATTGTTTTTTTTAAATGTATTTATACAAAATAAATGATCATTGTACTTTAAAATGCTTGGTTTTCTCCTTGTAGTGAGCTTTGCTAAATGGTCAATGTTTGTCTGTGCTGAGGAGCCAGTTGAAGTGAGTAACTAGATCAGGACAAAGCCCGGAGGTTGACCGTTCACCAGGGATATGAAGACGTTATGATCTGGACAAGGATGTGGGCTGATGTCACCAATGTGACAGTGTAAATTTAACTTGTGATTATATTCAAAATGGACATTCCTTGACAATAAAATGCTCATTTTCACACTAGACTAAAACCCCCAAACAAAGTCTGTCATGGTTAAAAAAAAATTGAGGTTTGGAATTTCAACTTTTAAATAGAAACTGTAGATTTGAGGACTTTTACCATAATGCCTGAAAAGACTTGGAAAATGTGACCTGTGTGCAGACTGTAATGCATTATTTGCACCACTAGACTGTGCTGAGAAACTGAGTTGGAAGTCGTCTTTCAGTCTGCGAATGGATGAAGGCAGATAAAATCCTTTTCCTTTTCATGAAGAATCTGATCCCCATGGGGCTGCCTCAACACATCCTGCTGTGACACTCTTAATTTACAGGGCAACAACTGAACCTCCTTTTGTGATCTGCTTCTACAGAGTAAAGGACTGTAAATTCCATTTCACTGTTAATTTGGTTGAAGCTTTATTTCCACGGGTGTGGAATCACAATACTGTGATAAAGAATTAAGTTACTGCGAGGTAAACTAGACTCTAACCAGCGGGGAGGAATATTGATTTCCTCACAATGGAGACATGTGAAGTCTTTAAGAAGTGAGCCATTTTCACTCAAGCTTTATTTGTCAAGGTCCTTCAGAGGCACCTCGGTTTGTCTGCAGTTGAACTTCCCATTCAGTTTTCCTTGGTAACCTCGTCGAGCTTGAGGAACTTTTCAAAGACTGTACATATGTGCAAAGATGATGGAAGGGGTTCACGAAAGACTCCTGGATCTGGCTGAATACAGGCATGGAAGATATTCATAGAACTACAACCTACGGAATGAATGTCTTTTTCTCTTCGTATAAACACGTGGCATGAGTACTAAAGCCAAGCGGGCTAAATGGAGAGATAAGAACAGGCAGCAGGACAGCTCAACCGTTAGAGGGCATGGATGATCGCTCTCCAGCATGATGAGTTCCAACAACCCCTGTCTGTCTCTGAGCCACCCTCGCAGGTCCTTCCCTGGTTGGAGTGTGGGAGCGGCTGCGATAACTAGGTCATTATCAGGCTGAACGTGTGAGACAGCTCATCATGTCAAATATGTGTAACACAAATGAAGCGAATCAATGACTGCAAATGTGTTCCTGCCTCCAACCGTTAAGACGCATGATGATTTTTATCGTTTCGTTTGTCAGGAAGATTTCAGTCATATCTAATCCTTTCTGGGTTTTCATGTTTACTGTTGGATGAACAAATTGGTTTAACAAGGAGTAAAGAAATAAAGAGGAGACTGGGACTTGGATGATTGTCAACTTCAGTCATGCCCACATTATAGATACTCTGAAAACACGTGTGCCATAATGTCAGAATCATTAGCAGAGTGAGTCTCAATTAGGTCAAACAGTGTCTATCAGTTTGATTCCATAATTACATTGTACAAGCTCTAATTGTATTTGCTCAGTGACATTTTTTTGGGGTGTCATTTTTTCAGATTTTAAATGGACCATAAAATGTAGCGTTTCAGTCTGAATATACGGATCAGGTCTTCCATACCAATATTCTATTTTTATGTTGTCAGGTTAGAGAACATTTCACATTAAGGTGCAAACTCAACCCACACAGGAAACTACATGTGAGGGTGAAAGTTGCCAGTTTCAGTGACACAAATGAATATGTTCAGTCTTCTGGTGGATTAACATTTTGAAATACATTTTCTTTTATTGCATTTATCTATGATTTAGTGTCGAGTGGTCAGTGTCAGGAAATATTGCTGCACAACTGCCAAAATATGACAAACAAAAAAAAGAAAGCACACAGGGCTCAATAAAACATAGATCATGAAATTCAGAAAGAAGTACCCATTAGGCCACCACCCATAGCAGTGTTTTGGGGGCAGAGTTTAAATGTTCTCCCTGCACGTGTGTTGGTATCCTCCTAAAGCATTCTAAACTGTGTGTGTGTGTGTGTGTGTGTGTGTGTGTGTGTGTGTGTGTGTGTGTGTGTGTGTGTGTGTGTGTGTGTGTGTGTGTGTGTGTGTGTGTGTGTGTGTGTGTGTGTGTGTGCGCCTCTCTCTGTGTGTTTCCTCTGAAAACCTGTCCAGTATGTTCCAGCCACCCGGAACATTTAGATGAAGAGCCATTAAAGATGGATAGAGACACATTCGTCTTCAAATCTAGTTTTCAGTACATTTCATTGTGACTAGTACACACAGGAAGTCAGGGTGAGATTTTCCGTTCACCAACGGTGGATTATAAAACATGGTCTTGTCTGGTCCAGGAGACTTGCAGTCGTGAAAGTGGCGGCACCGGGGAGGAGCTGACTGCAGATAGAAAAGACAGAGAAAGCTGGATGGTACTAATTATCTCTGCGACCACTATAATTCATCAGGTCATGATGCTTCCAGGCAGTCGCAGCATCGTCATGAGTAACAACAACAATAAAACACGATCACGGTTAATTTGTTTTTAATTCTTGTCGTCGTGACCACTGTTTGGAAATTGTATCTGTTTGCTGATCCTCAATCTTGTGGAACAATAACAGCCCCTTGGAAACTTTTCAGTCAAGGGCAACAATGAACAATGAGACATACTGATTCGGTGGGAGAGAACAGAGGCTGGTGGCGGGGGAGGAGTGACCACGAAAAGTTACAAGAGGGTGAACCAAAAAAAGCAGAGATCTATGTGCTGTGGCTCAGTTCGTGAAGTTGAATTAAACTGATAGATGCAACCAAGACAAATGTGTGCGTGTCTGCAGCTGTCGGCAGAGAGCAGATGGTTCTCCGACAGTAATTATTGGTATTTCAAATAATTGTAGGTATTTGGTGGCCCTAATAACAGTCCCATCTCCATTTGTCCTTGTTTTCAGCTTCCTTTTCTTCGCTTCTTACAATTGCCTCTGGGTGAAAAGTGAGAATCAGAGTGATGTGGTTTATTAAAATTTAAATAAAAGACGCAATTAGAAGGCTGAAAGTACTGTGCTGCCAGTGTTTGGCTCTCATTGTACCTCCACAGCAGTGTCTACTTTCATTTGTCAGACATTCAAATAATGGTGGAATTAGGGTTTGATAAATTCATTAGGCTAAATCTAATTTTGTCTTTTTTTTTGGTGCAGCTACTGCAGTCGGATGTTATAATCAGCAGAATGAGGGACTATCGTGATGATCTCAGTTGCACAATCTTGGCTTATAGAAAATATGAACTCGAAGACAATTCTGCTTAAAAGTAAAACGAAATTGTGTTAACATTTTGATTATGTTCAAAATCCAAGCGACACTTTCAACCTTCAACTCGTGGAAAATTTCTAACCTCAGCAAATGTTTGTTTTTTTCAGATGTTTTGAGAACTTCTTTGCAAATTTCCACTTTGTCACAGTCCTGTGAGATAAGAGTCTGATCCTGATCCCGGAGGCGTGCATGTTGTCAATGTCTCACTGCTCCCACACACCTGATTGTGATGCGCTATCAGGCTTTCTGCAGGGCTCAGTGACAACACGTCCACCGACTCAAGGACAAGGAGACATTCAGGAAGGAGACTACACAACGGAACAGCTGAGGTTGGTACATTTCTTTTGGCGTATAATTCTAAAGGGCAAAATTCTCAGTATTGAGTTAAATGTGGAGAAGGTAAAAAAAAAAAAAGGGCATCTCAGAATTCCATGCAAAGTTTGAAAATATCATTGTGTACAGTGTGTAGGCAAATTATGCTGACTACAAGGTTTTCTGTTTTGTTTAGTTTTTTTTTAATTATTTGCTTTGTGGGGTTTTTTTTTGGACAGCATGAGTTGTTGTGAGGTCTGCACAGTGAGAAGTCTCTCCATCACATTCAGACTTAAGCTTTTCTGTGTATTTTTTGTATATTCGACTTGTCTATGGATACACCAACTTACTCCCTCAAATACCACAAAAAGTACTTAATTTATTTCTTGTGTCATTAGCATAATTGATTTTAAGGCCTTATTTTGAGAAGAAATTCTAAAGAAATATTGAGAGTGAAGCTGAAGTGATGACAACATTTTAACATAACTATACTCTCAAACATTTTTGTTTTAGTCAATTCTGAGGGTTCCAGCCTTTTTGTAATCCCCCCCCCCCCCCCCCATTGTGAATTTGATCTCCATCCTGCAGACGCTGTGCACTTTCTGTGCACCTGCACCTTTAAATCCTGGGTTGCATCCTTTTGTCTGTCTGTTCCTTTGGGCAAAACTTTGCAGCACACAAGGTCCCAACACTTCACACTGTGAAGTGCCTTTCTTCCCCTTTTTGTGATGGAGGCTGTCAACACCTTTCATCGTGGCTGTGGGTGCACAGCAGTGGAACAATTATCATGCATTTTGGGCCGAGGGAATAGTTCTGTAGCCACTCGGCAGCAGTGTATTACGCCCTCCTCAAGTCGACATATCGATCACAGTCTTGTCTTTCAGTGATGCTTCACTCGAAGGATTCCTCTGTGTGTGTGTCTTCGCTGCTGCCTCTGTTGCTTTAAGTTGTCACATCCGCTGTTGGATACACGGCAAGGAAAAGCTATTTATGTTTCCTGTTTTCCAATTTTTCCATCAGCCGCAAATTCCATCCACTATGAATTCAAGGCTCAAGTGTTTCACCCTACTTTGGCAAATATAGCAGATGAATATCAAATGATCTACTGTGTGAGGTTTTTGTGCAACTGTATGCAAGAGGAACAGAAGGGATAGCCTTCTGACAACACATAGTATTGGCATCGCCACTCAAGTCCTGTGAGTATGACAGACCTTGGGGCCAGGCAAACTGGTGTCGCTGTGCTCTGGCTGCTTTCTTTGCTGAAGCACAGACAGCAGTGAACAGGCCTGTTCGTCTGGCTGTTACCTGCAGGCCAGCCAACTCTCCTGCTCGTCTGCCCGTTTCCCGTTTCCTCTTGCTTGTGTTTTTAACGTAAATTAATTTAACAAACCAGGATTCATTGCGACTTTTAACAACAAAGAAGTTGTGTGATGTATTAGGAAATACATTTATGGGCCTGGCTCAGTTCTTTATTGGAGAATCAAGCCATGGTCTTATTATGTTGTTTTTTGTTGTGACAAAAAGAAATTAGTCAAGGTTCAATAGAGGCATGTTAAAATAGGATACACTGAATTGCAGAACTGTAGTAGTGTAATACAATAGGTTCAATTTGTACATAAAGATTGAGGAAAAGCCTGTAACTCGCATTAGAAGAGTTATGGTTTTGTTGCATCCCGACTGTTATTCACGATACCATTTTGGTGTGAAAGCTATACGTTAAAAAACTGACAGAGGACCAATCTCTAATGAAATGGCATCAATGCAGATTAAAAAACTTCCATAAGTATGTGCTTAGCATAGAGACTGGAAACTGGAGAACTCTTGTCAGGAAAGGTTGACCTTAAATTATAGCATGTGATCATACACTTTTAAAAAGTTTTTCCAGTAGTCTTTTGTCTGTTGTTATTTAGTTTGTCTTCAGTCTTTTTTTTTAACTTGTTATATTTAGTTGCAGCCCATTTTAAATGATTGACTCAGTAGTTGTTAAATTAAGTTGTGGTCTGTATTCACACTAAATTACTGCAGCATGTCTATTAAAGCACAGAGACGACAGTCTCTCATTGGATTATGTGGGACATAAACTTGTATGGGCATATCATTGGAAAAATGATATTGCATGCAATGTACAACTATTTGTTAGATTTACCAAAGCATATTTCATGCTGCTCCTTTTTAACTTTTTGTGAATTCATTATCGAAATTGAGCCTTATGCAAAAGCATGTCTTTCATATTTGTGGTTAGTTTATTGCTTAGTGCACTGCTGCGTGTTGCTGGATGTTTTCTCCTCGTTGCTGAAGAATATTTCTTAGAAGGAAGTAGGGTGGTGGAATAAAAGCCAGATGTTTATAGTTGCATATTCATTATACCCATGACACTTGTGGGCGATGAAAGCGCGAGCACAGTAAAGGTTTTGAGTTGAGCTCTCCACAACCTCAAAAAAACAAAATAAAAAAATACACCCTTGCACTTCAGAGAACGAGAAGCAGATTTATTTTTCATGACCATAACACTTTTATTTACAACAACATCTGGAGCACAAAAAAATGCAACAAGCATAGCACCCAAACGGTATCGCATTCTGTGCACATTTCCTCGCGAGTTTCATGAGTAACATGAGTTTCTGGAGAAATCAATCTGTTGCGACTGTAATGATAAAATTAGTTTCTTCTGCATTTGACCTCATAACTATAAACATATTGTTGTGTGAGCCACATGGTTGTATTGCCTTCATCGTTTCATGCAGAAATATTTTAGGAGTTCAAATCCAGGTTTGCATGTTATCCTTGTGCAGATGTGGGCTTCATTGCAGTAGACGACTTTAGTTCTACAATCCAGATACATGATTTTTGTCTTGACAAGATGTCGTATTACTATTGTTCATGGCAAATGGTATTTAAATGTGAGATTTATTTTTAACCAGCGCATTTTAAATTAAGTGAATCAGACTTCTGGTTCGAATGAGAAATCCATCCAAGCAGCTGGTGTTCGTCCATCCATCTTCTGTAATATTGTACGTCTTCTCTTTGGGGTTGACTATGAGTGGCGGCGGAGTACATCCTGTAATGAACACCAGACCATCACAGGACGAATGCACAGCGACAAACACATTTACAGGGTCACTATTCAATGTTCAACACATGTTTTGGGACTGTGTGAGGAAACCAGAGTGCCTGGAGAAAACCAGGAAGAACATGTAAACATGCTAATGCAGACAGGCTCCAGACTCTAACACATGAGAGTGTTGATCACTATTTCACCATATGGCCTGGCTCTCCTGGCCAACACGGAGTAGAAATGTAAAGTATGTCACTGACATCAGGTCACATAAAGTCCGTCACAGAGATAACTCAGACGGATTTGTTTTTTTTTATCATATGTGCCCAAAATGATGACCAATTTCCAGTCACCTTTATCTACAAATAAAGGCCAACCGAGTCACAGTGACAGGGTTTCTCCAATACAGTGCAGTGATATACATTTTGAGCCCATGTTCTATTTTGTACCAGAGTTGGATGAAAGAGTCTGAAAATAATAGGCTTCAGATATCATCCTTATCATCTACTGTGGAAAAATGATTGGTTGTTCATGTGCAGAGTAAATCTTTTGAATGAGGGAAACAGATCATTATCTTTTAATATTTTCTTTATGGGAGGTTCTTTCAGTCAGTAGATAGGCGGTAAGGTCATTGCTTCAAAAGTAGCCACAACTGAGTTTACATCTGCTCGACAATATCACATCCTTCTTCATGTGTGTTTGTGTCAGTTTATAGACTTTCGCAATCAGTCTTGTTGACAGTGTTTGTTGGCCATAATTTATTTAGTTGAACAGAACACACAGAGAGAGAGAGAGAGAGAGAGAAACGGAGAGAGGGAGAGAAAGAAATGCGAGCAGTGTGACGTTTTCAGCTGTTTGTCTTTTGGAGAGCCTGAAGCTGAACATGTTCCAGACATATAAAAAAGGCAGCAGTTGTCCTGAGGGGCCTCTCATAAGGTGCACATTTAATTTGATTTGATTCATGTTGATGTTTGCCATATGAAGCACTGTTAGATAGGTGCTGCTCTGCTCTCTCATGTCCTCCATTGGTCCTTTCATAGCAATTGTGATCCAGTTTCTCAACTCAGATGTACTTTGGCCAGTGAGTCTTGGGATCAACATGTGCAGCATTTACAGAACCTAATTTACTTTGTCCCTCGGTGTAATTTAATTTGAAGGAGACGTTCGATAATAACGCACTGCAATTGCCTGAAGACTTGTGAGAGAAGCTGCCTCGGACAATGCCAATCTTGAAAATATTCACCTGATTGACTGAGGTGAGAATCTCTCTTGACCACAACACCATGACTCTGGTCCCTCCAGGGCAAAAGAAAGGCGCCCCAGCATGGGTCACTGTTGCTATCAGGACTGCTTTCAAAGCTAAATAAACATGACAGCGCTTGTTTCTGCCGTACACAAGGAGAGCAGGCCTTCAATGGATCTGCAGCACAAGTTATATATCTGCCAATGTGTTTTCTTTGCAATTCATGTCTTCCAGTGCATGTTGTATTCCCTGTGGTCGCTGGAGCAAGAGAGAGTCGCATCATCTCATGTGTGTGTGTTGCATTGTAAAATAATGTCAAACCAGATGCAGGCAGTCTCTCTCACTCCCTTTTTTGATCCGATATACACAGCTGATAAAACAATATCCTGGAAGCATCCATCATGTTTGAGCTTTGAGTGTGTCACAAGGACAAAACAGGATCTTCAAGAATATGTCGGAGTCAAATTCAAAAAAGTGATTCTGATGTAGATCATCCTTAGAAAAAGCATACCAATAGATCCTGACAAGCTCAATGACTCTTCAGCACATTAAACAGCAATTTCCTCATCTTCCTCCATCTGCTTACTCCACTGTAATGGAAATATTCCCCTCGCTGCTCTATTCTTATTCCTTGTCACTGTAAATACAGCAATCCATCTCATTCTGTCAACCCCCACCACCATAACTTTGTCCACCACCATGAGAACTTCCATCGCGAGGAGGAGGAGGAGGAGGAGTGGGAGGCTGGAGCACACGAAATGTGTGATTGGCCAATAGGCAGCGTGCACTTTAACGTGATTGGCTGCAAGCCTAAGAGCAGCGTGCAGAGTTCCCTCATTCCAGAGAGCATCAGTAAGCAGCAGAGAGGGACTTGCTGTGTCTGAGATGCACACCAGATACTTTTGTTTGTTTTTGTTTTCTTTGATTGAGCCTCTCGGAGGGCAGAAAGAAGACACGGTGAAAGGGGCCCGGAGTGGATAAGTCTCTCCCTTCTGGAACTTTCTGAAAAGGAAAGAAGTAAGGTTTTCCCTTTGCTCTGTTCTCCTTTCTATCAGTCTTCTGTGTCAATAACCGTAGTACAGTAGCATTTCTTACTGTGAAGTTACTATGAAAATTGCACAAATCATAAAATGAATATCTGCACAGCAATGTGACATCAGACAATGTACACAAACAGAGTTACCATCAATTCTTTTCCACAGTTTTTATTCAGAAACCCTTGTGTTCATGCACATGCTTGGGTATTCCTACAGTATGTGCTGCTGTGGATGTGTAAGCATGTGTTCAGGTGTGTTCATGCACTGCAGAGTTGTGTACATGTGAATGATGCCCCACCCCCCAAAAAGGAGCACAAATCACCTTGTGCTTTAAATGAGGTACCGGTGCAGTGCGACTTCACAGTGACCAAGCTCATCAGCAAACTTGTCACTGCATTGCTTTACATTGACAGAGTAGTTCAAGGACTCCCTTACCAAAATCCCGTGACTTTCAGGCTTGTGGGGTGGCAGTGGAGGTAGTCGGCTATAAATAGGCCTGCTCCAAATTGTGCTGCAGTCACACATAAATTTATGGGGAACAAAAAAACGACACAGCCTTTGTTTAGGAGTTAGAAACACGTTGATTCCCTTTGGCATCGGCACTGTTTTTGTGGAAAAGAGACATGACTCCAGTATAAACACAGAAGGGGAGGGAGTATAACCCAATACCCTTGTTTTACTCCCAAATTATCACAACACGATCAGATGTGAGGGAAAGAGGAAAACAGACAATGGAAGGAGACAGAAGGTCTAGTGGTTTGTCTTGGTTTCAGGTCTTGTTTTTCACCCAGTCTGTTGACATGAAAACTTTATCAAGAAAAAGTTTGACACTTGCAGAGTCACTGTGTATGTCGTAGATCAGTTATAGCTCAACTCGATCACTTTCTATACTTGTGCATATTGATTGGATGGGGCTTGTTGTTTTTTGAAGTGAACATCTTCATAAATGTGCTCATACAAGCATCATGGTTTTGTTCTGGGATGATGTGCATTCGCTTGATTGTACACAGGAGGGGATGAGTTAGGAAGTTACATCATACTCCCACAATGTTACTCTCTTATTGGATCCAGGAGGATTGTTGAGCCAGCTGACCAGCTAACAAACATATGGGCCGGTCAATGTTTTGTAAGTCTTTACTATGATGACCACTTTATCACACTGTTACAGTTACACAACACGCTTTTGAAAGTGTAGTTTGTGATGACGAACGTACGACTCACTTCTGTTCTTTGTAGCTTCCCAGCAGGAAGATTAGCCTGCACTTTGGAATATCCACCTGTCAGCCAGAGCCGCTTTATTGCGGTAGAGAACACAGGGAGCCTTGTGCTGAAGCCGACCTCTACGATGCAAATGTGCGCTGCCAGAAAACAGCGTACTCCACCTCCACGTGGATGCATCAGCGAGATGCGAGAGACACACTAAGCCCATTGTTCTACCTGTGCATTTACCTGAGTGCCAGGACACAAGCTATGGCTAAGACTTTGACCTTTGTGACAGCCGTGTTTGTGCTGTCCTCCTCCGCTGTGCAGGGATGAGACCCAGTCAGATCCGACAGAATAAGGAATTGCTCAGCTGCCTTGAAAAAATGACTGCTTATACAACTGTATGAACTATGAGGCATACACAAGATTTGCTTTTGTGTGTTTTGCTTTTTCTGAAGCTTGCTGTTGGGCAGCTGAGTGCATGGTAATGAGATTGTGCAATATGTGTGCGGGGACACAAAGCATCTGCACTGGTACTGACATCTCTGTATCAGTCTTCAAAAGAGGGACCTCTGCAAGCTGTTTGCAAATATCTGCATGCGCTGATGATCTGTAAGCCCTTAAGTTAAAGTGACAATGTCAACTCAAGTGTTTATCAGTCTTTGTCGTACCCATATGGCTCTGTTAACTGTGGGGGTGTATTAGATACTCTGTGGAATAGCTTTTATGGGTTGATTGAGGTTATAGAGCAATGGTCAAGCAGCAGTGGGGGACTGCAACGTTTGTTGCCCACAAAGTCAAATGTCACAGGTTTCCCTGAGCCATTCTTGGCATTTTGTGTGTGGGATTTAATGGAAAGTTAAATCATTTGCTTTCCACAACATATTCATTACTGTAATATAGGCAGGGTTTGTTATTCTGGCAAGGGGAAGTATGCAAAAGACGCTCAAAGCTCCCAGGCGAAAACACTGGAATATACATTTATACACATTAGAAAGCACAAGCAAGTGACGCCAAAGGCATTCCAGTGTCTTTTTATTGAAACTCTGTTCCCAAAACAATGAAGAGGAAAAATCACACTTCACTCAAAGCTTTTTTGGAACTCACTGTCTGACTTTCCAGCACCGCTAACTTTTACTGGGCTGCTATTGACTTTAAAAGTCAGGTCATTTTCTTTCATCTTATTGTTTCAAAGAGAAATCTAAAACCAATTAATCTTACAGCACTTTTTCCTTCTCGATTTAGAATGACTAGATATAAAATTTAAGAGTCAAGTAAGATTTAGGTAAATGAGATTTCCTGCCTTTAGTTTTTTGGCATTCATTTGCTGCTACAAATCCAGTACAGAATGTGCACTTTGACAATACATCTGCAGATGAGCATGAATTTTGGACCTTCCATGACGTCGTTCCCCATTGCACGCCCTTAAAAGGCAACACTATAGGCTAACCTTAAAACTGTCCCATGGCACATGATGAGTTATGCAGACATGTGCAAACCAACATGAAGGGAAAGACACAGGAAGATAAAAAAAAAAAAAAAGACCAGCTGTAAAGTCTCTCCGTCTCTGTCCTTTCTCTGTCTCTCTGTGTCTTTCTCTCTGTAGTAGGGATGTTTAGCGCAGCTGGATTAAATAAAGACAACCACAAAATAATGTCTCACTATCAGGGCACTCTGCCACAGCCAGCAGTTGAGTAGTCTTGAGTAGTTTAAGCCTTTAATTGATGTCATGTACACAAACATATTCAGGGACAGATGATCGCACCCGAGAGGATCTGTGCCTCTTGTGCAGTGTGTTTGTGGTGGATTTGTTACGTTAGACAGGAAAAATGACCTCTAAAGGGCACGAGAGTGGAGAAAAGGAGAAAAACAGATGGGACCTGCTGCTCAATTCTTCTTCCCTTTCCTTTGTCACACTGGATGTCCTGACATTATAAGCTTTTTTTCTTTAAAAAAAAAAACAACAAACAAAAAAGAAAACCCCCAAACTGCAGCAGCATAGACTACTTCTGTAGACACACTGCTTCAGGATTTTGACTGAACTGTAGAGCGAATGGGTGGGGGACTCGATAATTTCCCCAGGGAGTAGTGGTATGCACTAGTTATGTTTTGGTCATCTCTTGCACTGCACATCCTGGTGCTTTGTTATGAAATCCTCTTGATTTCCTGCACCGTAGAAAACTTTCCGTAAACAACTGTTGACATTTTCTGTTTTGACTAGGTTACTGCATTGTTGCTCCGAAAAACACTAAATGTAGATGGAGAGGAAAAACTAGAGTTTTGCTCACTGTAGCGATGATGTTCTCACAGTTTCCACCACGATGAAGAGTAAAATATTGCAGCATTGACAGATCATTCCAGTCCCACCACGCTGCCTCTAACAGAGTCAAACAACTGGATTGTGTTGCACAGTAACATCTCATCTGGTCTCCCACTGAGGACTGATTTGATTGCTTGGAGGGAACCCAATCCACACAGCAATTGGAGGGAAGTGCGTTTGACAGCCAGTGTTTGTACAAGGAAAGGAGGGATGAATATCAAGGCACACGGGTTATTTAACTTTTCTGCCTTTCAAAAGAACTGAGTTTTTTTTCAACGACTAAACAAGATTTAGCCGTGTTAATTGAGTTGAATCTACACCCTCCACTGAATTTTATACTTACAGTGCATGCTTTCTTCCCCTTGTGGATGGTCTTCCAGGTATCTTGCAAAGTGTATTCAAATGGATGTAAGTGTTGTACATTATTTATCAGCTTATGGCTTTGATAAGAGCTTTTCTTGGTCTGAGCAACTAAATGGATTGAAGCCAGCTTGCTAACATTAGGCGTCACATTTTGATTGATGGCAGATACACATACAGCACTGTGCTCACTGAAACGCATACACACAGCAGCTTTCACGGGTGCTAGGTGGTTCATGAAACCCTGTTACTGTCTTGGGAGCAGTCCAGTCATGTTGCACAAGGAAGGTTTTTTTTTTTTCGAAGAAAAATAAGTTGTACCCAATTTCACCCTGTGTTCACTTTGAATTCTGGCTTTTACTGAAGCAACAAGTCTTGTCCTCATGATTTCTGATAAACTATCAAAGCAGACAAGTTCATCCTCTTTAGAAATGGTGCTTCGGTCTCCTATTATGGGCTATAGTCAAACTAATGAGTGTGCAAAATTGCTGTTAAATAACACTCAATTACAAGTAGCAAATACACAGTGATTCTCAGTACAAGATTATTATTTTCCAAGAATTGCAAAATGAGGGAGCATGGGTCTAACGCACTAAACTAAATAGTGTAATAAGTTATTATGTGATAAAAGTAGCATAAAAAAATCCTTTCAAAATTGCAGCAAGTAATGTAATAATGCAGTTCATATAATAGACAGTGCTGTATTTCTTGTAGATAAAATAGATTGTTTTTATTCATAGTTTGCAATTGTTGTAATGTTTACAATTAGGATTTTTCAATTGTTTTCTTTTTAAATTCAGTGTGTTCCCATGAATTATACACTTTTACCACCCTTTGTCCTTCTATTGAAAGCGCAAATTAGAATTAAAGCTGCAAGCAGCGTTGGTCGGGACCTCGAGATTGCCCGTCGGGGGGGTGGCTATGAACGGTTAATTAAAAAAAATATTATTTAAGCAAAAAAAAAAAAAAAAAAAAAATTTGTACTTTTATTTTGAAAATGCGGGGACAAAACCAGGTAATTAGTTAGTGGTTTGTGACCGCAGCGCTCCCATTAGGCCACCTACCAAATTTCAGCTCAATCGGACAATGTTTGGTAGCATGCTAATGTGCATGCTATGCCGCAAGCTAGCGGATACACATGAAAAGCTCAGTGTGGTACTCCCCAGGTTGCCCCGATCCCGAATCTGGTCTTACTTCAATTCTAGTGTGAATGACACTGCACTTATGGAACAATAAAGGTTTTTCAAAAACTTCCACCTACATGAATTATATGGCCTCAGGCCAGGCCTCCTACGGAGGTCAGTGTGTGACATGAGAGTGACCTGGTGGAGTGCCGGGCCTAGGAGGCCCGGCCTTTGTCGGCAGTGTGCGAAGGTGTGAATGATGCAATAAAGGTTTTTCACAAACTTCCACCGACATGAATGTGAGGGCCTCAGGCCAGACCTCGTACAGGTTTTGCATGTCCTCATGACAGGAGAACATGAGACATGAGAGTGAGGTCAGGTCACATGAGAGTAACCTGACCTGAGAATGACTGCTGAGGTCACTCTCAGGTCAAACTGCAGGATATGACAGGCTGTCAATCACACAGCAGTGATGAGCCTGAAGCTACAGGAAGCTGCCCATATATGGAGTGATGCACTGACCAATCACAGTGGAGAATTTCACAGCTGCGCCGAGCGCGGACACTCTGACGTCAGAGTGAGCCAGAGAGGATTATATTAGAAGATTTTGCGAACAACTGCTCTTAATCTATACTTATCGGGGGAGTATGTGGATAAAAATACCATACTTTTGTAGGAATTTTTGTCCTCTTTAAGACGGTGTACGCTTGGAAGCAGTCAGAGGTAAACTTTGGACACCAGGGGGCGCTGTTTGGCAGGAACGGCAGATTTGGCTCCATCCGCTATAGTGTTAAGATTTCAGACGAGAAAAATGTTACTGTGTCGCTTTAACTCGTCATTCTGGGGACTTGTTGTGGAATTTTCCCCACATCTGTTACATCCTCTTGTTCGGCAGGGTCTCGCGGGCGTGGCGATGCCCTCGGTTTGTGGCTGAGAGTCACGGTTTGCAAACAGTTAAGAGTAGTTCGGGGAGTTTAAAATCGTTGATTTTCGGCGAGAATTTTCCGTTTCCCCATGTTAATGGATGACAGGAGCCAAAAAGGCGATTAGGGGGTGGGGAGCTTGGACGGCTAATAAAAATTAAACTGGACTAGGTAAGAAAATTTCCCTCTAGTGTTCAGTAGTAAACAATCTCCTCTATTTTTGTATATCTCAATTTAACCGATGCGACCTTCGCCCTATGAGGAGTTAAATTTTCCGTTTCGGCCTTTTTCTCCCTTTTTTGGGCGAACACCTTACTTTGAAAGGCAAATAGCGGGTTTCCTGTTGGAGATAGGTCAAAAGTTAGAGCGCGTGAGTCGTAGGGCTCGAGTAGACGAACAAATTTCGTGTTCATTGCATATGTGTACGATATTCCTACGGACCGTGGCGGGCAATTTAGTTTTTCTAGGGGGCGCTAGAGAGCCATTTTTGCACCATGTGGGTAGGTTTTTACATTTTAATTAATTTTTCGCGGTTCTCTACGATCGTGCCAAATTTGGTGAGTTTTTGAGCCTGTTTAGGGGGTCAAATTAGCGATAATAGACGAATTTTTTTTGCGCGAAAAAATATAGAAGAATAATAAGAAACATTCGAAATACAATATAGAATTTCGCCACCAGGTAGTGGCCGACGCCCCCTTCGGGGGCGTCGGCCACTCCGGGAGGGTCAGGAGAGGGCCTGGATGAGTGCGGGCCCTCCTTCGGAGGGCCCGCACTTTTGGCGACGATGAAATCCAAAAGAGACCTGCCGTTGGCTGGGCCTAGGGCCCACCCGTTGGCGAGGTCCCTAAAAATAGAATTTGAACTTGTCATTTCCATTTTTGTATATGGAATCCACTAAATTTTACAAAAGGACCTTTTTGAAGACATTAAGCTCTAAATGCTATAAATTACCATTAACGTGTTTGTCAAAGAGGTATGTTTATTCAGTTGAAGAGTAATTTCTCCCTGCAGTTTTTCTGTTCCTCATAACGGCTCACTCTCATCTTCACTTGCATGCATCATCACATTCCTTCTATCATAATGCCTTATTTGCTATTCATCCACAGAAGGATGTGAAATGTACCCGCACATAAATACATTAAAAAGCTCCTCAAAACGTAAACTCAATTACAGAATGAGTGCAGAGAAATGCTACATTTCTGCTCTGCTGTTTACTCTTTTTTTTTTCAAGTTACAAAGGAGAATAAAAAAGGTATCTATAGAACATGTCACTCCCTATTTTGCTGCGTTACTCCCACTTATTTTTCCTTTCTCCGCAGTGGGTGGAAGTTTATTTAGTGAAGTCTTGAGGTTTAATTCCATGCGACCATGTGAGGATATTGTTGAACAAGCCCCAGGCAGGCCTAAATTAATCTCGTATAATAACGTTGATCTGAAGCATAACGATAGGTTTGCATTCAGCTCTGTCTAATAAATCAGCCGTACAGTTGCATTGTTACAGGGCTTTGAACAATGAGCTGTACCGAATATAATTTAATAGATACAGTAGATGAATACATATTTGACTGAAAGCATATGTGAACCGTTTGCGTTGCTGCATATTGGGCGCTGTCTGGTCAGTCCGTCTGTCGCCAAGCCAATGAGCTGAATTATACAAAGTGCAGACTGAAATAGTTGCTTATACACTACATGCACCAATGGTGCCAATGGAAGATTGGTTCTGTTATTTCACTTTGACTCTGTATCACCTAGTAAAGTTGGGATTACGATTGCAATACTATTGGGTTTTTTGTTTATTTTTTTAATAAAAACGCGATTACATATCTGTAATCAGCTTGCTGGCTCTTCCTGTACAAACAAAGCGGAAACTAAGCCTCCCAGGGTGGAGCCAAAAATCAGAAGCAGCAAATGGCCTCAGCAGCAGCAGAGTTTTGACGGCTCACTCCTGAGCTCATTGTGCCGAACACAACATCCCAACACAATCTGCCCAGGGGAGGGAGCTCCTCCACTAGAAAAAGAAAGCCACGACACAGGCCATCACTTCCATGAGCCATATGTTTCCAGAGATACAGACGACTATTTGTGTAATTACAGTATTGAAGAAGTGTCCAACGTTTGCATTGGAATTTTATAATACCCAAATTATTAGGGATTTTCACTTTTTTCAGAATGCATGGTCATTGTTCAAATTCAGAGCTTGAGTGTAGGTTTTAAATACGACAAATATATTTGTTTGATTTCATCTTCACATTTTTGCACAGCCAGCTTTGTCTCCTGGAGTTGGTATAAGCTCAGCTGAATACTTGTGACAGATCAATTACACTCAAGGCAGTTTAACAGTCCATCACAAGGAAACCACACAAGATTATATTCAAAATATTTTGAATGAAATCTATACGCATTTTTCAGATATTGAGTTTATAGAATTGACTCATTTGGCCAAAAGACAATATTGTGCCTTTCTGCTTCAAAGATTTTTCTTTTGAATTTAATTTGCTAAGTAGATTCTAGCAGTATTAATGAGGAGGCCAAAAATGAAGAACGCTGAGCTGTACAGACAAAAGAACAATAACAAACAAACTAACTCATGGGAGAGTTTGGAAATACAACAGCCGAGTTTATCACAACAGCAGTATGGAATCAAAAAATTCCAGAGTCCTTATCATTTAATCAGACCCATAAATAAACAGCAGGCTGTTTATTTGCACTAGAATTTGCACACAGACTGTACTTTTCCAATAATTGGGCAAAATAAAGCATGCAACACAACCATCCCCTGCATCTGCCAAAGTTTGCATATGTTTTGAGTTTTCTGTGTCCACAGAGGGGCAAGGAGGGTCTTACGCACATATTGTTGTTTTTTTTGTTTTTTTGTTATTTATATGAATATACACCACTCAGAATCCTTCAAACAAGGAGTTCACTGATCTGGACCAGTGAAGTGCATGGACACTTACTAAATTGTAACCATGTTCAAAGACTGTATGGCCTTTAATCTAAAGTTAGAACTCTGAACCTGTGGCTGCATGGTGGAGTAGTTTTTAGCACTTTTGCCTGACACGATTATTTCTGTGTGGGCTTTGCATGTTCTTTGTGGTCATGGTTTTTTTCCTGAGTAATTTGATTTACTCTCACAGTCCCAAAACATCCCATTAAGCATAAACTATTAAGGTTAACTGGTCAGTTGCCCGACGGTATGGATGTGTAGTCACCGGTCTGATTGTTTCATAATGGATGGACAACCTGTCCAACCACCCCCCCCCCCCCCCCCCGACTCTGAATTGGACAGAGCAGTGTAGAAGATGAACTTGAAAGTTGATGACCTGTGCCATTGGTGATTGGTTAATTGTTGAGTGGTTCTAGTTAGTCATTCAGGGGTGCAGAATCAATTATTGTGACTTTACAATGCATTGAAAGAGGGGAAGTTCTGACCTTAAAGATGTGAAATTGGACAAACTGGGAAGTTCCGTTACAAGACTCACCATGACTTCTTCCTTGCATCTCAGGTAATCTGTGTTGGAAGTAACGTGTTATAAAGAAATGCAGTGGATACAGAAACTTCCTTTAATTTCTGAGCTATTGCTCCCGTTTTTAAAACATCAGCTCCATTTGTGCGAAGGCCTAACAACAGCAGAGCTTCCACCTTTTCGTGGAGGAAAATTTTGTAGAATTTGGAGATCTCCTCCATCACACTGAGGTCGGATGTCTGAGCAGAGGTAAATACTGCAACATTTCCTTTCCTTGCTCGGTGCTCTCAAAGCTTTCATGCCGGGGGAAGGTACCACATTAGTAAGTGATGCTGAGTGGTTGATGGATCTGGCTTTCCTGGCAGATGTGCCTGGAAACAATAAACACCTGAAACAGCAGTTGAAAGTGGAGATATAAAACTATGCAGTATGATCAGTGTTGTTAGGTTTCACATTCGGCAAATGGAAAAGAAAAGATTTCAACACTTTAATCCGGTTGCAATAATTTTTGAATGCCATTAATGCCATTAAACAGATATGTGGACATTGCAGAATTGTGTGGACAGATGGCTGAACTTCTTTGTGTTGGTCCCGTGATGGTGTAGAATATGGAGGTAATAAACCCCCAGAAGGACACCCCAGTTGAAATCCCGGTAGCATTCACGGCATCTCTAGAGTTTCTAGATCCAAACAATTATAAAAATGGCTGATTTATTCGGGTTCACATATGTGTGACTGCCTCCTGCACTCCTGCGTACGGCTCTCTGGTTGAAACGACGCTGCGTTTTCACAGAACTTAACGAAAACATAGAAGTGACAAGATGATGGTGGATTTATGTGCATGAACTGCTTTCACAAGTTTCTGATACTCCTGAATAAAATCCAGTGCAACCAAGAGCCTTCAGAAGTCACCGAGTTGGGAAATAGGATTCCACCTGTGTGCAATCAAATCAGTTTAAATACAGCTGTTCTGTGAAGAACAAGAAGTCCTTTTTTACAATTTGCCACAAGCCATGATGGAGACACAGCAAACATGTGGAAGAAGATTGTCCAAGTCAGATGAGACCAAAGTGTAACTTTACGGACTCAATACAAAATGCTATGTGCGGCATAAAACGAGCACTGCACTTCACCGTGGACACACCATCCACTGTGAACTATGGTGGTGGTGGCAGCATCATGCTGCAGGGCTGCTTTACGTCAGGAGGGATGGGGGAGACTGCTCAGAGTTGATGGGAAGATGGATGGAGCCAAATACAGGACAATCTTTGGAGGAAAAACTTGTTAGTCTTCAAAAGACTTGAGACGAGGGCAGAGGTTCACCTTCCAGCAGGATAACGACCGTGAACATACAGCCAGGGCGACACTGGAATGGTTCACAATTCTGTTTTATGTGTTAGAATGGCTGAATCCAGTTGAAAATCTCTGGCATGACTTGAAAATTGCTGTTCAGACACTCTCCATCCAGTCTGACGAAGTTTGAGCTATTTTGCAAAAAGATGTTTAGAATGGAGTTCACAGAGTACATGAAATTCTCCTGACACTTGTATTCATTCCACACGTTCACCCATCAAACAGTTTTTGCTTCAAGTCACAGATTTACTCTCCCGCTTCCTGGACTGCCATATCCCATTATCTGTCTCAATTTGCCTCTCAGGGGGCATTTCAATGCTGAAGTTTGACAACACAAACAAACGATTTCTGCTTGTTGCTATGTCACCAAAAAAGAAAAAACACCCATACGGACTGGAAATGGGAACAACATGGGTCTCATTGGGGGGGGGGGGGGGGGGGGGAACTACATCTCATTGGTTAAACATAAGATCCCCTCTTATCACAACAGGACCTCAGTCATTCTGATCGACTTAGATTATGAACTGGAATGCCGTACATACACAGGATGTGATGATCTGAGCGATTATACTCTTCTGGGGCTCTGTCAGGTCTTCAAATCACACCGACACACACTCAAGAATGCTCATTTACTGACACATTCATTCAATATTGTCACCAATGACAGGGTGTTATCAGTTCCATTGTTGTTTTAATTTCTTCAACTCCTTTATTTCAATTCTAATTTTCTATTGCAGTATGTGTTGTTTGCCATGTTTTCTTCTGTAAATTGTAAAATAATTATTCAATTAAATGATAATACAAAATAAATACAACTGAATAAAACAACAATCTGCTTTGCTGCTGTTGTTCTTTGAATAAATGTACCATAATATATAGCATATAGCACAGAAAGGCTATTTGTGTATAGGTTGCATTATCTTCACTGAAGGTAACTAGTTACATCCCCAAACTAACTTTATTTGATGCAAAATGGTTAAAAGCGTATTTTTTGTTCATAAAGTTTTCAATTCCAGTGCTAGTAAAATTCCCAGTGCTTACAAATGTGTTTATTTTAAAAGCATATAATCAACTGTGTTTTGTGTTTATATGGGTAATGCCAGTAGTTTTTAATAGTTTTTCTAAGCTCAAGTCAAACAGTAAACATCATCTGACCTTGGTGCAAGGTAATGCAGCAGCATTTCTATCATTTTCTGAATTTCAAAAGCAGCTTCTGTTGTAAAGGCAATAGTGAGCCTTACACGGTGAGTTGTTGTATAGACTATATTTACATCAGTGTTTCTATAGCTGACTGAGGTCTCACTGGTGAGAAAACACATTTTAAAACGGCTAGATTAAAAAAGAAAAGACTGCTGTATTGACACAATGAATAGAAGATGCATGTTTGTGTTTCTTTCATAAGAATATAATAACAATCTTGGATTAATAATTTTGCTTTTGAACTAAAGGCCAGCACAGACTACATTTGCCTCAAAAAATAAAACTGGAACACAAACTCATTCCATACAGACAAGATAACACACACACACAAACAAAACATTGCAGGGTATAAATATATTCTGTGTGAGTACATTGAAGATATTTAGTTGTTCACACCTTGATTATAATGGTATTCACCACATGCATGAGCATGTTTTGTCTAAGTCTGAGTTTGTGCATTTATATGGAAGATATTCTGCCCCTGAGTTTATTGTGGGAGAGAAAAGGTGCAACATTGACACAGCAGACATTCACAATAGCTGACACTTTCGTACCAAAGGCAAAAAAATCATGGAAGGCCTTGGGTGAAAATGTTGTCATGTGCATGAATGCATGCGCCAAGGTTGGTTTTTTTTAGTTTTTCTTCGAGTTTGTGTATTACACCTCTAGTAGTAGAACTGTGTACAATTGGTATTCTTCAAAGAAATAAAAATTACATTTTGTAAAGGACGCTCCGCTGATTAAGCCACCAGTCAATTGGGAAACTTCTTGGGTCATTAGATGGCAAGAACTCGCTGGAGCTGAGTTCATGACCCTGATGTTAAGTAGCATTGCTGTGATTGGTCAGTCATCAGTCTGCATATTGAATCACATCTGATGAGAGAGAGAGAGATGCAGGCTCAAATTTGGATGATCGCTGCGTGCCTGCTGTTTTCTGCTGGGCCGCGTGGATGGTGGAGTGATTCATCACCAGTTCTGCAGGGCCCACTAATGCCTTGGGTCAGCTGATGTCATTAGGCTGGAGTGCTGTGTGCATGAGAGGATGGAGATGTAATTGACAATGCCTGTTGTTTGAGAGCTTCTAATAGTTCAGTGTGGAAAAAAAAAGGTGTAATAGCTGATGGTTGTGTTTAATGAGTTTTGTGAGTTTGACTATTGTACAGGAACCTTTTTTTTTGGAGGGGGGGGATGTGTGTAGACCGAATGAGCACACACACACACACATTTCTCATGTGAAGAGTAGGATTCAGGAGAAATAAGAGGAGCCAACGCTTGTGGTAGACATCATTAGAACTGTAGCTCACTGGGAACCCCTGCTGGCTGTTTAACGTAAAACACAATGTTACTACAGTCCAACGACAAAAAAAATAAATAAAAAATGAATAAAGTGTACATTTGATCAAAATGCAATCAGCATTTAAGTTCTTTGCATCAATCTGTTGAACGTTAATCTACACTCCTGTTTGTTGGCACAACATACCAGTGTGAATACAAGCTCCTGCTGAATGAGTCTAAACAACCCTTCCTCAGCCATAACTGGTCCACAGTGTGCTATAAACTGGTTCTGACTAAGATTTTCTTAATTATCAGTCGGCAGTAAGAAGAATGAGGGAATGAAGAGTTGAGTTTGAGAGGAAATGGACATTGGTCGCTGCAATTCATTAACCTCGCTAAGATGTCCCATAGTGAAACTGTTATTGGGTTTTTATACTTGATACAGAGTACAGTTTATGACCAACCATTGACCATTGACATGCAAACAGAGTAAAAACGGATTGACTGAATATTGGTATGAAATAATTCTGGGCTGAAGTTGAATCTGTGACCACTTGGGGGCAGCAAATAGGGTGTAAATACAAGGTTGGTCCACTTCATGCTGTGTTTTGTTTTTGTGAGAAATTAGTGCTTGAGAGCCCCAAAAAAAAAAGTCTTCTGTATGAGTCTCTTCAGCTCGAGTTCACACCTGGACCTTTTTGGCCAATTTACTTACATTTCTTGCCTGCTTCCTCGGTTGCTGTCAAATTGAGGCTAAATACCAAAAATAAGATCCAGCAGCAGCAATGTATCTAAACATTCAGCTGATGTGGTGCACAGTTCATTTGAAGTGGCCCACCAGGTCAATGAAGTTTCCACACTGTTCTTTGGAGAAAGCCGTCTCTCGCAAATAAATGCTCCATGTGTTCTCTTTGTGTTTGGTAAAGTTGGTTGCAGTGTGCAGCTGGTTTATCTCGTTTAATGTTGTTGTTGTTGTTGCCTTCTGTGTCTGGAAGTAAAGCTGATAGAATTAGTGAATTAATTCAGTCGACTGTATGAGGAGGAAGACCTGCAGCACGTATGGTGAAAAAAGGTCATGATATTATCACTGAGTTTTCGTCAAACATTTAAAAATGTCCAAATGTACTTCTTTGAAAGGGCATTGCAGTGCAATAGTATTGATTTTTCATTAAGCGGATGAACTCACCAAACCCAGATGAAAATGATGAGAGGAGAGTCTAAAATATCGAGACTATTAATTCATATGAGATGTTAAACTCCAAAATTAGTTAATTCACTTTATAGTACAGTTCAACAGTAATTAATAAAGCCTTCTCTGCCTGGTGATATATTTCTGTCACAACCTGACAACAGCAATCTGTCTTCTCATTTAAAAAAAGAAAGTATGATCCTTGTGCTTTGAGTCGTACTACTAGTATTTAATTTCTCCTATAAAACATTAAAATGCAATGACGTGAAATCTCAACATGTTTTACTCTGTCTCTATGGCAAGTAGCATTAAAGAACCATTCATTTTAGATGGTGGGATCTGTGTTTTACATATCAGTCAAGTCCTTTATTTGTCACACACAACAATTACACATAGTATGGTGTTAAGCGAAATGTTTTAAATACTGTTTCAACCAAAACAACAGTTTTTATGGAATGGAAGAATACAAATACAAATCGAAAACACACATAATGAAAATGGCATACTATGTGACATTAATAATAATAAAGAAATAACATATAGACTTTCTGAGCCAGCTGAAGAAATTAGTTTTGTAAGGGGCAGTTTTTCTTTTGATTCAAAGCTTCAGTCAGTTCCCGTGACAAAAAAATCAAAGTTTTGTAATAGTTCCAACTACACTCCACCATACCTCAGTAGTTTTTTTTTTTTTGTTTTTTTTTAGGTATCAATGGTGTTTCCATTATGAGTGAACTGAACCTGATAAATAAATGTGAGAGTCTCATGAATTACTCAAAATTATTTTCTGACTTTTTAACCATGAAAAATCACATGCATGTTTTTGATCATTTAACCTATGCATTATTTATTTGCTCATCTGAAAATGATCTCTTGCATCCTGCTCATGTTTTTGTTTAAACATTAATCCTAGGCAGTTTCTGATGGGTAAAAATGCTATAGCTGCTTTTGATATAGGCTATGGGGACACTGATGCCCCGGGGCTTTTCATCATTGGACCTCAAAGGATCGTTATATTTCATGGCCTAAATGGTACAAATATGTTCTCAGTTAAATTGGTACAATATGATATAATCTAGCACTTTAAATTCTGCCTTTGGAAAAATAACGATGCTCAGGTTGACTATTTGTTCATTTAGAGGTGTATTCTTACTAGTGTTGAGCTGGAATGCAATATACTGTATGTAGAGGCGAATAGATCAGAAATTATTACAGTTTTATCAGACAGAAGCGGTTGAGAATAAAATTGTTCCCGTTTAAAATATATATCACCATTTTCCTGAAAGAAACTACTGAATTTGTTGCAGATTTATACACTTGAGCAGAGGTGTTCATGATGTATGAGGAGAAGGCCCCTTGTCACAAAGTTCAACCAAGTGATTATGAGTTTTACCCCCTAGTTTTATTTTTCATCTTTCCTCCCTAAAAATTCAGTGGAATAAAAATGTTCAGGAAAGAGGTTTCCCCCAGGGCAGACCTCTTGTTACTTTTGGATTTAGTTGTTTTCCTTTTTATTAAACACATCCCAGTTCATGTGTTATGATTCAGTTGCCCAAACATGTTGTATATTTATATAAAGCCTACCAGCCCAGTACAGTGTTCACTCACAAAATAGTGTTTGTTTTTTTTCTGAGACTTTAGAAGAAACATTTTTTTTTTGTTTAAATCATAGTTCGGGACATTTTGGACATGCTGGTGGTACCATGCTAGTGTTTTGTTTATTGTATGTTTTTTTTATTACAGAATTTATTGAAAGGTAATCTATCCTTAAGTTGTGTCTGATCCGATAAACTGTCCCAATCAGATTTCGTTTCATTGTCAAACAAAACACAGATGAATATCAATATTTTCAAAAAGAAAAAAAAAAATCCATCCGATTACCTTGATTTCACAATGCATGAAGAAAACGATGAAACACGTGACTCATACTTGTGCTTGTTTCCAGACAATTGGCTGAATATAAGACAATTATTTTCAAAGAGCTTGAGGTAGTGAGAGCTCATTTGCATTTCAAGTAAATGTTATTGTATTTTTGTCCCCAGTCCAGTCACTGTGAAATTGTTTAGAGCTGCTACAAAGGGCTCATCACTGTCAACAAAGTGCCACAGGATCAGATGGGGAAGAAAATTGAGCTGTTTTGCCAGATATGACCTTATTACTGCCACTTTCAATTTGCCAATACTTGAGAGTGAATTGACACCACCATTTCAACATGCGCTGCATGGAATCAAGAGTGTGTTTCTGAAGTATAGAATAAGGACCGTGATAATCCCGGCTGAAGTGGAGAGGCTACATGAAGTGACAGTAGACATCTATCATTTGTGGGCTGTGTTTCAAGGGTGTGTGGACTCGCAAACGTGTCGCTGTGCTTTTCATGTGTCAGCGTTGCATCAGGTGGCAGCCCTCCAGTGGTTTGATCGTAGCTGATTTATATGATGAATGGATTGTTGTGGCAGTTATTAGTTGGCCTCAGACTAAAGGAGAGGACAAGGTCATCGAAACAAAACCATCAGCTACTGAAGGTCTGTTTTATGCTCCCCCCCCCCCCCCCCCTAAATTGCTCATTAATGGCTGCACCATGTGGATGAGGAGCCACTAGTGTGTTTCGGATCATGCTTTTATGTCAGTGGGTTTGGGGGTACTCTACTGAGGACACTGGTTTATTTTCTCGTCATGTAGTCCTCCATACAAGAGGCAATCCTACTTTAGAAGTGGCTCCTCCGTGATGTTAAAGCTGCAATCAGTAGCGAAAATGCAATTAGTTAATCAATAGCGTAATGATTTGTGTTGCCATCTTGAGAGAAGTGAAGGAACTCTGTCAGGTGGAAAAAACCCACTTCACTCAGTGGTTGAAAATACAAGACTGATAATTAGAAGGCACACGGGAAGCTTTTAGTGGGCATGAAACAAATGTCGCTGCCTATTTACTCTGAAAACACCTTGATGTACCGTCTAATAGCTTGTAATTTATTTCATTTTGAAGAATTTAAGATGGAGTTTTGCAACAGCTATTGCTGATTTGTTTACTGATTCTCCTCCGTTCACAATTCAGCATCAAAGCTGAAAAACTAAGGCTCCGCCATATAAGCTTCCAGTGGTTTCTCTCCAAAGTATTAGGCTTGACAAATTGAACAAAAACTGTTCTTGATTAATTCAGTCTACACAGATATGCCTCTAAAGAAAAAGACGAGTGGCTGGCTATTTCAACAAAACCACACTGCCTGCTCATCCCAGCTGATTGAATGGCTACAATAAAAGGCTGAGCTACTTTTGAGCGATTATTCAATAAGCAGCGGTGGGAGCTCAACAAGTGAAAAGAGACGTTCCACACAGCAGGCGAAATTTTGAGAGTATTGGACAGCCATGACCTTCTACTGCTTTGTGAGACGGAGCCATGGCTCAGCTAATTTTTTTGCTCCCTCGCCTAATGTGCTCACGCAACTCTCATCACTCTTATAAAGATGGCAGGAAGTTAATTGAGGAAACCATCAGAGGGGGAACAAAAGAAGGAGCATGAGCAGCAGGCAGCTCTTGCACATGAATCTGTGATTGGGGACTTGCTGGTCCGATCGTACGTTGTGTGAGTAATGCTGGTGTCCAGACAAAATCAAACTCGCTGCAGTGTCACAGTAGGCACATGCCCTGTTACTCTGATCTTTTGCACACGCCGAGACACGCAGACAAGAGGCACTGTTGTTCTCTTCAAAGCAGCAACAGCCGCCGAATCAGTTTTGAATGCACTTCCTCTGGTGCAGTAGACTGGCAGGTCTTGGAAAGTAATAAGACGGTAAACTCTGGCTTTGTGCCAAAGACAAAGTCTCAACCAATGGACTGCTTACTGAGTCTGAAAAAAAGGCTTCAGTGTGTCTTTACACGGCATGTTGAAAATACTGCTGTTTCAGTTAGCGGTTTCTGTTTTGAATATTTAATTTTGGTGAATCTTTTTTTTTTTTTTTTATCCCATTCATGCAGCTCGTAGGGGCATCTGCAAGGTGAATGTTGACACCGTCTGGCCGAGACAAGGAGTGTGATGTTGTTTTTTCATCCTTTTCTCCTTTTTGTCTCCTTTGGACGCAAGATATGCTTCCTTTTCACCTCCCTATAAATCCGCCTTGTTCTTTCAAGGCTGAAGTTTTCTTTTTATTGTTTTGAAGTATCACCAGATTTGGGCTCCAGACTCACACCAAGTTGACCCCGAGAGATGGAAAGAAAACGTTTGCTGCTTTCACCTGCTTTTACTTAATTTAGAATAGAAGTGACAGACCTTTGGTTTACTTTCAGCTTGAAAGAGGAAAAGTTCTTTTCAAGTAGCTGTATGTATGCTTTACTTGTATTTTTATACGAATTCAGTACTCTTCTATTCTTATACTTTCTATCCAGGCTTGTAACTTTAGTTCTGGCATTGGTTTACATGTGAGAGCCATTAAGGATTATTTATGACACTTTAGTGTGTTTTTTCATTACCAGAACTGATTTCAACCACAATAAATAAGCGTAGCTCCAGTCTGTGATGGATTGGTGACTTGTTCGGGTTGTACTCTGCCTTCGCTCATATTAGGCTGGGATCACCTCCAATCCCCCGCACACTCTTGCTGGATAACATGGCAACATATCTCCTGTGGTCTTGGGAAGCATTTTTCAGAGAAATGTTGGATGTTTTCAGCTTGAAGAATGTGAACTCTGACAAATGAAATAAGTGAAAATAAATTGTTGGTGGGACACTAGAGTTGTGCCTGTTTGTTTGTGTCCGTGTTCAGAATCTAATATACCTTTTAGCCAATGTTGAGTGGGATTGGCTGCAGTGCCTCTATCCCCAACTTTCTATGAAGTGGTTATAGAGACGGCAGCATGAATGGATTGATACCTTTTCCTCTGTGACAGTATCATTTTGCCAAGTTTGCAGCAACAAGAACTAATTTCCACATTGATCATGACTGTGAATATTAATAGGTAGCTGCTACTGAAAGGACAGCAAACAGATTCAGATATAGACAGGTATTGAACGTAAACTGCAAAGCCACATTTAGGAAAGTCTCACTCTGTCAATTAGAATTCCCTCCACATTGCCTCTCTGCGTTGAGTGGCACATACAACTAGAGTGGAACAGCTTTGACTGATTAATAGGTGCTTACTGCTTCCAAACTGCAGTCTAGACGAATTCAAAATAATTGACTGGGTTTTCCAGGCAGGTGGTGCTACATTGCAAGTGCAGTTGTGAAGGATGTTTCCAGAACAACTCTGCTAGGAGGTGTTCTATACAGCTCAGTCACAAGAACGTATTTACCGCAGGGAAATCATACATATATCACAGAAAATATTTCTATGTCTTACGGCTTACTATTAAGATAATCATCAGAAGATGCTAAAAAAAAAAAAAAATTGGGGCAAATAACATATACATCGAGAAAAATGTGCTTGTAGGTTGTGGTTAAGGATGGCAGTGAAAATAACACTTAATACATGCAGCTGTGTTTGAGCGATGAGCTGAGGTCAAGGCTGAAGTTTACCCTGAGGTTATTTTGTGCTCTGTGTGCATGATTATCTGCCTCATGAGCCCTATGCCTTATTACCTCAAGATTTTTTTGTCTCGTTGCATTTTGCACAGTCCTAATTAGTTGCTCCGATTGTGAGTTTCAGGCGAAACAAATAATTTATGACAAATGAAACCTAATCTTTTGTGTATACAGTATGTGCATGCTTAGGGGTGGTGCAGGTTTGTCCTGTGTGGCTGGTGTGTACACAAAGAAAATGTTTTTTTAATGATTAAAGACAGTTATTTATCCTTAAGGCAATCTCATATTAAGCTTGAGTAACATGAGATGACCCCTTTCCTCGCCTCCCCTCCGCTCTCTCCTCTCCTCCAGCTTAGTCTGTTTTTATGTCTGTGGTAATTAAAAGGCCATCCTGTCACTCCACATGTTGTTAGTGAAAATGGGCCTTTGCTAAAGGGCCGGACTAGAGGATAATGTGTGACCCGTATGGCTGGACTTTCATTTAGAGTACATTCAGGGTTGCTGCTGAGTGTCAGAAAATGGGGTGTCAGCTGTGGTTTGTTGTTTCTATGCTTATGGGAGCATGAAAATGAAGGATTACAGAGTAAATGGCAAGTGACATACATGTATTGGTTTGTATGAGACTGGCTGCTAAAAAGGTATTGCTTGGCTGTGTATCACAAAGATGGAAGTCGTACAAAGAAAGCTCTCGTAGGGGCATTATTATTCAGAAAGTGCTCATAGGCATAAACACAAAACATTTCCAAAGTACTGTAGATAGAAAAAAGGGGACAGCTAGAGTTGTTATAAAAGAGGGAGGATCCAGGAAAAATGGGTGATTCCTTAAACATTGCTTTTATGTAGCTCGTTGGCTTATAACAGGAAATGACAGGAGTGCAACGGCACAAATGGACTGTCTGCATATACAATAATCATTGTTCAAGGGTTAGATTTTTTTTTTTGATTTTTAAAACACTTTTTTATTTACACTAGATTGTCAGAAGACGGTTGCATTGTGTGTCAGACATTTTTGTTAAAAACATTTTTTTTTTTTTTAAACCGTGCAAACTGCAAATCTTCGTTTTTTTTTAAA